>NC_085139.1:233785971-234102973 GCF_024139115.2 Armigeres subalbatus | reverse complement strand
CCATTGTCTTCGTTTGATTACTTCATTGCTGAATCGCATCCCATCCATTTTCACCTCGGGACCACGCATTTGGACTACGTTCTCTGCCAACCACCAGGTACCGGTAGTTTAAATAGAGTTTATGTTCAGACCTATTCTTTCAGTCCCCAATGTAAAAGGAACAAAAGCTCTTCCACTGATTTGGCGATCTACACCAATGATGTTGCCAGAGTAAACGCGACGTGCAATGTCTATAATATGTGATGCAAAACAAAGAAGTTAGATTGTCGCAAGCTGGGTGACTCCAAAGTGACCACTTTCCTGGAGGCCCCAGATTCCTAAACTCTTATAACCAAAATTTGAAGGTTCAAACATTCAGTTTTCATTTCCAGTATTTCAAAATGATAAATAAAAGGATTGTATCATTATTGGGAGCATTTAATACTAGTTAGCTACGATTAAAAGGAAGTTGACCTATTTTGAGCCCATTTGAGAGGACCCCTTAATAAAATCGTACCCATGTATGATCACCAGATCAATACATATTCACAAAATATAGGGTATAATGCATCTTTCCTAAAAATTTCATATATCAGTTGAAAAAAAAACAGTGAATTTTATAATTTGAAATCATGGCAGGCTGAAACGAGTTAACAAGGCGTTTTCCATCAAAAATTTGAAAACGCATAACTCAGACATCTTATCAACGATTAAAAATTTGTCCAGAAGCGAGAATTATGTAAGAATCGAATGGCGGCCCGATTGGATGGTATATTTTTAAAATAAGTAATTGAAGCATGAGGTAGTGATAAAGTTATTCATTTTATTGGTATGGAAAAGTAGTTAAACTCTAGAACCAGGGCACGACCTCAACCCAACTATGAATGCCGTTCGCTAATTGGATCGTTTTGACAAGGGTCAATGTTTTACTTTCTGCATTGAACAGGAAAGTTTTTGCGCCAAGAAGTATCGATCCCGCAAAACAAGGAAGAAAATCGTCAACGCGTTCTGACATCTCATTTTTGTAGTGAACACCATCCATTGCGGATGAAATACTGTTTCAACCGCTCGCTGTAAACGTCGTCGAGAGAATGCCGGATGTCTAGCCCTCAAATTTCAAATCAATTCAATTATTTTATTTAATAAACAAAATAGTCAAAACAAAATTCGTATTCATTTCAGAATCAAAATTATATCGTCTGTAACCATCATAGTAACCACGGGTCAAATGTCATTATAGTTTGAAAGCATTAATTATCTGGTTCAATAAATCACTTACGTTTTCATTTTGGGTTCAGCTTCGTCAACCACTGCTTTTTTGATTATAGATTCTGACGGTTCTGTTTTGGTCCATTTCGATAACACTGGTCAGACAAAAGATATTTTAGTTACCAGATAAAACTGTCGCTTCGTCGCTGTCTAGAACATCTTTTCTGGCGAGGATAGGGATCTAAATGTCAATGAAGGAAAAATATGTACATACGTTAGGTACCACACATGTTTCGGACAGCAGAACAAAGGGAACCGAAGCGACAATTTTATCTGGTAACTAAAATATGTCGGACCGAGAATGGAAACTCGCTGATAGTGACCAATTGCAATTTCACGTTCTATCGATGGTTGGACATTCCGAGAGTGAGATATGCATGTCCACATCTCCAGCATTTTCTCCACCGCTGTAGTTAATCCCTCGACTACCAGTCGCGTCTCGGCGATTGTTGCGCCAGCTGGCCCCAAAACGCGTGCTTGATGCAAACTGATTAGCTGGTTGATATGGATTAAAACTATTCCGGTTGACTGATTCCTGGGCTGGTTACCGGGATCGGCGCAGGACTGCTGTTTCGGACCACGTGCTTCTGCCTGTTAGTCTTCATTCAAACGGATGGTTTCTATCTCGCGTACTTATCGATTAAATCCGTGATCGTGCCGCCTCTGTTGAGCATCCTCAGGGCAGCTGCCTCTTTACGACTACGCGCTTGTCCATCGACGGTCCCATACTTCTTCAAGCCCTTTTTGACGAAACTCGTTAACGAAATGCAAATCTGTTTCTTCGGGTTTTGAGTTAGTGCAAGCCTTCTCCTCTGCGCATAATGTCGGACCCTGTGTGTGTCCATTTTTCTTCATTCTAACCCCTCTGGCTGGCAGTGATGTTATGGAAAAAGCTAACTACAGTCAGATTTAGTCAAGGGGAAAGGTGCTAGCTCTACCAGCTCAGGTGACCCATTTCAGACTGCCTGGTATTTCGAGCCAGTCCGAGGTCACTTTGCACAATAAGCCCCGTCTGCTTATGCTACCATTATCAATTGGATAATGGATCCATAAGCAAACTTCGGATTCAAATCCAGCACGTATTTAGTTTTGTTTGGGAATCATAATAAAAATATATTGAAACAATCTCAAAAAATTAGTCCTTTCCGGTAAAGGGATCGACCACGAAAGCGAGACGTCCCATCAACTATGATGGCAATTTCAGGCAGACTTGGTCATCGGTAATCAATAGCATGTACCGCTCGATACTGTTAACAACGGCAATCGGGCTAATCGGCACCTATAATTCTTTCCACGCCAGTTAAAAATTTTCCCTTTTTTCACGTAACAGCTAGTAACATGATCGTGAACGGACACCAAATTCCTCCTTTGCCATTCGAGCATTATGTAGCCTGAATCCGGAAGATGATTTATCTATTTTTGAAAACACCAGGACCACCTCTCGACGAAGAGTTTAAAATGTATTTTTTCACGGTTTTGTGAAGAGTACATGTTGCACTTCATAATATATGTATAGCACGTGTATAACACGTGGTGACAGCGAAAACAAAACACGTCCATTCACGGCACGACTTACTACGATCTTCCTGCAGCATAATGTCGGACCCAGGCTTGTAAAATGTCATCTGCATGTCATTTGACTAATTTGTGCATAACTTTCTTTAGAAGCCATATTTATTGCATAATTTTAGATGTACTCATAACGCTTGAATAGGGCTATATTTTTGTCCAAGGGTACATTGCTCTAAATATAATATATTAGGCTGGAGAGTGAAAACTCTCCAAAATGTCACGTGTCATTTGACATAATGTCATTTGAATGACATTTTGCCTCCCACGCCCCAGATTACATATTTACAGCAATGTCTTGTAAGACAAAGTTGTAGGTACATTAAGGCGCTATAAGTTCGTCATACATTATGAATTGATAGCTACCTTCTGCAAAAAGTTCTGATAAAATTATACAAACGAATGCAAATGACATTTTACAACACTGGTCGGACCCTGATCCAAAATTCGCCTTCACACGATGAAGGGCGTTTGAGAATGGCTTCGCTTCCTCATTCGGGGCATCCGCAGAAGAACGTATGTTTTAGTATATTCCAAGAAGACGTGGCCCTGCCTTTATCTTGAAAAGAATGAGTTGTGTGGCTTCATCCTCAATCTTCAAATCTCTCCACATTTCAAATGAAAACCTGTTTATGTCATCAGCGTCTGCTAGCGGAAGGCATTCCGGAACGTTTAGTGATGACACCGATAGCTGGTTTACGGACGACAAAAATCGGGACTCGTCAACGTTCAATGCTGCTTCACATCGACGTGTACTAGATGGTTTTGGCGCACCATCGAAATCAGTGCAACTATGTTCCGCAATGTTATTCGACGAGTTCAAGCCAATTTCTCAGCGCGTTCTTGTTTGAGTGCCTCTTCTAATGAAGTGAGATTATTTCCATCGGCTTTTTTCACCGAAAAAATCCGATGAAAATAATATCACATGATTAGAAGCGGCGATGATCTCTGGTTAAACATCTTCCAATGAAGCGTACAGACAGTTCTACCTCGGGAATTGACTGCTCGCCGCACCGTAGACCTTCAAGGTTACGTCATCGGCGAAGCCGACGATCTTAACACCAGGAGGGAACTTTAGCTTCAGAACCCCGTCATACATAAGGTTGCGGAACTCCTGCGGTAATAGTACGCTTTTCTGACCGGCATCGGTCTCGTATAATAGTACACGGTTCTGGAAATAGCTTTCCAAAGCTGATAGTGACCGCATTGCTGTTGGAGGGCGCATTGCTGTTGGAGGGCTAAAAACCTCATTAATGAAGATTAAAAAAAAAACTTTCCAAACCCCGGTACAGGTCCACCGGCAGGCTAAGCTGATGTAACGAGAGCGCGATGGTATTCCAGCTTGCGCTGTTGAATCCGTTTTTCACATTAAGGTCACTAACACACAGTATCGAATACATCGCCTTTTTTGTTGAATCGCTATCTCGTCGGTCTTTACCACCGAGTTAATAGCGTTCAACGTGGACTTACCCTTGCGAAAACCGAACTGATTGCTTGACAGGCCGTTCGTACCCTCTGAGTACGGTGTCAGCCTGTTGAGTATTGAGGATGATCCTCTCTAGCAACTTGCCCGTCGTGTCTATAAGATAGATTGGTCTATGAGCCGATGGGTCGCCCGGCGGCTTCCCGACCTTCGGCAACAGCACCAGTTTCTGTCTTTTCCATCTTTCGGGGAATATACACTTATCTAGGCATCTCTGCATCTCTGCCTGAACATGTTCCAACAGGCCCTGGAGCTTTGTTCGTTACCAGGGATTTGGCCACCGCGATTATCTCTTCGTTTGTCACCGACGCCACCATTTCGGCCGCACCCATATTGCCTTGTGCTGCAGGAAGCCAGGGACACAGGGCTTGGATGAATGAAGCAATGAAGATGATGACCGATGCTTCAGCACCAGATATACTCCCGAAGAAGGTAGCTTCATGAGAGAACAGTTTCAAAGTGCTTAGTGAAGAATGCTTCCTCGCTCCCTATGACACTGTTGTATGAAACAGTTGGAGAGTGAAATCAAGCACCCGCTAGTGTAGAGAATATTTAACTCTCTTGCCTCATTTAAACTGAGTTGCGCATTGCTGTTGGAATGAATGTGTGAAAGAGAGGTATATAATGTAGGCTCTCTCTTTCTCGCTAATATGGTCTTGTATTTACACAACACTCACTCGCATCTGAAACACTGCCGATGAACGAAGGAAGCATCCTCAATTCACGCCACCCTGCATCCTCGGCACTAGCCGGCTTGTGAAGATGCCACGTTCAAAATTCCCCACTTTCAATGTATAAAACGAATGCTTTGTATTTGCCTCTTCCCTTGTTCTTGCCGAAAGCAGCACGTCATCGAGCGACCTTCAATCGGTGCACCGAAATTAAAGCCTCGCTGTGGGGTAAAAACGAAGCATTCGTTCGTTTTTGAACGAATTTTCCAAGGCCTGCAGGGACATGTGGCTCGGGACGGGAAGAGTACCTCGATAATCCTCCTCGCCAACCTATCTGGGGACCGTTCGAGGGTAGAGAGCTCCCTTTGGTCTTGGTCATGACTATTCTGTAGGCGTCACCCCACGGATTCGCGTTGGCTCCTTCGCATAGGTTGTCGAAACACGCTCCAAACTGGGGCAGCCCTGGTTCAAACATGGAATAAACCTCTCAGTCATTGAAATCATGAAATTGACCATAGGTATCATTGGTGAAGTTTCTAAATACATCAATGCCGACATTTTGGTCAATATTCATCATTTTTAGCGATAATCGCATAGAAGTCCCAAACGCCAAATTGACCAAACAGCGTTTTTAAAGTGTGATTTCTTCAGAGAAGTTGCTTATCACTTATTTTCGATGAACCTTGCTAAAAATTTTAAATTTCCAAAGCCTACTGTGATGATTTATTTGCTTATTTTGAAAAAAAAAGACTAAAAAATGAAATTTGATCAGTAATTGTACTTTTTTAACACTTTTACTATTGGATATTATTCAAAATCATAGATATTGGTAAAATACACGATTTGTGGCGTTGATCCAGTTAGAAAAAAAGATTTTTGGTGATTAATCGTGGAAAAAAGGCAAATTTATGATATTTTTCACATATGCCGATTATGCGATGGGGCAGACACGGACAGAATGGACAGAAAAGTTCATGCCCTTTCATACAAACACTTTCCCAAAGACATGATACTCGATGATTTTTTTTTAAAATTAATTTTACTGATTGCCAGTACTGATGCTATAAAAAATACCTCCTAATGATTTTCGATTCGTTGGGAGAGTAAATAATTGAACAACATGGTACAATGAATAATCGGCATATGCGAAAAATACCATAAATTTGCCTTTTTTTCCACGATTAATCGGCAAAAATATTTTTTTCTAACTGGATCATATCTATGATTTTGAATAATATCCAATAGTAAAAGTGTTGAAAAAGTACAAATCAAAGATAAAATTTCATTTGTTGGTCTTCCTTTTCAAAATAAGGAAATAAATCATCACAGTAGGCTCTGGAAATTTGAAATTTTTAGCAAGGTTCATCGAAAATAAGTGATAAGCAACTTCTCTGAAGAAATCACACTTCAAAAACGTTGTTTAGCCAATTTGGCATTTGGGACTTTTATGCGATTATCGCTACAATAGATCTAATAATTGGTCGCAGTGGCACACCCGAACAGGAAAAAAAATCGCTGAAAATGATGAACATTGACCAAAATGTCGGCATTGATGTATATAGAAACTTCGCCAAAGATACCTATGGTCAATTTCATCATTTCAATGACTGAAAGGTTTATTCCATGTTTGAACCAGGGCTGCCCCAGTGTGCGCTCTCTTACTGTTCTTGATGGCTTTGTTAAAGGCCAGTTTCGCAGCTCGAAGCAATTCACGGCGGTCCGCTCGTTCATTCTCGGTGCGGGCACGTTGCATCCTTCATCTTGCCTTGAGGCAGGTTGGTCGAAGGGCCGCAATCTCAGGACTCCACCAGTATACCGGGAGTCTGCAATTTCTCGGCAAGGCTTTTCTCGGCATGGTGGCGTTGCACGCGAGTGATAGGACAGCTACCAACGCATCCCCGCTTAGACCTTCAGTGGTGGCTTTCAGTCTCAGGGCGGCCGCGGTGAAAACTTCGCTGTCGAAGTGATTGGATCTCCACCCACGGACCAGACATGGATCCCCGGACCTCGGATGTTGTACGCCATAGTTGATCTTAAAGCGAATTGTTAGATGATCACTATGGGTGCAACCCTCGTCCACCCTCCAGTCCAAGTCTGGTGCCAAACCAGGACTGACAAACGTTTCGTCAATCCAGGATTCGACCACGTTCCTTTTGAACGTGCTAGCCAAACCATCATTGACTAGCACTGCGTCGAGCTTCGCTAGCGCCTCTAGTAACGCTTGATCCCTTTGATTGGTGCAGCGGCTACCCCACTCCACTGCCCCAGCGATAAAATCTCCTGCTATGACGACCGACTTACGACCCACTAGGTCAGACGACAGCCTATCGATCTCTGGTTGAACTGTTCTAATGGCCACCTTGGTGGGGCATAGCAGCTACCATAGAACACACCATTGATCTTGGCTATCGCAACACCCTCAGCAGAGGAGTGTACTACAACTTGGATCGGGTACCATCCCGTCGTGCAAATTGCCGCCATCCTAGACCCGTCCGCCACCCAATTGACGTTATCGACAGGGACGTTGTAGGGGTTAGACAGAAGGACGACATCGGTCCTCGATTTCGAAACCGACTGCCACAGCAACTGCTGGGCAGTTGCACAGTGGTTAAGATTCAGCTGTGTTACTTGCACGGCTTATTCTTATATTTCTCTCCGATGGGAAACGAAGATTTTTTTTTTGTCTTTATTAAGGAGACTTTCAGCCCGAGGCTGGCTCGTCTCCGGGGGACACGAAGATCTACCCATAACGTGGTTACAGGCTTGCTTTTTGCTGGCACAGTTTTCAGGTGTCTGTTGGCAGATTTGCCTTCATCTCTCTATAAAAAAAACACACAGACATCACCTCAATTCTACGAACTGAATCGATCGGTGTTCGGGCTTTCTTTTAAATGTTTTTGGAGTGATTATATAGCTTCTACGTATACTTTGTATACGAAAAAGCCAAAAATGGGCAAGTTTTCAAGTTCATGTATTTCACAAAATGGTGAATTTGGGCAGAATTTTATTCATGGTCCTCAATACATAGAATGTATACTTTTTATACCAGTATTTGTATAAAAAGCTTACATTTTAAACAAATATAAAATTGAAGATTTTAATACAATGGTTGAATTAGAATCTTCCGAAATTGTATATTCCAATCTTCTTCTTATATATAAAAATGAAATGGTCTGTGTTCGTATCCGCATAACTCGAAAACGGCTGGATGGATTTTTTCATTTCTTCAGCAGAAACATTCGTTGTAGTTTCCGATGGGTTTATATGATATTTCCTAATGCGAAAATGACGAGTAAAGTTGAGTGAATCGTGAAAAACTAAAATTAGGAATCGTATTGAAACTTCCCATGGGAAAATCAGAACGTGCAATTTCGCCTACCATGCAGGACATCGTCTGCCGGATCGACTAGTATTTTATACAATTTCCGTAAGGTTCTTACGCAGAACTGTTTTGAAATCTGCTATCTTCACGTTGGGTGTAGTATCAACAATCAACAATTTGTGGAAATACGTTGAGAGTGACTTTGCTAAGATATTTATGACACTCCGTTGTTCCGACTCCGTTATGGATTATCACGGATGGGTGAAGGTATTAGCCTTGCCCTGGCAAATAAGCCTAGCGAACAGCTATCTGCAACGAAAATGGGTAAAATTAAATTAAAAACCAATCAAAACTTCTTTTGAACAACACACCAGTCACACTTACATGAAAAGTTATCAAAAGACATTAAACAGTTTTCCCATCTCTTTGATTTTGGCAGAATTTGTAAAAATGATTGACAGTCGTTTATTTTGCGACCGTTTTCGGGCACAGTCAACTACGATCTCCCGTCAGCGATTTCTTCTGAATTTTGAAAATAATCATTCATCTTTTGTTTTGTGTTGTGATTTTGTGGTAATGCTGTTGTAAATCATGGTGCAATTTTCAAATTATTTTAACTTACTTGATTTTAATCAATTTAAATAAAGATTCGCGTCACATGACCTGTTAGACCCTTCTATTTACGGTAAGGGGAGTGCATATTATCTCGGTTCACCCGACTATAACTCATCTAAATGTTAGTCGTACAAACCAATTTCCTTCAAAGGTAACCATATCAAACATCAGGCAGGATAATCCAACTTTCTCCAATCAGCGGTTTAAAAACCCCTCGGTTACCGTACGACAAACCTACACACCGTCAAGCTCCACTAAACCAAACGACTGTTCCGTTCCATCCTACCTCGTTCCGACGAAGAAGGTTGCTGAACATTTGCTTCCGCGTGCCTCGGGAAAGGAAAAAGGATGTAGGAGTGCCTCTTGGCTCTTGGGAAAGCAACCCCCTCTGCTCATCGTCGTCATCGTATTAGGTATGAGGAAGATGGTTGGTCAATGCATTGACGCTGCGGCGGCGATGATGGTGGAAAATCAGGTGGCATGTTCAGCGATTTTCTCTAATTCAAGTACAGGGTGTTGGCTGGTACGAACGAAGGAGATCGTCTTGTGGTGATTATCGTAATGGGGGCTTTCCTTTGTTGGTGTTGCTTCCTCCCACGGCGTCGGTACAAGAGAATCGACTCCCATTCTGGCTAATAGGAGAGACTGGGGTTATACCGCTTAGACGTGCACAACGTAATTTCATATCTAAATTCGAAAGGGAAAACATCACGAGACGTTCTCTCCCGAGAAGCATCGTGGCGCCTCTTCCCCTTCTGAATGGGTCATACGAACTAGTATGGTTGGTCATGGTTCCCTGGCTAACAGATGAAGGGATATAACGACTATATATATGTGTTGAGGTAGAAGTAGATTTCCACATCACTTTCACCAGAGGTGGCGTCCCTTTGCCTTCGATTTGGCTCTTCTAGGTGGATTACCTTAGGAGATGACAATAGACACCGATACCTTCATTGATTGTGGAACCGATATGACCGATGCTCTGGATAATGGTAGATAGAGGAGAAGGGCGGATGGAGTTGTTTGAAGAGGCTCTCCTCGGTGATGTTCTTTGTGATAAAGATGAGGACGGGGATTGAAGAGTAGCAAGAAATGTGACTTTCTGCCTTATATCCACAGTGGACCATTGAAGGGGTTGAAGGGTATGTCACGAATGAATCATTGAATGTCGCTCGCCGGAAACCGCGGAAAATGAACGAGTCATCCGGGAAATTAAACGAACCAGGTTATTAGAAAATCATTATTACTCTTTCTTGGCATACAGTAGGCAAAATGGGAACAGCAAGTGCTCGCCGAGATTCATAGAACAACCAAATGCACATTACGTATGTTAATTTAATTGTTTGATACGCTCTCACTGTCGCGTCGCTTTGCCATCATACAAAACTCCACAGAGCTACGTCATTCCACTGTTATTTTTATTCACATCGCGTAATAATAGATCGTTAATTTTACAAACATCGCCCACCAAATAAAACCCAACAACACAATGGGTTTGTGTTACATAACTTGCCACTTCCTGTGTTAGATTGGATTGGAAGCGATTCAAGATGACTCCGGTGACCGTTTCCATGGCGGTTTTGTTCTATTTACAACGTCCACAATAAAGCAACAGGTGCAAGCAGTTTGCATTGCATAGTACCTCGAGCTTTCAAATACGGGTGGTGGAATTCTAATAAAACTGATTACTCCATTAAGGCCGATGCATATATTACAGATCGCGGATAGCTGAAACTGAATTAGAGAAAGATGATCCAAACCATATTTGAATTTACCCGAGCTTTTTTTTAAACTTCAAAAATGGGTATTAATAAAATTTCATCAGTTTTTGTATAATTTTTCAATAAGAGCGATTGCGTATTCTATTTTTGTTTATTTTATCATGTTACTTAATTAGCAATCTGACTAATCGAAAATCATTAGGAGGTATTTTTTTATTAGCATTCGAAATGGTCTTCAGTAAAATTCAATTTTGAATAAATCATCGGAAATCTTGTCTTTGGAATAGTTATTGCATGTAAGGGCATGAGTTTTTCTGTCCATTGCCAATGAATTATTGGCAGTGGCTGATTTTCTACCCGCCGCTGTCACATCCAGGCGTTATAGTATATGCGCAAAATAGCCAGCATGAGTTAACCGCCAGAAATTTGTATCTAACGAAAGACATCTAACGCGGGATTTCTCAAAATTAGAAACGTTTCATGAAAAACTATTTGATACCGGTTATGTAAGAAGGTGTCCGCTACTACGCCTACCAATTCTTTTTTCGATGGAGGTGCTTAATTTTGAGAAATCAAACTTTAGATGCCTTTCGCCATACTGATTTCAGAAAGTTAACTTCTAGTGCGCTGCTGTAAGCACGCTCAAAGTAGGCGATTCATAAAAACGCCTGCCCGACTCTGCCCCATCGCATAAACGACATATGTGGAAAACACTATAAATGAGGGGGTCAAACGCAAAGGGGTGTAAGTGATAAAAACTTAGTTTAGAGAAAAATAGGTGCAAAGTTCTTCAATATTAATGTTTCGTGTCATACAAACTGTATGAAAGTTAAAAAAATTAATAAATTTCTGTGAATTTTAACATTTATTATAAACATCATACAAACTATATCAGCATATTGCCGCAAAGCACTAGAACCAAAGTATTTTTTTGCCGTAGTCAACTCAATTTTGACCAAAATGTCACTTACATCCCTCTGCTTCTAATCCCCTCAAATTTACCTTTTTTGCGCGATTAATTTCCAGAAATTATTTTTTCTAACTGGATCACCGTCACGAATTGTGTATGTTGCTATTATCCTTGATTTTGAATAATATTAAATAGTAAAAGTGTCGATAAAGATCAATGAATCGCCTACTTTGAGCGTGCTTACAGCGGCAGACTAGGAATAAACTTTCGGAAATCAGTATGGCGAATGGCATCTAAGGTTTAATATCTCGAAAATAATCACCTTAATCGAAAAAATATCTGGTAGGCGTTGTAGTAGCGGATACCTTCATCCAAAAAACAAATCTGGCAAGCATTGTATAAAATCTTGGCATATACAATTCTGTAAGCTTTTCATACAAATATTGTATTAAAATAATACAAATCTGTATTATTTCAATACAAAAATTGTATTAAAATCTTCCGAAATTGTATATGCCAAATTATTATACAGTTTCTGTAAGGTTCTTATGCAGAATTGTATTAAAATCTGTCATCCGCTGGTTGGGTGTTTCTACAGAATGAATCGCCAGCTTTGAGCGTGCTTACAGCGGTACACTAGGAGTTAACTTTCTGAAATCAGTATGGCAAAAGGCATCTAAGGTTCGATTTCTCAAAACTGAGCACCTTAATCGAAAAAATATTTAGTAGGCGTAGTAGCGAACACCATCCTTCATAACCGATACCAAATAGTTTTTCATGAAAAGTTCCTAATTTAGAGAAAACCCGCGTTAGATGTTTTCGCTATACAAATTTCTGACGGTTAACACATGCTGGCTATTTGCGGCGCCGGATGTGGAAGTGGCGGGTAGAAAAACAGCCATTGCCAATAATTCATTGGTACACGGAACAGCGAAACAACTCAATTATGGTTCCTTTTACTCAAATCTGCCCTTGCGTGGAAGAAGCCAAAAATAAGTGAAATGCGAAAAAATCGGTGAGTACTTTGCCTCTACTCCCGTGTTGAATTTTCACCCACTATGAAGTCTCACTAACTCAAATTTATGTTATTTTCACTCACTCGAGACTATGGTGAAAACAACCCAAATTTCTCTTCTTCCACGGAACAGCACTCATGTCGATGCAGCTTTTTTTTTTTTGTCTTTATTAATGAGACTTTCAGCCCGAGGCTGGCTCGTCTCGTACTGAAAACTAACTTATTACAATTTATAAATTTAGAATAAAATATTTTGTTTTTTATTGGTTTTTTTCTTTTGCTTCTCGTTAATACTGGTGAGTACGAAGCAGGATCATCTGATTCTTTCTCACTTTCATCCATGGTGTCCTCCGATCTTGCATTCCAGATACTCTGTTTTCGAGTGGTTCGTTTTGGACTATTCTCTTTCCTTTCCGATGACAGCAGTCGCTTGTTCGCAGTCTGAATTGTTACAGTCTCTTCGTCTATTAAATCTGGTTCGCTATTGTTTCCTACAGGTTGAGAGTACTGCTTGGATTTATCGTTTACTTCTTCCACCGTTTGCTTTTGTTGTGATACATTGGTCTTCATAGGTATTTCTTCCAGCGAAGGGAAGCTGGCAGCATCAAGTATGAATGTACCATTCGGTTCCACAGCTTCCATCGGATTTGTGGTGTACCTCTAACTATCACTTACCCAGAGACTGAGTAAAATTGTATTGCCATCTCCTTTTTCTCATGGAAACTTTACCCAGTTTCCGTCAAACGCGTGACCACTCATAGCTTTGAGTTATCCTGCTTTTGGCGGAAACTGAGTAAAATTTCCGTGAGAAGAAAAGAGAGGGCAATACAATTTTACTCAGTCACTGAGTAAGTGAAAGTTAGCGTGTATGTGTGTTGTTGGCCGTTTTCGCTTTGCTGCAGACGTACCTTCTTTGGCCGTGGATGATTTTGGTAAGTGACCAAAGTGACGTCACCATTAATAGTCACATGTGAAGGGATCGGTTTTGTGAGTTGCATTCTCATTACACGAACTCCATTGTAAAGTCCAGGGAATAATATTTCCACACTTCTCTAGTGATGGAAAGAACGGTGCCGTACTGTCGCAAGAGTTCTGCTATAACAGAGTGTGAAGTCCTGGGTGGAAGATCATGAACGCGCACGTTTGTCGCGCCATCCTCTACATACACTGGGATTTTGTATGCATTTTCGCCACACCGCACGTGGTTTTGTAGATGATTAGTGTTTTGGTATCCTCGGGCAGTGTCTATATCCACCATCTCGACGTATACACAGTTTCGAAGATTGTTGAACTGAACATTCACGATGTCATCGTTGTTCAATTTCAGTTCACTGCACATAAACTTATGCACGGCCGATGGTTCCGGGCGTTTGGGTAGAACACTGAAATCTATTACTAATGTGTTCTCCCGTTTGACACCCATTGTTCACGTATAGTATTGATAAAAAGAAACAAGCTCGAAACACGTCTGATTCGTTCTAGGCCAGGCTGTCAACTGTGTCGATGCAGCTCTCTTTGTTTATAATAACATTCATGAGAAAACTACTTAATTTTGAGTTAAAAATTTGAGCTTCGTTCTCAAAGTTGAGTTCTTTAAACTTTTTTTTTAGGTTCTTCATTTTTTCTGTGTATAATAGTAGTTTGTGCAACTAGTTGCAAAAAGATGATTTTTTCAGCACGAGTTGTACGTTTATCCAACGAGGCTTGCCGAGTTGCATAAATACAACGAGTGCTGAAAAAATCGAGTTTTGCAACGAGTTGCACACGCTATTTTTTGCAATGACGAAAAATAGGCTTTAATATGATAAATCCGTACCAAAATGGTACAATTTACATGATCAATCTTGCGAAAATATCATGCTGCTGCAGGAAACAAACATATTCCATGTTATCGTGTCACATTGTATGCTCGACAGACCATGAAGCGATAGAAAAACCTGCCTTTGAAGAATTTGATGTCATGCCCATCAAATTATTTAATTTATTATGTGACACGGAGAATACACTATTTGAACACTCACCCAAGCTAATTGAGCTAAATGTGGTCATGTAACTACTGTTCTAATGATGGTTTTTCATTAAAGCACCCAAATGAGTGCTATAATGGATTTTATGCAACCCATTTGAGTTGCATAATGTTCATTAAAGCACCCATTTCATTGGTATGGAAAAGTAGGCCGTTTCATCACTCAAATGTCAACTGTAAACCAGGTATTATGATCAGGAATTGCAAAAAATAGATTTTCGATAGTTCTTGCTGTTGAGAAAACCTGCGTCTTTCGCCATACAAACTTCAGCTGGTTAACTCATGCTGGCTAATTTTACATATAGGGGAAGGCTATAAGCCAAGTAGTTAGCAAAACTAGGGTAAAATGCCCAATAGTGGACCCCCTAGTAGCGGAATTTTGCTCTTCCTGTCATAAGGCTTAGAAATGTTCAACATATTAACTCTGCTTGATATTCAACAACAAGCTCTGCATCCCCTCTTTACGATACATACATAAAACACCCAAATACACGACGTTATTCGTTGAAATTTACATTTTAAAGTCTAACTGAATTCGCCCTATAGACCCCTTGGGGGTCCATAATAGGAAATTGCTTCCTTATAGTCGACACTTCATTTGATTTTCATGTCCCGTTTCGGGACGTTCTCTCGTGTTTATTTTTTATAGAATTGTAAAAAATCATCTAATTTGACTTTCCATAGCATTTCCAATGCATGTAATCAAATCATAGGACTGTAAGGTAGGTTTTCCCGATAGAATATCATAGCAAAATGTTAACATTGTGCAGTAATAATGCAAAAATGGCTGGAGGGTCCACTATTAGTTAGGGGTCCACTATTGGTCAATTTACCCTACCAATTTTTGAAATCTTTATAAAATGTGTATAAAATACTTAAATGTAATAAATTTCATTGCTATTGACACAATGAATCTTGATTTTTCCAGCCATAACTCCCCCACTTCATAGTTTTTCATTTTGAGTGATTTCCATGAAATAACTTTAACCGCATGTTGTTTATTATGAATCATTTGAGTACCTATCTGTCAAGAATTTTGTAAGCCTCTTCGACAAGAAATTAGCAGGTTCCGTTTACGCAGAGTGTATGTGATTAAGAGTGGCGACATGTGCCGCATTTGACAAGTCTCCTGCTCGTTTGGAACTTGATTTTGTATGGAAAAGACAGATGAATTTTGTTCCAATTCAGTATCACCACTCTTAATTATATACAATCTGCGTTTACGTATTTTGAAAAGATAGTTTAGTTACTAGATAAAGATTGTCACTGTCGTCGCTGTCCAGAACATCTTTTGCCGGCGAGGATAGGGGATCTAAATGTCAATGAAGGAAAAATACATATGATTTGACAGTTTAGTACCACATATGTTTCGGATAGCAGAACAAAGGGAACCGAAGCGACAATCTTTATCTTGTAACTAAATTATCTTTTGTATTTTGCCTTCGAAGGCCTACACTGATACAAATTTGTTACCATTTAACCATTAAATAATCTGCCGAGAATTACTCCTATACAAATTTTAGAGCCTTTCCATAAAAAAAAGTTACGAAGGTGAGTGGGTGGCGGTCAAAGATAGTCAATTTTGCGTTATGTAATTTGTGAATGAACCTTTGGCTCATCACGCAAATTAATCAATAATTCAGAGATAATGCATAATTTTGTAGAGAGATATTTATCATTGTTTATCCAGCATATTTTAGTTTCATTACATTCATGCACTTTTTCAACTGATAACTGCAATAAATTTGTGTAGAATATCACTTCGACCCGGTTTTTTAGCAGTTACTTAAGCAGACAGACTGTGCAAGAGTTTTTTTTTCTTTTGCCCAATAAAGTAATGTTCTAATCCAGCGGTTCTCAACCTGGGGTACATGTACCCCTGGGGGTACCTTCGCTGGCCCCAGGGGGTACCTCGGGCAAAAATCCGTAATGGCGGACGTATTACAGTTCCAATCAAAACTCATTTATAAAGTTTTGGTACTTGTGCATTTTTTTATTTCATAACTTTGTCTTAAACTTGTAAATAATATGCATGGTGATCAATAGGGTAAGACGGTATAATGCGCCCCACCTGGCCAAAACGCCCCTCTTTGATTTCTAGAAAACTATAACCAACTAAGGGTCAAAATCAGTTGGTACCTATAAATATTTGTAAAACCATCGTACTATGTGATTATGGAAGTACTTTTATATTACATAATGAAAATAATAGCAAAATACAAAAAGTTACAGTTTTGATGTAACTTTTCATGTTTGTTTGCTCAACATTCTGGAGCGACGCTAGCATACTGTCTGCAAAACTTGCACGGGAACACTCAGTCGGGCAACAAAATAACTTTTCTCAGTGGTTAATATGATATAAAATTGCTTCCATCTTCAAAAACGTAACGATTTTCGAAAATATGTTTTACTGGCCAAAACGCCCCAGTGTAGGCAGGACGATATGCCCTTACCAACTGGACACAAGCGCGGCGAGCTTGCAGCAGTTTCTTCCAAATTGTATGGAAATTATTGAAATGTAATTAAAACCTGATTAAATGGACTTATGTTGTTTTTTTTAATGTCGAGCACATAAGGATTTGTAACCTTTTTATTATGGGATTGATGAAATACTAATGGAGGGCTATGGAACGTCTTTGGCGAATTGCCCAGGCACCTTTTGAAATTCATTTTTTCACGACTTTTCAAAAAAGCATTATTACGTGTTATATGTTATATTTTTATATGACTACTCACGGGCAATGCATTTGCGACTTCTTGCACTACCAAATAACACAAAGTTTGCATAAATTGCGATGAAAAGTAAAAAGTTATCAAGGTTTTGCCTTAGGGGGGGCATATTATACCGTCTTACCCTAAATCAAAGTCAATTGAATCCTGCTTTCAACAACCAGTGTATGACAGGCTGTGGAACAAAAGATCAAAAAGACAAAATTTCGAATTAACAAATTTAAAAAAAACCTGATCGAAACAAAATGTTGAATAATATGTTAACAATATGCTTCTGAACTAAATCTAGAGTCTAAAGGTTCGGAAGCCTCCGTTTGAAAGGCATGAAGGCTTTTTTTTCGAATAGCTCGGTTACCACGTTGCAAGAGGATTGGAAGCATTGTTCTACGTTTCTCGGAAGCCTTCTTCCAAGAAGCATTTACAGATAAAAATATGTTGTGGTTTTAAATGTATTTTCATGCACATATTTGGAGCATGAAAATAAGCGTACTGTTATTTTAAATCGAAATACATTTTTAGTTGTTCTTGCTTGTAAAATCCAGTCAAACTTAATTGAATATCCATTGCAATTTAACACGTCGTTGAACTTTCAAAACTATTTGCTATGTTCTTTCAAGCAGCTCGGAAGATTCCTATCAAGATACTCGGAAGCCTCATTCCTAGAGGTTCGGAGGACTCCTTTCCTGAGGTTCGGAAGCCTTCTTTCAAGAGGGTTTAAAGCCTTTTTTTAAAAAAGGTTCAAAAGTTTCTTTTCAAGAGGTCCGGAAGCCTCCTTTCAAGAGGCCCGGAAGCCTCCTTTCAAGAGGCCCGGAAGCCTCCTTTCAAGAGGCTTTGAAGCCTCCTTTCAAGAGGCTTTGAAGCCTCCTTTCAAGAGGCTTTGAAGCCTCCTTTCAAGAGGCCCGGAAGCCTCATTTCAAGAGGCCCGGAAGCCTCCTTTCAAGAGGCCCGGAAACCTCCTTTCAAGAGGCCCGGAAGCCTTCTTTCAAGAGGCCCGGAAGCCTCCTTTCAAGAGGTCCGAAGCCTCCTTTCAAGAGGCCCGGAAGCCTCCTTTCAAGAGGCCGGAAGCCTCCTTTCAAGAGGCCAGGAAGCCTCCTTTCAAGAGGCCGGAAGCCTCCTTTCAAGAGGCCCGGAAGCCTCCTTTCAAGAGGCCAGGAAGCCTCCTTTCAAGAGGCCACAAGCCTGCTTTCAAGAGGGCCGGAAGCCTCCTTTCAAGAAGCCAGGAAGCCTCGATTCAAGAGGCCAGGAAGCCTCCTTTCAAGAGGCAAGGAAGCCTCCTTTCAAGAGGCCAGGAAGCCTCCTTTTAAGAGGCCAGGAAGCCTCTTTTAAAGAGGCCAAGAAGCCTCCTTTAAAGAGGCCCAGAAGCCTCCTTTCTAGAGGCCTAGAAGCCTCCTTTCAAGAGGCCCGGAAGCCTCCTTCCAAAAGGCCCGGAAGCCTCCTTTCAAGAGGCCCGGAAGTCCCCTTTCAGGAGGCCCGGAAGCCTCCTTTCAAGAGGCTCGGAAGCTTTCTTTCAAAAGGCCCGGAAGCCTCATTTCAAGAGGCCCGAAAGCCTCCTTTCAGGAGGCCCGAAGCCTCCTTACAAAAAGCCCGTAAGCTTCCTTTCAGGTGGCCCAAAGCCTCCTTACAAGAAGCCCGTAAGCCTTCTTTCAAGAGGTTCGGAAGCCTCCCATCAAGAAGCTAGGAATTCCTCTTTCAAGAGACTTGGAAGCGTACTTTCAAGTGTCTCAGAAGCGTCCTTTCAACATTCTAGGAAGTTTCCTTTTAAGTGGCTCAAAAGCCGCCATTAAAGAGCCTCGGAAGCCCCCTATCAAGAGGCGCGGAAGCAAACTTTTAAGAGATTCGGAAACTCCTTTCAAGAGGTTCGAAAGCCCCCTTCCAAGAGGCTCGGCAACCTCCCTTCATAGGGCTCGGAATTATTCTTTCAAGAGCCTACTTTAAAGAAGCTCAGAGGCGTCCTTTCAAGATATTCAGAAGCCTCATTTTAAGTAGCTGAAAAGCTGCCTTTAAAGGGCCTCGGAACCCTCCCTTCAAGAGGTTCAGAAACCTTCCTTCAAGAGGCTCGGAAGCCTACTTTCAAGATATTCGGAAGCTTGATGTATAAACTTATTTCAATTGGAAAGTTTCACGGAATAATGAAAATTTCTTACATGGGGAGAGGGGGGTTGAAAAACCCAGAAAAAAGGCTTACGTAATTAATGTATGGCCCCTTATTTTTCAGGTCCATTTTTCAAGGATCTCGTTATTATTATTATTATCAGACTAAGGCCGGAGTGGCCTGTGCTGCACATAAAAGCCTTCTCCATTCAGCTCGGTCCATGGCTGCACTTCGCCAACCACGCAGTCTGTGGAGGGTCCGCAAATCGTCCTCCACCTGATCGATCCACCTTGCCCGCTGCGCACCTCGCCTTTTTGTTCCCGTCGGATCGATGTCGAGAACCATTTCCACCTGGGTACTGTCCGACATTTTGGCTACGTGCCCGGTCCACCGCAGTCGTCCGATTTTCGCGGTGTGAACGATGGATGGTTCCCCCAACAGCTGATGCAACTCGTGGTTCATTCGCCTCCTCCACGTACCGTCCGCCATCTGCACCCCACCATAGATGGTACGCAACACTTTCTTTTCAAAAACTCCCAGTGCGCGTTGGTCCTCCACGAGCATCGTCCAGGTCTCGTGCCCGTAGAGAACTACCGGCGGCGAACTCTATTCGATCGGAGCGTCTTACGGAGTCCAAAGTACGTACGATTTCCAGCCACTATGCGCCTCCGAATTTCTCTGCTGGTATCGTTATCGGCGGTCACCAGTGAGCCCAAGTACAAGAATTCTTCAAGCACCTCGATTTCGTCACCACCGATAGAAGCTCGTGGTGGGTGGCTTACATTGACCTCTCTTGAGCCTCTTCCTATCATGTACTTCGTCTTCGACGTATTGATGACTAGTCCAATCCGTTTAGCATCGCTTTTAGTCTGATGTAGGATTCCTCCATCTTCTCAAAGTATCGTGCCATGATATCATTGTCGTCGGCGAAACCAAATAACTGGACGGACTTCGTGAAAATCGTACCACTCGTGTCAATCCCTGCCCTTCGTATTACTCCCTCCAAAGCGATGTTGAATAGCAGACACGAAAGACCATCACCTTGCCGTAACCCTCTACGCGTTTCGAAGGGACTCGAGAAAGCCCCCGAAACTCGAACCACGCACATCACCCGATCCATCGTCGTCTTGATCAACCGTATCAGTTTATCCGGAAATCCGTTTTCGTGCATTAGCTGCTATAGCTGGTCCCGATCGATTGTATCATATGCGGCTTTGAAGTCGATAAATAGATTATGTGTTGGCACGTTGTATTCGCGGCATTTCTGCAATACCTGACGTACGGCGAACACCTGGTCTGTGGTAGAGCGTTCACCCATAAATCCCGCCTGGTACTGCCCCACGAACTCTCTTGCAATTGGTGTTAGTCGGCGGCATAAAATTTGGGAGAGTACCTTGTAGGCGGCGTTCAGCAATGTGATTGCGCGGTAGTTGCTACAATCCAGCTTATCGCCCTTTTTGTAGATAGGACACACGACACCTTCCATCCACTCCTGCGGCAGAACCTCATCCTCCCAAACCTTGGTAATTACCTAGTGCAGTGCTCTAGCCAGTGCCTCACCACCCTGTTTAAACAGCTCATCTGGTAGTTGGTCAACTCCAGGGGCTTTGTTGTTTTACAGCCGGCCGATCTCCTTCTGGATTACCTGGAGATTCGGAGACGGAAGTCGCATGTCCTGCGCGCGTGCTCCTAGGTTCATTACCATACCGCCACCATTGTTTGCCATATCGCCATTCAGGTGCTTTTCGTAGTGCTGCCGCCACCTTTGGATCACCTCACACTCGTTTGTAAGAAGGTTCCCGTTTATGTCCTTACACATATCGGGCTGTCCAGTGTTGTAAAATGTCATTTGCATTCGTTTGTATAATTTTCCCAGAACTTTTTTCAGAAGGTAGCTATCAATTCGTGTTGTATGACGAACTTATAGCGGTTAAATGGGCCTACAACTTTGTCTAACGAGACTTTGCTGTAAATATGTAATCTGGGGCGTGGGAGGCAAAATGTCATTCAAATGACATTATGTCAAATGACACGTGACATTTTGGAGAGTTTTCACTCTCCAGCCTTTGATGTTATACTTAGAGCAATGTACCCTTGGACCAAAATATAACCCTACTCAAGCGTTATGAGTACATTCAAAATTATGGAAGAAATTTTGCTTCTAAAGAAAGTTATGAACAAATTAGTCAAATGACACGCAGATGACATTTTACAAGCCTGGCTGTGGCACGTGGCCCTTACGTGAACGGTTCAACTTCTCATAGAACTTTCGTGCGTTATTAGCGCGGTACAGTTGCTCCGTCTCTTCACGGTCTCGATCTTCCTGCTGGCGCTTTTACTTCCGGAAAATCGAGTTTTGTCTGTTCTGTGCCCGTTTGTATCGTGTCTTGTTCGCCCTCGTGCGGTGTTGCAGCAATCTCGCCCATGCTGCATTCTTCTCCTCAACTAACTGCGCACATTCGCCGTCATACCAGTCGTTCCTCTAATCCGGAGCCACTGTGCCTAGTGCAGCGGTTGCGGTGCTTCCAATGGCGGATCGAATATCTCTCCAGCCATCTTCAAGAGAAGCTGCGCCTAGCTGTTCTTCCGTTGGGAGTGCCACTTCCAGCTGCTGCACGTAGTCTTGGGCTAGTCTACCGTCTTGTAGCCGCCCAATGTTTAGCCGCGGCGGACGACTCCGAGGCGTGTTGTACACCGTCGAGAGTTTGAGCGCAGACATACTGCAACGAGGTAGTGGTCGGATTCAATATTCGCACTACGGTAAGTGCGTACGTTCGTGATGTCGGAGAAGAATTTACCGTCGATTAGAACGTGGTCGATTTGGTTTTCCGTTACTTGATTAGGTGATTTCCATGTGGCCTTGTGGATATTCTTGCAGGGGAAGAAAGTGCTTCGGACTACCATTCCGCGGGAGGCTGCAAAGTTTATGCATCGTTGGCCGTTGTCGTTCGATACGGTATGCAGACTATCCGGTCCGATGACCGGTCTATACATTTCCTCCCTTCCTACCTGAGCGTTCATGTCACCGATGACGATTTTGACGTCCCGCAGTGGGCCTCCATCGTATGTCTGCTCCAGCTGCGCATAGAACGCTTCTTTCTCGTCGTCGGATCTCCCTTCGTGTGGGCAGTGCACGTTGATGATGCTATAGTTGAAGAAACGGCCTTTTATCCTCAGCTTGCACATTAGAGTGATTCAAATTTTGACTTTTGCGCTCCGCTATGCTTAAACGATGACATTTGCTGTTTTATTATCCCCCTAAATTTTTAGCTGATTTGGATGTAACTAGACTGAGCACGAGCAGTTTGAAGTTTGTATGAAAATTACTATGAAAACAGTCACTTTTGGGGAAAACCGTTCCGTAACGTTGCTCATTAAGTTCTAAAAATATACGACTTTATTGGCAACATAGAAAATGTTGCAATGAAACTGGTCGTCTTTGTTGCGAAACGATTCTGTGCTTGTAAGAAAAGTTATTGGGGAAATACTGAATCGTGGTAAATTCAAATTAACACGTAAAAGAATAACATCAATATCAATAATGAGCATTTTCGTTTTCTTTATAACTTTGTTTACAAAAGTCAGATCACTTCGCAACAACAACTGTCCTATAACTAAGGAAGTATTCTTTGAAGTCATCGGGTCGATTACATTTGAATATTTGATGGGTTGCAACACGGAACGGTCTTTTGCTTTAGTGGCGATTTCTATAGTAATTTCCATACAAACTTCAAACTGCTCGTGCTTAGTCTAGTTACATCCAAATTAACTAAAAATTTAGGAGGATTAATAAAACAGCAAATGTCATCGTTTAAGCATAGGGGAGCGAAAAAGTCAAAATTTGAATCACTCTATTGCACATCCTTGCGTTGATTGGCTGCCACCCAATCACGCGTTGGCGCATCTTTCCCAGCACTATGAAGCCGGTTCCCAGCTCGTTGGTGGTGCCACAGCTTTGGTAGAAGGTAGCCGCTCGATGCCCGCTTTTCCACACTTTCTGTCCTGTCCAGCATATTTCCTGCAGCGCTCGAAGTTGTGGGGATGTAATTCATCGTAGAGTATCCTGTCGTAACCTGCGAAGCCTAGCGACTGTTCCTAGCTTCTAATCGTGATCCTTTATTCATCGCCTACTCGTTGTCGATTGTATCGAGTCGTATTATCTTCTATGTCGTTCGTAATGGTTTTTTTAAAGGCGGCTTATTGGGCCTGTGAAAACCTCCTATCTCGTCGTAGGGCCGTCGTGTCAGGGCTTTTGAGCGTCCCACCTAACACCAGGACTTGGGCTTGTGCGCTTTGAGCGACACACGGTCGCTTAGGCGGAACCTACTTGCGGATACATGCAGCTTTTTATGGAGGTTTAACAGGACCCACTGTCAAACCCCACCACATCCTAGGCAGGCGCCACAACTCGCAGATGACCTGGGGAGGGATCGTCATGCGAGGATCAAGGATCTCGTGGGTTACGCTTAATTTCATTTACAGCAAAAAATAGGGGGTACCTCAATTAATGCAAAAGTTCGAAGGGGTACCTTTCAAGAAAAAGGTTGAGAACCGCTGTTCTAATCTATACTTAAGCCTAAATATTTAAGTATTGGAAATATTTGAACCGTTTGTTTGAGAAACTGCATATATAACATTTTTGGCCAAAATGAGATTTATATATATTCTGAATCCTCTTCCAAAAACACGTATTCTTGCAAAAAACACAAAAAAAAAATGTTCAGGAATGTATGAGTTTTTTTTCGTTTATTTGAGAAACTACACATGTGCACCCACTTTGAAGAGCAATTATGGAGAACTGCTTTTATTTTTTGTACTGGAAGTGCCCCAGGGTGTTGACTTTTGCCAAAAACTATTGATCTGTATCGAAAAATTCGAAAGATTTGGTGCCAATTTGTTCAAAAACAGTTTTTTGTTGTTTTCTTGAAATTGTGCAAAATGGATATATGCAGTTTCTCGAATAAATGCATCATTTATAAAATGCACCACCACCTAAAAACTTAGTCAAAAACTCTGTATAAAGGTTATTAAAAATTAAATCTGATTTTGGCACTTTCCGCGTTTTCGTCCTCAATAATTTTTCTTTAATTACAAAAAATATTTTCTCCTTATTACCACCAGCCTGAGGCATTGACTATCTTTAAAGATAGGGTAGACACTAATTTTGTGCAGAAGAGTGTGACAATTTTTGTGAAAAATATTGGAATATTTTGATTATTATTTTGTGTTAATTTTGGATGGAAAATCTCATTTTTTGCACAATTTTGTGCACAATTATTGTTGTTTTTGACTGCGTTATAATCAAAAGTAAGCAACCCGTCTAGTGGCCAAGGATGTTATCGATCATTTAGTAATCTGCGTTCGATCATTTAGTAGTTTGTCAATAACACATTCCAGAGGCTAGATTTCAAAATGTGTAGTATGGTGGACTTCTAATTCAAAGATTTCTCTACAGCTCTGCCTAACAGTTCGATGTTTGAATTTTAATGATAATTGAGCTATAGAGCTAGTAGCAGTAGCTTATACTGAAAGATTGGAATTTTGTTATTATTTAGTATAAGCAGGGCTGAGAAGTGAGTCACTTTTTAGTGACTTGGTCACTATTTTGAGCCAAGTCACTAAAAACTTACTATTTGCATCCAAAAGTCACTAAAGTCACTATTTTTCGGAAAATGGTCACTAAAGTCACTAATTTCGCACCGCCGTTTGTAAAAAAAAAACTTCAAAATAAAAATCATTTGTACCTACCGTTATCATCAACGAAATCAAATTTAAATATGTTAGCAAAATATATAAAATAAATAAATTGCTCCAAGTGTATTGTGGAATTCGCCAGGTTACTTGCAATTCATGTGAACTAGGGTAAAGTGCCCAATAGTGGACCCCCAACCAATAGTGGACCCTCCAGCCGTTTTTGCATTATTACAGCACAATGTAAATATTTTGCTATGAAATTCCATCGGGAGATCCTACTATACAGTCCTATTATTTGATTACATACATTGGAAATGCTATGGAAAGTAAAATTAGATGATTTTTTACAATTCTATAAAAAATAAACACAAGAGTGTCTATTATAGGAATATTTTGGGGGGTCCACAATGGGGAAGAAGAACGTCCCGAAACGAAACATGAAAATCAAATGAAGTGTCGACTATAGGGAAGCAATTTCCTATTATGGACCCCCAGGGGGTCTACTATAGGGCGAATTCAGTCAGACTTTAAAATGTTAATTTCAACGAATAACGTCGTGTATTTGTGTGTTTTATGTATGTATCGTGAAGAGGAGATGCAGAACTTGTTATTAGATATCAAGCAGAATTATTATGTTGAACATTTCTACTCCTTATAACAGGAAGAACAAAATTCCGCTACTAGGGGGTCCACTATTGGGTATTTTACCCTATGATCTTCTCCATGAATAAAGGAATGTTAAAATACGAAGTGTTGAAAACAAAAAATTAAGGAGTACTGGATCCAGGCTTTTTGATTCAGGATCCAATAATAGTCTCGAAAACAAAAATTGAAAAGCAAGGCAAGTCAAAAGTAATTCGGCACTGAGGAATTTCAATCAAATGCTTTATGGAAGTTTGCCACAAGAAATCGTCATAAATTTCAAAAGGCCGTCTTATGATAGATGTTTTCAATTAAAAAAAGAAGTAATTTGCGGCAGAGTGGGTTCGAACCATGGACGTCACGATCGAGAGGCCTGTATGCAGACCACACAGCGAAGCTTGGGCATACGTTTAGACAACTCCGTATATAAAGCGCAGAATTGTTACGACTATGCGGATCTCGCGGATTTTACGTGGATTTACATAACGGTTTTGACGCTTTGCGCGTGGGAATTTAATAAATAAGGGCCTAGGGTTTGGTTTTCGATAGAAAAATTTTGTTGAGAAGGGACTCCACGTTTGAAGTCTATGCTTACCCAATTATGTAAATATTTTCTAGCCATTATTGAATACATTATACTCTTGAGCACTCGTTTAATAAGCATTATAAGGGTAAGAACTTCACTTGTGGTCATTTTTCATCGTTTCTATATCTATAATATCCATTTTTTGTCACGTCAATTTTGACATAATTCGGAGATATCTCTACGACGAACCACACAGCATGATACATACCATCATTTTTCGATTTTTTTAAGGAGTTAGTTCCTTTTCTTAAATTATTGAAGGTTTTATATTGTTTTCATAGCATTCATCTAGAAGCAGGGTCTATACAAATTTGAAACACAAAAATATTCCTTGATTTTCACAGAAATTGGATTTTACGGATTATTCCGAAAGATTTTTTTTCATGGATTCCCGGAGAAGTTTTTACAAGAATTAACATTGCAATTCCCGCGGAAATTTCTGAAAGACAACAGGAATGTCTGTAAAATATTCCGTCTTGAATTTAGGATAAGTTAGAATTTCCGGAAACTTTTGTGCTGACATTCGCCATCGGATTTCTGTTAAAATTTCCGTTTGAACTACTGGAGAATGTTTTCATAAGAATTGAAGTGTTTTCCGCACAATTTCTGTAAAAATAATCCTTGAGATTTCCACAAGGCTTTCCACAGAAATTTAACTTCTGTTGAAATTTCGGAAAAAAAATCCTCAGAGTTTTCCAAAGCTATTTCTGCATCAAATTCAAGATGTTGGATCACATTTTACGAACTTGAGCAACTTTGTTAGGTTCTGAATTATTTCTCTTTGGATATAAATCAAAATAATTATCATATTTTTATATGAATTCAAATGATTTGTATACAGATTTTTTTTTTAAATACGAATTTACATTATTTTATTGTAATTATCAACAATCACAACAAGGCTGCAACCTTCATTTTCTCTATAAATCGGAGACAAGCCAGCCTAGGATTGAAAGTCTCCTTAATAAAGATTAAAAAAATGTAAAAAATCAGTTTTATTATATGAAACGTACTGGAAGAGAAAACGTTCAGTAAATTGTAATAACAAAAATTGATATTTTTCGCGTAGTTGGCGTGAATTGGATTTCAGTCGGCGCAGATTTGACACCGGTCGAAACTTAGGTAAGGTTATAACTGAGCCCTGGTAATTTTTTTAGTAGCATCGGTTCATGGGCAACCGAGATCAGGGGCTCGAGTGGCAAATGGTAAATGGGCACTGTATGTATTTAAATTTGATATTATTAAAAATGTTATTATTAATTATTAAAAATCACTCTACCTAGTTACGGTGAAGATGGGCACGGCCAGCAGTGGTAGTCCTCATGTTCTTGTAATCATAATCATTCAATATCATTCAAGATAAGGATTTGAAAAAACAAAATGATACATGTCACTAGTGAGCTGAGTCGCATTTGCATTGTCACTGTCACTGTGTAACTCGTAGTAGATTGGAAACATTAGTTACACAGTGACAATGCAAATGCAACTCAGCTTCATACATACTTCATACAAAAGTCACTATGTGGTCACCTTTTCTGCATCTGAAAGTCACTATTTGGTCACTTTTTTTGTCATCGTTGGTCACTAAGTCACTATTTTGAACGGCATTTATCGCTACCAGCCTTGTATAAGTTACTGCAACTAGCACTGTAACTCCTTCAATGGTGGAATTTAAACATCGATATATTAGGCAGATATATGTATAAAAAAACCTTCGCACTAAAAGTCCACCATACAATACATCTTGGAATTCAGCCTCTGGAATGAGTTATAGACAAACTACTAAATGATCGAACGCAGATTACTAAATGATCGAAAACATCCTTGCTAGTGGCATAATTTTGGTTAGAGTTTCAATATATGAAAATTTACAACGATAAATGTGCTCAAGCACAGCATATTATGCTAAGGTTTGAGCCATACACCTTATGTGAACAATGAACAAAAATGACTGTACGATCAAAGTGCGGCCAGAGAGGCAGTTTTATTTTTAACTAATTTTATTTGCTAATTATCTAATACATGCATTCATCTCGTAGACTAGGTGTTCCGTGTTTTCTTAACACTATCATCCTTATTTGCTATGTTATTTTTTAGTTATTATTAATACATGTCAATTGCCTCTGGCAGTTAGAATTACAATGTTTTCAACTTAAACTAAACTTAACCTATTTTATACTAAGGGTACAAGGAGTTAATCGTTGCAATAGAAGATTGCAACGATTTTTGTCTAAAATTGGCAATTATGTTGTTGGATATTTGTTGCATGTCTCAATATTAGCAATTATATGAAGTTCATTTTTACTATACCTGGGAGGCAACTTCAGAATCATTTTCAAAATTTTATTTCGAATACTCTGAAGTTCCTTCTTTCTGGTATTGCAGCAACTACTTCATATTGGCGCAGCATACAACATGGCAGGTCTAAAAATTTGTTTGTAAATCAAAAGTTTGTTCTTAAACCAAAGTTTTGATTTTCTGTTAATAAGTGGATATAGACTCATAATATATTTGTTACATTTGGCTTGAAAGCCTTCAATGTGATTTTTAAAAGTTAATTTTTGATCTAGCAGAAGTCCTAAATATTTAGCTTCGCTAGACCAATTAATTGGAACCCCATTCATAGTGACAATATGTCTGCTAGAAGGTTTCAAATAAGAAGCTCTCAGCTTATGTGGGAAAATTATAAGCTGAGTTTTGGAAGCATTCGGGGAAATTTTCCATTTTTGCAAGTAAGTGGAGAAAATATCCAAACTTTTTTGCAATCTACTACAAATGACACGAAGGCTACGCCCTTTGGCTGAGAGACCTGTGTCATCTGCAAACAAAGATTTTTGACACCCTGGTATGCTGCCTTGGGGGACACCAGCTCTTACAGGTAATCTATCAGATTTAGAATTCTGATAGTTTACCTGCAGTGAGCGATCTGATAAATAACTTTGGATCAGTTTAATAATGTACAGAGGAAAATTAAAATTCATCAATTTTACAATCAAACCTTCATGCCAAATACTGTCAAATGCTTTCTCTATATCAAGAATAGCAACTCCAGTCGAGTATCCTTCAGATTTGATAGGCCAAATTAAATTCGTAACCATTAATAACTGATGAGTGACTGAATGCCCATGGCGAAAACCAGATGCTCATCAGCAAAAATAGAATTGTCATTAATATGAACCACCATTCTATTTAAAATAATCTTTTCAAACAGTTTGCTTATTGAAGAAAGCAAACTGATTGGGCGATAACTAGAAGCCTCAGCTGAATTTTTGTCCGGCTTCAAAATAGGAACAACTTTGGCGTTTTTCCATTTATCTGGGAAGTATGCCAATTGAAAACATTTGTTAAATAAATTAACCAAAAAGGATAAAGAGCTCTCAGGAAGTTTTTTGATAAGTATGTAGAAAATACCATCATCACCCGGCGCTTTCATATTTTTAAATTTTCTAGTAATAGATCTCACTTCATCCAAACTAGCTCCAAACGAAGGGTGAAAACTTTCCTTTGATTGAGAATGTCTTCGAACCTCCGCGTGCCCTGATCCTCAATTGGACTAGTAAGACCTAGATTAGAATTATGGACACTCTCGAACTGCTGAGCAAGTTTTTGAGCCTTTTCGCCATTCGTTAATAAAATTTTATTTCCCTCTTCAAGCGCTGGAATTTGGGTTTTTTTAAGAATTTTCGTTAATTTCCAAAAGGGTTTTGAACTGGGATCCAACTTCGAGACATTATTCTCAAAGTTGGTATTTCTTAGAATAGCGAAACGTTTTTTAATTTCATTTTGCAAATCTCGCCAAATAACTTTCAACGCGGGATCGCGAGTTCTTTGATATTGCCTTCGCCTCTCATTTTTAAGACGGATCAGTAGCTGAAGATCGTCGTCAATAATAATGGAGTTGAATTTAATTTCACATTAAGGAATTTCAATGCCTCTGGCTTCGACAATTAAATTTGTCAAAGATACGAGAGCATTATTAATATCACTTTTGGTATCGAGAGGAATATCAACATCAAAATTCCTATCAATATACGTTTTATATAAATCCCAATCAGCCCTATGATAATTGAAAGTAGAGCTGATTGGATTATAAAGGGCTTCTTGTGAGATTTAAAATGTCACAGGAAGGTGATCAGAGTCAAAGTCAGCATGAGTTACCAATTGGCCACACAGCTGACTTGAATCCGTTAAAACCAAATCAATTGTCGAAGGATTTCGAGTGGATGAAAAACAAGTTGGGCCATTGGGATATTGAATAGTATAATATCCCGCAGAACAATCTTCAAATAAAATGTTGCCGTTGGAATTGCTTTGAGCATTATTCCATGAACGGTGTTTGGCATTGAAGTCACCAATGAATTATTGGCAGTGGCTGATTTTCTACTCGCCGCAGCCACATCCAGGCGCTATAGTATATGTACAAAATAGCCAGCAAGAGTTAACCGCCAGAAATTTGTATTGCGAAAGACATCTAACGCTGGTTTTCTCAAAATTAGGAACTTTTCATGAAAAACTATTTGGTATCGGTTATGAGGGATGGTGTCCGCTACTACGCATACCAAATATTTTTTCGATTAAAGTGCTTAATTTTGAGAAATCGAACCTTAGATGCCTTTCGCCATACTGATTTCAGAAAGTTAACTCCTAGTGTGCCGCTGTAAGCACGCTCAAAGCAGTCGATTCATTACGAAGAATTTTGATTTGTTGCGAGTCAGAATTTGAAGATCAGCTTTCAACAAATTCTTTTGCTGCCCATTGCATTGAAAAGGCAAATAGGCTGCAATGAAGGAAAATTGACCAAAATTTGTTTCAATAGAAACTCCCAAGGTTTCAAAAACTTTGGTTTCGAACGAAGAAAATAATGTATGTTTGATACGTCTATTAATGACAATGGCGACCCCACCACAGGCGCTGTCATGACGATCATTTCTGTAGATAATATAATTTGGATCTCTTTTAATGGAGAGCCCGGGCTTTAAATAAGTTTCTGTTATAATGGCAATATGCACATTATGAACTGTTAGGAAGTTGAATAATTCATCTTCCTTACCCTTTAGAGAGCGGGCATTCCAATTTAGAATTTTCACACAATTATTTAGATCCATTAAAACGGAGTCCGATAACAATTTTTTGTGTGTACTTTATACCAACCTGAACAGCTTCTGGTATGGTATTTGCTTTGAACATTGCATCAATCATGTGATGCAATTGTTCAGTTAAAAAATCAAAATCGGAAGCAGTCATGCTACCTGAATCGGCAACATGACCGTTATTTTCCGTTGGGACATGGGTATAAACCTCATTTTGAGAAGAGAAATTTTGTCTACCAGCAGCGATGTTTGCATGCGTAGGAAACATTGGAAAAATTGGAATTTACTGAAGTGCTTGCTACCCGTTGACGAGCGGCAAAATTTGTTTGTGAATTGTGGTGGGTATGAATTTCTCGACCGGTAACTGGTTTCGAAATTTGAGCGTTTGAAAAATTTCTACCCGTCGAATCTGGGATCCGATTGGCCCCCACAATTTGCGCACTTAAATTTATTGGATTCTTCTCTCACAGGACATGCGTCCTTGGCGTGAGAGGTTCCACCACAAATCATGCATTTAGCATCCATGTGACAATGTTTGGTTCCATGACCCCACTTTTGGCACTTACGGCACTGGGTGGGGTTTTGGAAATTTCCCCCAGGCCTTTTCCAAACTTTTCATATTATTTAGTTCACTTTTGTTAAAATGAACTAAATAAAATTCTTGAGAAATGCCCCTCTGGGAAGTACCAGAGTGGGATTTCTTTTTCATCTTAATTACTTGGACTGGTGAAAATCCAACTAATTGAGAAATTTCAATTTTAATCTCATCCAGTGATTTATCATCACTGGGGAGACCTTTCAAGACGACTTTGAACAATCGCTCAGTTTTGTCGTCGTATGTGAAGTATGGCGCTTCTCAGTTAAATAGTGAAGAAGACGTTTGCGATCGTCAAAGGATCCCGGCAAAACGCGGCAGTCACCCTTCCTAGCAATCTTAAATGAAACCTTGATCCCCTGAAGGTTACTCAAAATCTCATTCCGGAAGCCAGAAAACTCGGCAACAGATACCACAATTGGCGGAATCCTTTGCTTTTTCGCATGAATCGAATCACCTGGGCTAGAGGTATATTCGATTTGCTCAATTTCATCATTAATCAAATCGAACTGATTGCTCAGTTCGATAGGAGAAGAATTATTTCCGATATTAGAGTTAGAAGGAATATCTGAATTCTCCAGCTTCCTCCAATTTTTCCGCGCTTTGGCAGGACGGTCTTGAAACCTTGTTTCTTTGAAGGAAGTGGAGAACTCAGAGACTCCCCCTTCCTCTTGTTTTTATTAATGCTCATTGCTGAGCGTGGATACGTGACCTTCTAAGAGGTTTTTTCCCAGAACGGTGTCCCTGCAGGATTACCACCGCTTGTCGGAATTTTACTTCCGCAAACGGGTCCAACGTAAAACGAAGGCACGGGTCCTTGCAAAGATCGTAACGGGATCAGTGGGTACAAATAGCGCTAAGAAGCACCGTTGAAATTAAAATAGCTTCGGGTAGTATTAAAAACTTCCTTCCGCAAAGAGAGAAAGAACCGTACAGCACGAAAGCACGATGCGGTCTGCCAGAGAGGCAGTAATGTGTAGTAGTACTTACCGTTTAGTGAGAGGAGGTGCAATGGGAAGAAATAGGCGATTAAAAGGAAAACCGGAGATTGTGCGGTTAGGAATGCAATCATATGACATCCTACTGTAAACTGTTATCAGTTTATTGTTGTAGATTGCATTAGATCTTAAATGGGCTTTCGGATAGAACAGAAACGATGTCCTCTTATAGGGATAATTATTTTTATTTAGACTGATGATTATGTGGAATTGTCCTAGATATTAGTAAAATAATCAATCTTATGTATTGTGCCGCAAGATACAGTTTAGGACAATGCTTTAACACATCTCCAACGTTTGGAGTTCATTATTGTAATCGAGATTCAATTTCAATGCTTGGCAGGCAGCGAAATGGTTCATACTTCCAGCGGATCACAATTTGCCAAATGGGTTCATTTTTCTTCACTTTGAGGGAAAATAAACGATTATTGACTCTCTTATTAGCCCAATCCCGAGTCGATGTTGTCTTGGCTGCAGTCCAGTATACATACAATAGAAACCATTCGATAGCTCATATTAAAATAAATCTTTCCACTGAACCAGTGAACAAGCATATAACTATAATTCCCTTGGCAAAGAGTTCGTACGGGAATATGCAACATTCTTCATGATCAGGCTATGACTCTAGTTCAACGTTTGATATTCGGTCTTAAATGTTTCAATCGTGTTACAACTCGACTATTAAAACTAACTTTAAACGACAAATAAATCGTTTTTCCAGCAACTTTCATCTCTCGCTGAACGGCAGACTGGAAGCCATCGAGTTCGCATTCCCTTCATGACTTCATGCCACACAAAGCTTCATTTTCCCTGGAAATGATCAACGCCGACTTCCCAGCCGGCAGCATACCCACATTCGTCGACAGTAAGGCACCAAGTCACGAGACAATCCCCATTCTCCACGTCCGCCACCGCAACATCCGTCGACATCGCAGCGAAAACGGGTGACAATCGTCAGTATTCTACTATCATCGTCGAGAATTGTTTCCTCCATCATCATCCGCAACTGCGTCTGTACTGGAGGATGAAGGGGGGAGGGTCACTTATTCGAGAGTAGAAGGCCAGATATCTAGGGAAAATGGTAAAGATGAAAACCTTAAATAATGTGAAAAATACCGAATCACTTTCCTAGTCAAATATTCGACGATGGGATAAAAAGCGCATTTTATAGTGCCCCTTTGTAGACACCAATATTTTTATAGCAATAATTTTAGAATAAGCGATCATTGAATAAGCGGGATACATCGAACTTATGTGGTGCATTTTGGACTATCGTCCTCTACTAATACCTACTTTTCCACTCTTCACCATCATAACAATGATGATGCCGAACGACGATAATCTGGAGAACAAATAGTCGTTCATTTTTATTGTTCTGAAATCGGTTTTCGTCTCTGCATATAGCAGCATACACCAAGTTATGGGTCCACCGTTTGTTTACACATAGTTACACACATGTACGTATGTAGCTCGATATGCCTTCTATTTCCACGATTTCCACCCTTCGGATTGGACACCACTTGTCCAGCTCAACCAGTCTCCATTAAACATGTGGATGTTTGGCGCTTGCGACGACCCGCGCAGTTAGTGTGGTGAATGGGGAAGGTCGATGGAGTATAAGTGCCAATTCAAACAGTTGATTTATTATTAATTTGATAAGTCATTGTTTGAGGAAAATATAATCATCCACAACAATAAAAAATGAGAGCTTCAACTACAAAAAAAGCAAAGGAAAAGATCAATAATACCAATAATACCTTGCGAAATATGTCACAGTTAATCCACCCTCTCCTATGTCGTAGGTACTTATTGTATAAAGAATCTGATAATTTAGGGATTATTCGTAAGGAAATTCTTCCGAATTTCAACGAGATTTCTGCAAGCAAGGATGTTTCGTATGTTATGGCTTCTTAAGTTTCACTTTGCCCAGCTCAACAAGTAACGGTTTTTGCATTTGAAGTTTATCGATAAATCTCGGGTACTTATTCAAAAGGACGTATGTGATTTTGTAAACAAAGATTCAAACGTCGATTTGTCCGATCTGATGGCACTCCCACGCAAACCAACACCACCACCAGGTAGCCGAAGCCTCCCCCTATCTGTCTATGGTAATGGTTTGCGTGGGAGTGCCATCAGATCGGACAAATCGACGTTTGAATCTTTGTTTACAAAATCACATACGTCCTTTTGAATAAGTACCCGAGAAATATTGTCCAAATCTGAAGTTTTTTTTATTTGTGAAGTTTTTACAACTACCGGTATTTTACCAGTATTACCGGTATTGACTCCAGCAAATATCTAATACAGTCCCATCCCGATTTTGGCAACACCCGTTTTTGTCTACCCCCGATTTTGGCAACACCCGTTTTTGGCAACATTTTCTTCCCGATTTTGGCAACAATCTCGAAAATATTTTATTTTTACTTTTTAGAGCTAAAACCTTTTAATAAATATGTAGAAGGATAAACAAAACCAAAAGTGAATATCATTAAGGTTTATATGCGTATTATGGGCTTTGTACGAATAGTGGGCACTTTCACTGAAATAATGAATCACCACTCGTATCACCGCTCATTGCAAACAATTTCTATTGAAACTATTCTTCTCTTTTTATCCACGTTTTCCAAGTCCCTATTCACACTACCCTAATATACCCAGCCCACCGTAGAATGTCATATTTTTTGCATTCTCACTGATTTTGTCGTCGACAAGCTGACTCACACCGTTGTACATAGTACAACATCTATTAGGCGAAGCCCGCTGTTTACATCACGATGCAACCGATACTGCATGAGTGATCCAGGAGCAAGCAAACCCCAATAGTTTTAATTGCTCACGAGCAGGCATTGGAAAAAATCAGATCAAGAGAAAAAATCGGGTTAATCTAAGTCAGCTTGATGCACTGCCGCGGGGCAAGTTATGAGCTTCCTAAAATCTTTGAAATTGGACGTTCGATTATTCATACAAATTTTTTCACCAATGGAAGTCTATTAAGTGAAGCTTGGTAATACAACATTGAGCGTCGTTACGGTGCGCTATTAGAAGAAGCCATTCAAGAAAGCGGGGTACTAATGCAAAAATCGTTGCTTACATGGATACCTCACTATGGCTTGGCTTGTTAGACGGTGTTGCTCATTGTTTATCACAGCAACAATTGCTCCTACCGTGGGGCATCGAAATCCGTACACTTAGGCACCTTATTATATGAAAAAGTCATTAGAAAATAGAAATCGAATGCAAATAAAACATTTGTCATTGACACAGGAGCATGAAGGCTTCTACTTTTGAAGTGTTTCGCATTTAATCATTAAAAACTACGAAAAACGTGATAAAATAATGAATAAAATCAACTACTCCTGACTCGAAATCCGTCCACCGTGGACGGATTTCGAATCAAAGGATCAAAATCCGTACAGCTATTTTTAAACTAAATATTTAAATTGAAGCAGTCTGATTGACTAAACTACCACTGTAAATAGTTCGATACGCACCTTGAGAAGCGATCCCTACGATTTGTATTCCGCTTATCTTATGTAATGACTCGCAATTAGCAATTAAAACACAGATACTTTTGGTGCAATTATGCTCTACCCAAAAACAAAATGGCGGCGAAAACTCCGCGTTTGGTGGGTGGCGATTTGTTTTTGATTTTTATTGTTTTAATTTCAAAGCCTTCTTTCCATTTCTATGCCCTAAAAGCTTACTGCCAAGTATCTGAACAGGATAAGATAAATTATTTCTACATTAATTACCTTTAACCCCCTTTAATTTATTGATATCTTACGAGGTGGACGGATTTCGGTGCTGTACGGATTTCGGTCCCGCACGGTACTCGTTGTTTGACATCCATTTGAGCGAGATAGTTCACTCATTGGCTACGATCATAGATCAATGCTCACTCACACTTCCAATGCCTGCTTTCGAGTGTTCCTTTTTGTGATGGCGAAGTATCAGAAGTGGAGTACCTCCTGTGAAGTTTCCATGAGATCGCTGGTGTAATTCTAGCTGCTTCGATAGGCGAGTGATGCGTCACATGTGGTTTTATTATTATTTATTCAGCCTAACGCCGGAGTGGCCTCTGCGGTACATAACAGTCATCTCCGTCCATAGCTGTACGTTACCAGTCACGCAGTCTACGGAGGGTCCGTAAATCGTCTTCCACCTGATCGATCCACCTTGATCGCTGCACACCTCGCCTTCTTGTGCCTGTCGGATCGTTGTAGAGAACCATTTTTATTCCAAGTGCGCGATCTTGTGTCCACCACTACCACCACCAACGGTTTAATGAGGGGGTCTGTTTGGTACAGCGGCGATTTTTTTTTCGTTCGGAGTGTTTTTAGAGTCCAAAGTACGTACGCTTTCCTGCCACGTTGCGTCTCCGAATTTGTCTGCTGGTATCGTTATCGGAGGTCAAGTGAGCCCAAGTACACGAATTCTTCAACAACCTTGATTTTGTCGCCATTGATACAAGCTCGTGATGAATGGCCGTTGTCTTCTCTTGAGCCTACTTCGTCTTCAACGTGTTTATGACTAGTCCGATCTGCTTTGCTTCCCTCTTCAGTCTGATGTAGGATTCTTCCATCTTTTCAAAGTTATAATAATGAAAGTAGTGCATGGAGAACTGTAGTCCAGTGTAGTTAATCCATACTCACACTACATTGAATTCGCCGACCAATGTGCAGAATGCAGATTTCCGTTAGGGGTCGTACACATATTACGTAAGCACTTATGGGAGGAGGGGGGTCTATCGTTTTCTTACGCACTATGTAAATAAAAATCATTTGTATGAAAAAAATCTTACATGGGGGGAGGGGGGTCGAAAATCCCATAAAAATTGCTTACGTAATTAGTGTACGACCCCTTACCATTTTTTGAGACAATGGCATGTCTTATGCCTTGCGTTCATTTTTTCCATAATGTCAGCAAAAATTGGGCACAGACTTTTACTCTTAATCACACCGACCACAAGAAAATTTGCATACAATAGAAACGTTTTTTATCACCACAATTTTTTGTAAGGACGTGGCCGACGCTATTGTTAATTTCAAATATTATTTATTATTCAATTTGTATTATGAAATTGGCTAATTAGTTACATTATCGTTTGATTACCATTCTTGAGTTTGTTTCAATTTTGTTTGAATTACAATCTCCGAGTTATGAATAATATCGCAAAAATGTCAATTATGATGCACGTGCATCACTTAAACACACTCCACATACTTTGTTGTACATTTTCTAAGTATTTAGCATCAATCATGCAAACAAAAAAAAATTGAAATTTTGTATGAAATATTTTTCCCGTTTTTGGCAACATCCCCATTTTGGCAACATTAAAATCCGGTCGTGTTGCCAAAATCGGGAAGGGACTGTACTGGTATTTGTCAAAATTAGCAAATACCGACCACCCTACACCACACGCTCATCGACGCTTCATCTCGCTAGAAATGAGTTCCTGAGAAACAATGAAAACAGATTTTCCTTTGACTTGAAAATTGCTTGCTTCCGTCTCATTGAATCAAAATTCAAGACTATGTGTGGTTATACATAGTGAATATATTAAGTGAATATATAAGTAATATGGTTCATGTACTTTGAGAGCAATCTTCTTCTTACTCTTCTTATTAAAATTACACCCCACTGGGACATTGCCGCCTCACAGCTTTGTGTTCTTTCAGCGCTTCCACAGTTATTAATGGCGTGGTTTCGAAGCCAAGTTACCAGTTTTGCATTTGTAGGCTAACACGATGATATTTTTATGTCTAGACCGAACCGGGAGTCGGACCCAGCCACCTTCAGCATGGTCTTGTTTTGTAGCCGCGCATTTTACCGTACGTCTAAAGAAGATCCCAAAACTACTGTACTGACCCCATTCAATGAATACCGAACTGATGCCATTATTTCAAATACCGAAGCAATACCTCTTGTGTAATGATGTAATGCATAATGATCCAAACGCGTCGTATAAGGAACTCCTTTGTAACAAAATGCGCGAGAGATGAAGTCAATAAAAGTTAAAACACAAAATCGAATTGAGAATCAAACCTTGGGATTTGCAATTTTCCGATTCTGCTCACATTTTTTCCCAGAATATGTGGGTAGTATACCGGGGACTGTTATAAATAAAATACAGTTCAAACATTGTGTTTCTGAAAGTGTAAAGTGGCTTCAATAAAGCCCTTACACCAACCTGAAGTGTACAATGCAATTTATTGGGAGTTATTTGAAAGATATTACGTGTGCTGCTTGAAGAATGGCAATAGCAATAACGAAAAATTTGTACTCAAGGAAATATCATAACGACATCTTTTTAATGCCGTCATTCAAGATTGGTTGCAACTTGCGACTTGAAAGCAAGAAACATATTTTCAAACTGATTTTCAGTTGACGTGTGCTTGTACTAAGCAAATAAGATTTAACCAATTAGAATAAATTTTTCAGAATATGTAGCGTGTGCGTCCAATATCGTACGCCTCCCTAGGTGCGCAGCACACTTTTATTATGGGCGTGTTGGACTTTAAATGCCCATTCCCCAAGAACTCACGCGTGGTAGATACCCAATGCTGGAAGCATCGAGCGAGGATACACGCACGTGCCAACTACACCATGGCATGCACCCGATGGCAGACTGCCATTGGAAGTTCAATCATTGTTAAGTTGTAGAGACAAGCTCGTGACGAGAATTCTTTCTGTTTGATTAATTTTGACGAGTGCGTGAGTGCGTGGACGTTGGGAAATAACGGGCAGCGGCAGCAGGTTCTTGATGTTGCCCCATGTGTATAATTACTTGAATTACAATAAAATTTGTGTTTCGTATGAAGTTATAGTACGCAAAATCGTAAACACATACCGCTCGCCATGCATAGCGAATCGGGTGTAGATCGCCAATGTGTTTCTCTCCATGAGTGTCGTACGGCTGAACCTATTTAGCATTTCTATTAAGGTGGTCTTCCTAAGCCTAGGAGTAAGATTCCTCGACTAAAAACCTTAAATATTATGGACGATTCTAATCAAGCGGAACTTGAAACACGACGAAATCAACTCCTGATAAATCACGAGCGATTCGAGTCATTCGTTTGAATCAAGGCCTCTAGTTTTTTCGGGCCCATATTGATGAGTTCAGCTCCGATACCATCCTTACCAGCTGCTTTATTGGTCTTTAGCTGTTGAATGGCATCCTTAACCTTCCTCAAGGTGGGGACTGGTTGGCTTCCATCGTCCGCTGAACTGACGTAGTCATCTCCTCCGCTGCCTTGACTTTCACTGTCTGTACTCTCAGCGCCATTTAAATGTTCCTCGTAGTGCTGCATCCACCTTTCGATCACCACACGTTCGTCCGTCAAGATGCTCCCATCCTTATCCTTGCACATCTCGGCTCGCGGCACGAAGCATTTGCAGGATGCGTTGAGCTTCTGATATAACTTGCGTTTTTCTTGAGAAAGCCACAACTGTTCCAACTCCTCGCACTCCGCTTCTTCCAGGCGGCATTTCTTCTCCTGAAAAAGGCGGATCTGCTGTCTCCTGTCTTCTTGGATGCGGTGAAATCAATTAGTCGTATACTATGTTCGCACTCAGAGCCGGATTTATGGGGGGGGCCGGGGGGGGGGGGCGTGGCCCCGGGCCCCCACAATTCTTATGTACCAAAACCAACCTTTTTTGTACATTTTGGGGCCCCCACAACCTGTTGGCCCCGGGGCCCCCTTCCGGCTAAATCCGGCCCTGTTCGCACTACAGCCTGAATAACATGTTATTCAAATTATCGACAAAAGAAAGCTCATCAAGATAGCCGAATAAAATGTTACAAGGCCCTAGTGAAAACATAGTCGTAGGCCGTTTTCGTTCGTCAGTCGGTGAGCGTCGGTCCAAACTCCTCCTCTTGGCCAGCCTGAGCGTTCAAATCGCCTATGATGATTTTGACTTGGGCGGCTGTCGTACTCACGTTCCAGCTGCGCGTAGAATGCGTCCTTATCATCATCAGTGCTTCTGGAGTGTGGACTATGAACGTTGATTATGCTGAAGTTGAAGAACCGGCCTTTGATCCATTATCTCATTGATCGACCACCACCCGATCACGCGCCTTGGCATGTCGCCCATCACTATGAAAGCTGTTCCCAGCTCGTGTGTGTTGCCGCAGCTCTGGTAGATGGTATGATTACCTCTAAACCTTCACACCGTTGATCCCTTCCAATAAACATCCTTCAGTTTTCGATGCCGAGTCCACGGTCCTTGAGCACATCGGCGAGTATGCGTCTGCTCCCGAAGAAGTTAAGAGATTTGCAGTTCCACGAACCGAGTTTCCAACCGCTAGTCCTTTTTCGTCGCAGTGGTCTTCGCCGATGGTTCCGGTCCGTATTCTCTTGTTGATTGTTCGTTGCGTTAGTTTTTTAAAAGGCTGGTTTGTAGAGCCTATTCTCATTTTCTTCTAAAACAGTCAAACATATAAAAATCCTTCTGCCGAGTAAATGCATTGTTTTAAAGAAGAGATCATATCGAGAACTATCGATCAAGCGATACAGTGCGTGTTTTAGTCGTCAGCGAAATGATAAATTATCTATCTGGTGTTCGGTGGCTCATGCGCATGTATTGTGCGGTCGAAACAAGCGCTCAATAGTTTGCATTAGTCATCGATTAAGCGAGTGCAGTGCGTGTTTTAGTCGTCGCGAAGAAGTTAAGATATCGAATCAGTCTTCGAGAAAATACGTAAGACACGCGTTGCTTTTCCGTTTTTGTATCATCATGAATATGGCGTCGTTCAAATGAAATAATTAGTTGCAAGGCGATTTCCAATATATTTCCTTCCCAACTAACATACTATTCCTTCCCAGTGCGCTTATGGAGATGCAGAGGATTCCTTGGTCTCTTGTAGCAATGAGTGTCGAACTAATTTCGAAATCATATACTCCCCTGCCTTAAGCCAAGCAAATATCTGACTTGAAAAAAGGAATCCTCTCTTGCTTCCTGCCGGGCGAATGCGTCCTATCAAAAAGGGACATATCTTCCCGAACAAATGTATTATTTAAAAGGGGGATTCATATCCTCACCTTCCTGCTGCCAGGAAAATGAACCATTTTGAAAAAGGAAAACATCTTGACTTGCCGTAAATCGAGCAAATGTCTAAAATGAAAAAAGGAATCATATCCCTTCTTCACTTCTGCCGGATAGATGCATCCCTTTAAAAAAAGGATCATATCTTGCCTTAAACCAAGCAAATGCCCAAATTGAAAGAAGGCATCACATTCTCTCTTGCCTTCTACCGGGGAAATGCATCCTTTCAAAAAAGGGATCAAATCTTCCCTTGCCTTAAGCCGAACAAATGTCTGACTTGAAAGAAGGGATCATATCTCCCTTGCCTTAAACCGAGCAAATGCCCAAAATGAAAGAAGGAATCATATTCCATCTTGCCTTCTGCCGTACAAATGCATCAATTGAAAGAGGGAATCATGTATACCCTTTCCTTGAATTGAGTTAATGCCCAAATTGAAAGAAGGAATCATATTCTTTCTCTTGTCTTCTGCAGGGCAAATATATTTTGTGGAATGAGGGATCATATCTCTCTGCCTTAAACCGAGCAAATATCTGACTTGAATAAACTTGAATAAACGAAGTAAATTTCTGTACTGAAGGAATCATATCGTCTCTTGTTTCCTGCCGAGGAAATGCATCCTGTTAAAAAAGGGATCATATCTTCCCGAGCAAATGTTACTTGAAAAAGGGATTCATATCCACATCTTTCCTACTGCCAGGTAAATGCATCATTGGAAAGAAGGGATCATATATTCCCTTGCCTCAAACTGAGCAAATGCATGAATTGAAAGAAGTAATCATATTCTTTCTTGCCTACTACCGAGCAAAAGAACCATTTTGAAAAAAGGAATATATCTTTGCTTGCCTTAAATTGAGCAAATGCCTGAATTGAAAGGAGGAACCATATCCTCTCTTGCCTTCTGCTGAGGAAATGCATTCTTTCAAAGAAGGGATCATTTATTCCTTGCCTCGACCTTGTAAATGTCCAAATGGAAAAATGGGATCATAATTTCTTTTGTCTTCTGCTGGGGAACACCATTCTTTGAAAGAAGCAATCATACTGTCTCTTGCTTTAACCGATTCAATACGGATGGGGCATATATGACCCAAGACAAAAATCAGCTGTCAAAAATCGTTTTAAGATATAGAGCCTTTCTTGCTTCAGCAAAAAAGTTCAAAACTAACTACTCCAGGAAAAATATTGCACAGGTCAGGTTAAAGGCACTACGATGATCTAGAGCATCCAAACTATCCTTGAGTTGTAATTTTGATGTTCTTAGGAATCAACACCAATCCTCCCGCAGAATGGTAGTCCGAAGCACCTTCTTTCCCCGCAAAAATATCCACAAGGCCACATGGAGATCACCTAATCAAGAAACGGAAAACCAAATCGACCACGTTCTAATCGACGGTAAATTCTTCTCCGACATCACGAACGTCCTCACTTACCGCAGTGCGAATATTGAATCCGACCACTACCTCGTTACAGTATGCCTGCGCTCAAAACTCTCGACGGTGTACAACACGCGTCGAAGTCGGACGCCGCGGCTTAACATTGGGCGGCTACAATACGGTAGGCTAGCCCACGAATACGCGCAGCAGCTGGCACGTGGCACTTTCAACGGAAGAGCAGCTAGGCGCAGCGTCTCTTGAAAATGGCTGGAGAGATATTCGATCCGCCATTGGTAGCACCGCAACCGCTGCACTTGGAACGGTGCCCCCGGATCAGAGAAACGACTGGTATGACGGCGAATGTGAGCAGTTAGTACAAGAGAAGAATGCAGCATGGGCGAGATTGCTGCAATACCGCACGAGGGCGAACGAGGCACGATATGAACAGGCGCGGAACAGACAAAACTCGATTATCCGGAGGAAAAAGCGTCAGCAGGAAGATCGAGACCGTGAAGAGATGGAGCAACTGTACCGCGCTAATAACACACGAAAGTTCTATGAGAAGTTGAACCGTTCACATAAGGGCTACGTGCCACAGCCTGATATGTGTAAGGACATAAACGGGAACCTTCTTACGAACGAGCCTGAGGTGATCCAAAGGTGGCGGCAGCACTACGAAGAGCACCTGAATGGCGATGTGGCAGACGAAGATGGCGGTATGGTGATGGACCTGGGGGAACGCGCGCAGGACATAATTCTACCGGCTCCGGATCTCCAAGAAATCCAGGAGGAGATTGGCCGGCTGAAGAACAACAAAGCCCCTGGGGTTGACCAACTACCAGGAGAGCTATTTAAACACGGTGGTGAAGCACTGGCTAGAGCGCTGCACTGGGTCATTACCAAGATTTGGGAGGAGGAAGTTTTGCCGCAGGAGTGGATGGAAGGTGTCGTGTGTCCCATCTACAAAAAGGGGGATAAGCTGGATTGTAGCAACTACCGCGCAATCACATTGCTGAACGCCGCCTACAAGGTACTCTCCCAAATTTTATACCAATTGCAAGGGAGTTCGTGATGCAGTACTAGCTGGGTTTTATGGGCGAACGCTCCACCACGGACCAGGTGTTCGCCATTCGCCAAGTACTGCAGAAATGCCGCGAATACAACGTGCCCACTGCCCACACATCATCTATTCATCGACTTCAAAGCCGCATATGATACAATCGATCGAGACCAGCTATGGCAGCTAATGCACGAACACGGATTTCCGGATAAACTGACACGGTTGATCAAAGCGACGATGGATCGGGTGATGTGCGTAGTTCGAGTTTCAGGGGCATTCTCGAGTCCCTTCGAAACCCGCAGAGGGTTACGGCAAGGTGATGGTCTTTCGTGTCTGCTATTCAACATCGCTTTGGAAGGGGTAATACGAAGAGCAAAGATTTACACGAGTGGTACAATTTTCAATAAGTCCGTCCAGCTATTTGGCTTCGCCGACGACATAGATATTATGGCACGTAACTTTGAGAAGATGAAGGAAGCCTACATCAGACTGAAGAGGGAAGCCAAGCGGATCGGACTAGTCATCATCACGTCGAAGACGAAGTACATGATAGGAAGAGGTTCAAGAGAAGACAATGTGAGCCACCCACCGCGAGTTGGCATCGGTGGTGACGAAATCGAGGTGGTAGAAGAATTTGTGTACTTGGGCTCACTGGTGACTGCCGAAAATGATACCAGCAGAGAAATTCGGAGACGTATAGTGGCTGGAAATCGTACATACTTTGGACTCCGCAAGACGCTCCGATCGAATAGAGTTCGCCGCCGTACCAAACTGACAATCTACAAAACGCTCATTAGACCGGTAGTCCTCTACGGACACGAGACCTGGACAATGCTCGTAGAGGACCAACGCGCACTCGGAGTTTTCGAAAGGAAAGTGCTGCGTACCATCTATGGTGGGGTGCAGATGGCGGACGGTACGTGGAGGAGGCGAATGAACCACGAGTTGCAAGAGCTTCTGGGAGAACCATCCATCGTTCACACCGCGAAAATCGGACGACTGCGGTGGGCCGGGACGGTAGCCAGAATGTCGGACAGTAACCCGGTGAAAATGGTTCTCGACAACGATCCGACCGGTACAAGAAGGCGAGGTGCGCAGCGGGCAAGGTGGATCGATCAGGTGGAAGATGTCTTGCGGACCCTCCGTAGACTGCGTGGTTGGCGACGTGTAGCCATGAACCGAGCCGAATGAAGAAGACTCTTATGTACAGGCCACTTCGGCCTTAGTCTGAATAAATAAATAATAAATTTATTTTGAAAAAAATATGTTTTTAATCAAAAAACGGCTATAACTTGATAAATAAACGAGGTCCATGGGTCTTCAACAAAAAGATGTGTCTTTAGAAGTTCTAAATGTGGTCCATACAAAGTATCCCTCAAAAATCAATAAGGTACACTGGGGGAAGTGGAAAAGGAAAAATCGATAGTGCATGTTTCAATTAATGTAAAACCAATTTGAATGATCTAAATCCATTCAATCAAAATGGGCTATAAAAAACAGTCAATTTTGCACCAACTGTGCGGTAATTCATATTATTTTAGTTGCTTGAAATTGATGGAAAAAGATTTAAAAATTGGGAGTTGTTTTTCCACTTAACCCAATGGAATGGGGTAAGTGGAAAACCCATGTTACATTGACCTTCAATTGTGATGAGTAGTTACATATAAATAAAATCAAAATGGTAATTGCTCTGAGTATCTTTTGCTCAATAATTTCATTGGCTCGGAGTAGGTCCCCAAGGAATTCTCGTAATAGCTAGTGGAGGGCTGGTTTTGCCTTCTCGAACATTAAACGTACGTAAAATCTATAGGTTCGCCCCAAAGATGAACTTTTTATAGCAAAACAGGGGCTTACAGGGTTATAAAATAATCAACTTAGTTTAACGAATTGAAGTGATGTCTGTGTGTGCGTGTTTGTATGTAAGTGCGCAAAACACGTACAAAATTATCTCCTATTTTTAAACACTTGTTCATAACCAATTTGTTCGCAAAAAAAATTGCATTCAACTGCAAAACTTGCTATAAATATAAATGAATTATGGAATATATTCACCTACCGGTGCTATTTTTTCTTCTTCATATTTTATTTTCATATGTAAAACATGTGAAAGGCATTGATACCGATAGGTAGATTAATCAGGCGTTTTCGTATGTACATTAGTCCAATTACCACTGAAATCACAATAATAACAAAGAAGGAACATATTAAGATTCACAGCTATCAAAATAAACCCTGGAGGGAAGGAAAAATGTGCGTGATCAGAACATTTTCCACTTCCCCAGCCAGGGGTAAGTGTAAAATCTTTGAATTATTTTCTTTCATGGTACAAACCACTACAAATTGAATGGGATTAGTTTAATTGTATTGTTATAGTCACCTGTGATATAAATTCACTTGAAAAAGGGACAATTGGTGCAAATAAGATTTGATTTTATGAATGGAAAAATCAACTTCTCGCGAAACCTAAAATGACAGTTCAAGCGTTAACCATGTTAGTGTATGTATTATACAAATTTTAATATAGTATTAGTGTGGGCATCAAAGTATATTGTTGCACAATGTTATGGTGTGGTAAAAACTGTAAAGTATGTACAATTCCAATTTTTCGAGTCGATTTTTACACTTACCCCCTTTTTCCACTTCCCCCAGTGTACCTTACATAAAAATATAATTTAAAAAAAAACGGTTTTCGTAAGGAAATAAACGTTAGATCGATCAAAGTAGGCTGAACTAGAGAGCGCATTTTCTCGGTTCACCGGTTCATTCATACTGAATGTTTACATACGCGTTGAGACTGCCATGTCTTTTATGTGCCATGCTAAACATCAAACAGAAAATCAGGCTACTATGCATATTAAAGGAAGTAGCTTGGTTTTCTGTTGGATATGTAGAGTTAAAAGTACGTCACTTCTGAAGTATAGCCTTTGTTACAAGCCTACCATGTTTTGATTAGATTTTTTTCAATATCGCCAGTGGGAAAAATCGAAGATGACCAATGGTTAGCTACTGAAATGTTTTTATTACTATTACGTTAAAAGCAAATCTTCATAAAGTGGGAAAATCTCAGTGGTTTGCATTAAAGTTCGAAATGTTAAGAAAGGCAAGAAATAGAAAAAAGAGCATTTCTTGAACGCAACAAACTTGACTTTAAGTAGGTACACCGGGAGAAATTCCGGAACGGAAAACCTAGAAACGGCGCAAATCTTCATCAAGCACGAGATCAAAGTTGTAAAAAGGGGTGGGTAGGAGTTGAAAATTGTCTTTTTCGGCATTATGTAATTTGTATATGAACTATGTACTGTACCGCTCACAAAAAAACCAACTCTTCCGCTCATTTTTGGTCGCAACGGAAAATACGCGCCAGATAGTCGCTTAAGAAAAACATACCTCCAGATAAAAAGCTACTTCGATATTTTTTAAAATTTGGCCGCCACGTGGTGCATCCTAGCGGTGAATGCTTGGATAGCACGTGCTATTTGTACTGCGGAGAAAATTTTCACATCTATGAGAGCTTTGGAAAATTATCACAAAAGTTGTCATTTTGTTGCAAGGCACAATAACGTCAAAAAAATCATACGTTCTGTCGACCAGCCTACTTTGATCGATCTAACGTTTATTTCCTTACGAAAACCGTTTTTTTAAATATATTTTCATGTATTGATTTTTGAGGGATACTTTGTATGGACCATTCATCTAAAGGCACATCTTTTTGTTGAAGACCTACACACTTATTATTTTTTACCGGGATCTCAGCAAAATGGTCAACTTTCACCGAGATTAGCACAGCCGTGCCCCAGCAAACATGTTTTTTGCCGAGATTTCTGTCAAAATAACTGGAAATCAGCAAATAATTTGCCGAAAATCAGCTAACAAACATCATTTTTGCCGGAATATCAGTTTTTTATTTTGCTGGCGCACACACTTAGTTTTTATTTCTGCAGCTCGTCAAAAATCCGCACAGCCGTGCGCCAGCAAAATAAAAAACTGATATTTCAGCAAAAATGGCGTTTGTTAGCTGATTTTCGGCAAAATATTTGCTGATTTTCAGCAATTTTGACAGAAATCTTGGCAAAAAACATGTTGATTGAAATAAAACGCTTTAAACAAGAAACGCTCTCTCAGTTTTCCCACCATAAACGCAGAAAAGTGCGAGCTTTCGAATAGAACCAAAAGATTGAAAATCGGTTTGCTCCATTCTGAAATATACGCATATGAAAAAAACATGTTTTTCATATAAAAACTCGAATAACTTTTTTGTTATAAGAAATAGATCCATGGTTCAAAAGTCCTAAAAGTGCTTGGAACAAAGTTTATGCGAGAAATTAATGTATAAAAAGTTAAGTGAAGAATACCGATTTTTAGGGACCGCCCTAACGTATTTGTTGAAAAAGCTCATAACTTGTGAACCATAAGTGATAGAAAAATGGTTTTTTCGGCAAAGTTGCTCAAAATTAATTGCTCTACAACTTTGTGGAACATTGCACAAGTCTTTACCGAAAAAATAAAAAGTTGATGTTATGAACTTCTGAAATATAGGTACCACCCTAATTTCACTACATGGAAAAAAATCGTCAAAAAATATGACTTTTTTTTCTCAATGACACTATATATCTAAAACTAATAGTTTTGGCGCAAACATTTTTGTCTTGCTAGATTCGACACTGGGATCATTGTGCATTGTCTCCGAGAAGTGATTTTCATGTATTTCTTTAATTCGAAAACCATTTAAAATATGATGTAAAAGCAACAATAATTTTAAAAAAAATTAACATATGTTGCATTAAACCCGAAATTGATAACTATACAACTATTATGCCAAATGATAACGGCCAAATGATGTTATGCCAAACGACTTTATGCCAAATGGGTTGATTTCCGTTTTGAAGTTCTTCTTTATCGGTAAATTTTACTCATATTGAATTTGGTAAATCGAAATATTCTACATTTGAAATGAAAACATACGTACTTCAGCTGATTTAGCATAAACCAATTAGGACCCCCAGAAACATAATAAACTAGCAAACTACAGGAAACTATATGAGGTGGATAAGACAACCGTAAGAGAATTGTGAAAATCGCTTAGAAGACGTCCGGGAACCTGCTGTTTGAAATCATGATTCTAATGATTTCTTGATCGCAGTATTCGACATGTTAACCAAGAACCTGTACTTCCCAACATGCAATTAGGTTCAGGTTCCATAAAAATGCTTGCACGCTTAGGGAAGATCAATTAATTACGTAACGCAAAAATTGGACTTTTTCAACCCCCCTCCCCCCTATGTCATTTATTTAATATGACGGATGAGATATAATTTACGTAAAAGGTTTAGTCACAAGATGAATCATCGCACAAATGTACCGTGCATCTCCAAATACTGATTAGTTTTCAAAATCCCTACCCATCGTTTCTTCTGGGGGGCCCATTTTTGCCTGAAAAATACTCATGGGGGTATTCAGATATCGTATTAACTGAGTATTTAAACTTATCTGAACATGCAATCATGCAAACATGCAAGTGACTTCAACGCCGCCAAAGCTAGATTTTCTTTCTAACTTTTGATCAAATAATCTCGGAATTTTCCCAATCAAACAAGAAACACCAGTAACAAGTCAATTTTAGAGGTCGAGAGCTACAAACGCAACACATGAGCATCGCGAATACAATTTTTATTCTGATTTTGTCGTCCATTTATTCTTCTACAGTGAACTCTCCCTTACTCGATATTGAAGGGACCATCGAGTTAGGGAGGTATCGAGATACGGAAGTAAATTGAGAAGTGAGATGTTCAGAGTGAGTAGTAAAAAGCGAGAACTGGGAAGTAAGAAATGAGATGTTCGAAATGAGTACAGAGTAGTGAGAAGTGAGTACTGAGAAACGGGAGTGAGTATTAAGTAGTGTGATCTGTGCAGTAATATGTGAGAAGTGGGAAGTGAGACATGAGAAGTGAGGAGTGAGAAGTGATGGTTGCAAAGTGAGGATAGTGTGATATGAGTAGTTAGATATACCGAATCCAGGGTTGAGCAATGAGAGATGATAATTGGGTAGTGAGAAGTGAGATGTTACGTAGTGAGAAGTGAGTGAAGGGACATAAGACATATAGAAGAAGGAAGACACAAGATGAAGATGATTGAATTTCTCACTGCATACTTTTAACTTCTCACTTCTCACTATTCATTTCTCACTTCTCACTTTACACATCTCACTTCTCACTCCATACTTCTCATTTCACTTTTCACTTCTCACTTATACCTTCTTATATCTCACTTCTGACTTCTCATTTCTCGCTTTTTACTTTTGCTTCTATTATATAATTTTTCTTTCTTGCTTTTCACTTCTCACTTCTCACGTCTCGCTTCTCATTTTTCACTTCTTCTAATTTCTTTAAATATCTCACTGCTCACTATAAACTTTTCACTCGTCACTATTTATTTCTCACTTCTCACTTCACACATCTCACTTCTCACTCCATACTTCTCATTTTTCCTGTTTCACTTTTCACTTATACATTTTCATATCTCACTTCTGACTTCTCATTTCTCACTTACCACTTTTTGAGTTTATCACTTCTAACTTCTCACTTTTCATTTTTCAATCGCTCCTAATCACTTCTTACTTCGCACTCCTCATTTCTCACTTCTCTTCACTTCTAACTTCTCATTTCTCACTTCTTCGCTTATCACTTTTCACTTCTAACTTCTTATTATATCGTGCATGTAACTGTTTCAGACAACATCGAGTTAGCGAGGTAAAAATACATTGGAAAATTACTTCGACTTAGAGAATATCGAGTAAGGGAGATATCGACTTACGGAGGGAACGCAGTATGCTAGATTCAAGGGACTTTGAATTTCATCGAGTAAGGGAAAATATCGAGTTACAGAACATCGAGTTAGGGAGAGTTCACTGTATTACCAACCTGCATTTTTCACGAAATTGTTATTAATTTCAATAGTAATTAATTGAGAAGTATTATCACAATTTACGTCATTCGATTTCACCTTCAGTTGCTGCTTTTCATCAATCCACGACACAGTTATCACAGCTGTCCGTTAAATCACTTCCACTCGTACCGCAAATAATCACAAACCACAGGAAACCAATCCCTCGCTTCGATACAATCACGTTTGATTCACATTTGCCGGCAACAGGCTGCACGGCACCGTACACTACATTCGTAACACTCCTCCACACCCATGATGCTCGCGATTGTTCTCCGACACACCTGAAAATTTGCTCACCTTGATTGTTCGAATCAAATACACACAGGTTTAGCAAATTTCAGGCTGGCCAGTGACAATCTGATTTTCCGTGGTTTTTCCCTTTTTATCACATTTTCGCATTTTCGGTTCAACCACACAGCGGCACTCATTGTTGTGGTTTTTGCGGTGACCGCGAGCGTGCATCATCATCGCATATCATCCATTCAGCCCACGTTGCATTTGTCCTTTGTTTGCGCGCCGTTACGGAGTACGGGCAGCGCGGTTAGCCGTCAGCCAGCGCAGCGGCGAAGAAGGTGGATGTAATGAAGCTCATTCACTGCCGCATCATGCAGCTGCATAAAACAGTGCACAGCGATTCTCGCGTCATTAGAGTATAGAGTGGGACCAGGACTGGCTACGGCCGACTGACAGCTACGCGATGACTTAGCGCTCCTCCACGCCCGCTCGGATGCAGCACGCTCTTTGGCAGATGGTTCCAGTGCACACTGGCACTGGCCGTTATTTTCGATGGACAAATCTTCTAGTCTAGATAGGTATGTAACTTAGAAGCAAACGTGTCTTTGGCAAACAATCTAATGGGAAGCCTAATTTCGATTTTTATGTATCGGAACTGATCTAATTCATTCAAGGAAAGGAGAAGTTTTGTCCATCGAAATCAAAGTGCTTATTCCAGTGTGCAACGCATACCCGCGCCAGGAAGAGGCTGTTCAGAGAAATGAGCGAGCCGTGGAGAAGCCGCGCAAACAAAAAACATGTGTTATCTCACTTTGGACTGGCGCTTTTTAACACGTTCGATCGTTCTGCTGCCACTGTTGTGACGGTTCCGGCCGATGTCTTGGGGATTCAAACCCGACAACAATGAATGGCAAACGCCAATGAATGATTGAAAAGACTCGGGACGCGGATGATACCGCGGAAGGACAACTGGAGCAGGCACTTACGCGTTGTGCTGTCTTCCTCTGTATTTTACCTACCTACCTACCTACTTGGTGGGCAGAGGAAGATGATCCTTGGGGCTGATGATGCGTCACTATCCCGCTTTCCAGAGCGGCAGAGTGGCATCAGCAAAACATTATTGAAGACCATCGTCGATGTCGTGTCTCGGTCGCCGGCGATGTCGTGGGTGCTCTTGAAGTTGCAGAATCAGCGAAAAACTCCTCTGGTATTATAATTAACTGATGCTGCGCTATGGGGTACTCTTCCTGGGAATTCTTCGGTTACATTCACGTGGAACGAGTTTCCATAAATGTAGTGGTCTACGTTGCCAGTGAGTTTGCGGTTGTCTCTTGTAACAAAAAAGCATTCTTTTGATCTGAAAGAGGTGAGAGAAAAAAGAAAATGTAAATCACTTAGTAAAATGTTGAGACAGGCGAGTATTAGAATATCAATTTAATTACAATTAGGGTGGATGTCAGAAAAATATAAATTAAAAACTCAATTTCAATATCGATAATGTATTATTCAAAATACGGGTATCAATTGAACAAATTTCACAAAGGAAAAATGGGACTCGTTTATGTATTTCGTTTATGAAAGGGTGAATGTGAGAACTAAGAAATGAAGAACCATGACAAGAAACAACATGTTTTAACGTTAACAATTTTGTATTGAAATCTGAGAAGGTGCTGTCCAATTTATTCAGGTTCAAAACTCTACACATAGTAGATGACTAATTACTCCAATGAATAGCAAAATTAGATAAACTTTCATAAGCTAAATCGAAACACACGGCATAATTAAAGCGAATGCTTCATTATGTATGCACAAAATTTACTATCCTTGCCGGGCGGCACCGTAACTGTTACCTCGTTCGTTCCAACGCTGGTCGACTTCGATCTTGCCTGAAGTTGTGAGTGCATGTTCCCCTGACACCATTCCATTTCAGCCAACAGAAACACACCGCAAGGCACACCTACGTAGCATAAATTTGTTGCTCACATGCAAACTTCACTTCCTGTGCGCTCGGGAAACAACCCATATCCGACTGCGACGAAGGTTGCTGCTGCGTCTTCCATAGCTAGGAAGGCTCCCTCCAGGCCAAGCGCCTATCAATCGAGGATAAATTGTATGGTGCCAAGAGTTACGGCATTTGCTTCACTTGTGGTTGGTACTGATGGCTAGACCAAGTCTCACAATCCCCGGTGCGGTACTTCGGGGTGGCAGTCCAATCCCAATCGTAGATACCCGCAAGAAGGTACAAGACAGCTGCTGCAGCCGGAACGACTGGCGGGCAACAGTTTTCCATCAGCAGCCAGGAATTTTATCGCTCCACCCCATCCATAGGAACCGAATCGATGAACCAAGCCCCGGTTGCTGCGATACACCAACTGCACGGACGGTGCGATTCCGGTTGAAAGATATAAAGTCGTTCAGCCTGAAGAGTTCAAAATGGGTGTGCGCGCGAAGAAGAAAAAACAAGAACTAAGAAACTAGACTTTTTACTCGGAAAAACCGCTCCCGTTGAAAGTTCTCAACTACGTTCGTGTGCCGTGCCGGCGTTGGTTCTGGGTTTTGGTGTGTCGGACGCGCGGAGGAGTAAAGATAGAATTTTCGAGATAAGCGCAAACAGAAAAGTGGGTTATCCGCGTGCACTTTGTTTTGGTTTTATGTTTGTCCAAACTCCGCACGAAACCACCCGCGCGGTGTCCGTAAAGCGAACTTGAGTCGTTCGAAGATTGAGTGAGACTGCCTTAAGAGAGGTGCTCCAGGTTAGAGTAGAGGATATTTATTTACGTATTCGAACCTATTTCCATGCATTGCATTGCGTCCGGGTTGAGCGAGTGACAAGGTAGGATTAAAGCACAATAAATTTTAGATAGCTCTCTGGAGATATGGAGCCGATTTTTGATTTTCCTAATTAGAACAAACATAGGCATACTAAATAATAACAGTTTAGTCTTTCTTCCATCCAACGCGTGGAATCGAATTCAATCTTCAAACTACATTTCAGATGATATAAAAAAGCAATATAATTCACCCAGTAGTGATACTGCCTGATTGCATTCAAACAAAACACCACCCAAATAATCAAAAGTTCCTTTAAGAGTACCGTCAACTGGGGGGAAGATGATCATTGAGGTGAAGATGATCATTTGATGTGTCAGTCAAAAGTGCCAAATTTTTTTATGAAACGGTAGTCAACAATATTCTCCGTTCAAGTAATGTTACCGCTAGGTAGAAATCCGAGTTTTTCGATTATAATCATGAAAAAGTATTTTGTGGAAGAAAAAGAGAGATAGTCATAAATGACGCTATTTTCGTTTCAAATATTGACTTCGTAGACTTCTTTACGTAGTAAATTCAACATTCATACAAATGACCTAGAGTATTTTGCCTACTAGGTCATAATGATTTTAGTAGAGCTGTCTTGATCAACTTCACCCCAAACCAGATTACTCAAAAAATGTGGGATAATTTAATTTATTTTAATAAATGCGAACACATTTCAGAAAATTAAAGTTGTTGATTATTGCAACGTATAGCAGTACATGTTTTGAAAATATTTGGTTCGATTTAAAATGTAAACACACATTGTTATTGCATGTTTTGTCTTAAAAATGATCATCTTCCCCCCAGTTGACGGTACGTTTTTCGCTTAATCAGCTCAGTGAAGCTGATTAAGCGAAAAACGTACTCTTAAAGGAACTTTTGGTTACATGGGCAACTGGTTCAAACCATAATTTTATTCAAACTTTTAAATTCATTAGTGATTATTTAAAAATTAATTTGAGATAAGTTGCGCGTCTACAAAGCAAGCAATTCTCGGGTTGGAAATTTTCTCGATTTCCCTGACCATAAGAACATCACATGACATACTCAAAAATGCTAACATGGCTTAGAAACCTCGCTTTAAACTACGTACGTAAAACAGTTGGGTAATAAAAATTCTGATTATGTAGAGTAATTGTAAATCTATCTGAATATACCAATCGGTCATCAGTAGTATGTTATAACTCGGCAAATAGCAATATTTGAAGTTCTCAAATTTGAAACGGTTCATATTTTTAAACATTTTATCTGAATTTGAATCAGAAGCATCTATTTATATAATCAGCATCAGCATATAATCGTCATCAGCATTTATTTATATAATTTTTCTGTGAGGTGGAAAATATTTCATGAAGAATATCACTAGCGCTGTTCCTGTAACTTTATCTGACAGTATATTACTGTAAATATGTCAGACATGGGAGATATCATTCGAATGGCATTATGTAAAATAACTCGTAATATTTGGGATAGGTTTCCCTCTTACATGCGGGCGTCCCACCTCGCGGAATTTTGATCCATCATATTCAGAATTACACCTTTCTACTTGCGAACTTCTCTCCGCAAAAGGAAAAAAAAACTTTTAGATGCAGGCGTTTCACCTCGCAAAATTGTGATCCATACAATCCTCTTGGGCACAAAGGAACTCAGATAAACAGGTGGACGTCCCACCTCGCATAATGGTGAATCGTCCGATTCGCTTTACACCATTCTTTTTGCAGGTGTCTCAAAAACGTAGTGGAAACAACTTTTATTTGCCGGCATTTTATCTCACTTAACTATGATTTATCCTATCCACAATTACACCATTCTTATCGCGTGCGTCCCACCCATGCAGGCAACTCACCTCGCAGAATTGTGATCCACTCTATCCACAATTACACCATTATTTATCTCACCGACGCAAAAGAAAAAAAACAATTCACTTGTGGACGTTTCACCTCGCAGAATTGGGAAGAAACTCTGGCATGAAGGGATCCCACCTCGTAGAATTAACTACACCCCTCTTCTTTCGAGCGTCCCTTTAAAGAAGAAGAAGAAACTTTTACATGTGGGCGTCCCACCTCTCATAATTCGGGCGTCCCTCCAACAAATACACCATTTCTCTTTCTGGAGTGCCTTCAACGGAACTCTTACATGATGGGGTTTCATCTGATTCACAATCACACAATTCTTCTTACAGGCGTCTCAACAACGCAAAAGGAAACAATTGCACGCGTTCCACCTCGCAGAATTGTAATTCATCCGATCTACAGTTACACCATTTTTCTTTCAAACGTCTCTCTACGAAGAATAAGAAACTCTAACAACAAGGAAGCCCGCCACCTCGCAGAATTTTGATCCATCCTATCAATTTTTCTTACATGGTTGGAATTGCAACTTATAAATATCAGCTGAATTTTTTATAAAAAAAATTAATCGTTTGTTTGTTTGGCACACATGTTTAATAGAAAAAAAAACTACGGAGTCGATATGCAAGATATAGATTTTTTTAATCTATCATTTATTTGGAAGGCTCATTTGCCGTGAAGCATTACGGAGCCGGAATCATGTTTTTAAATACAGTTTATCATGATTCTTATACACTAATGTTAGTTTTGGGGAACCGTAAGACTCGCGGTTTGGAGCTTAGGGAATACAATAATATTGAAGGAAAGGAAGGGAATTTAGGGTGCTTAAATTAATTACATATGATGTTGATATTCACATAGTTGATATCATTGGCGATGTTTCACATCTGTAACGAGATAAACATTTTTTGGAAGACAGCAGCGAGAGGAAGACATGCGAGTGGGATTTAACGGTATACAACAAGAGGGAGACATTCTTAAAGGACTATGACAACGAAAGGGATGGGTGGACGACGATTACAGTCTAACATCAGCAACTTTGAGAAAATGGTGGACAAGGGACATGTATTCGAGATCAAGACCCGCCAACACTTCCTTAATAGGCCTCGGCTGCTTTTCTCGGACCCGCAGATATTCAATTAGCGCAGATCTGGGGCCACGATGCTTCTCGCACGCCCACACGACACACAGATTGCGCCCGCAAACACAGAGATTGCGTTCTGAGAGCCCCACTCTAAAAAGATGTGCAAGTGAAGATAAAGATTTGTATTTGTGAATAATTTACTTATGAGAAAATTATTTTGAGCCTTTGGTGGAATGTCTTTACTTGTCATAAGACGAGTTCGTACAATTTCATTCAATTCCACCACTTGATTGTACCTGTGTCGAAAGGACAGAAGGTCGAAAGACAAAAAGTCGAAGGGACAAAAGGTCGAAAGGGACAAAAAGTCGAAAGGACAAAACGTCGAACGGGACAAAAGGTCGAAAAAGACAGAACGTCGAAACTAAAGATCAATAAGATCAAAAGGTCGAAATGAACAAGGAACGGAAACGGAGAGAGTCAATCTAGCACCAGAGTTGCCCTACTCTGGTATCAAAAACTCTGCTCTTTTATTTTCACAATTTTTAACGATTAAATAAAATTCATTCAGTGAGTACAACTAATAGATGGATGTTGAGTTTTCTAAATGTCACTTCGATGAAAATGAAAATGGTGCACGCCGCACATCAAATACATCGGCGTATATTACACGCAGGTGTATTTTCAATGTGTGCGCCTGCGTGGCTGCGGAGTACACTATTTTGACAGATCGAAGTGACATTCAGAAAACCTAGATATTCATCTATTATTTGCACTCATTGAATGAGTTTTATTCAGTTACTAAAAATAGTTTAAAATGAAAGAGCAACTTTTTTGCCAACTGTATAGGACAACTCTGTCTCGCGCAATATAAGTTTTATTCATTTCCTAAATCAACAATCTTTTTATCTCTAACAGAACTATCTAGATATTCATAATATTGTTAAATAGTAATTACTTCTTCTTTGAAAATTGCTCATTCTTCAACTTTGATTGATGTGATGAGTGTTTTATTTCTGCTTGAAGTTAAATGCATTTCATAAAATCTTTTGGACTTTCGACCTTCTGTCCCTTTCGACGTTTTGTCTTTTCGATCTTTTGTCCTTTCGACCTTTTGTCTTTTCGACCTTTTGTGTTTCGACCTTTTGTCCTTTCGACCTTTTGTCTTTCGACCTTTTATCATAGATTCAACAAAGGGAACCGCAACGACAATCTTCCACAATGGTTTATTACCTCTATTGTGACAACGGGTCCACAGTGGTGCGTTTGGCTAAAATCGTGAACTTTTTGTTTTACCACTTTAGGGTGTTATTTTTTGGCATCGGTGTCTTCGGGAATAAGCGTGGTGAAATCTCAATTATTATATAAATATCAGTTAAATATGTCGATTTATGAAATTTAGAAATACTTGTTTGGATACACGTGGAGACAGACATAATTATATGCATATGAAACTATAGACTAGATATTTTAAATCCTGTGGGGATTTCCTTGCCCCAATTGCCCTCTGTTGCATATGAAGCCTTAAAATTTCACTATTTTCGACCTTAAATCGCCGATAAAAAGTCATGTTTGCAAAAAACATCCCTTGTATCTTCCAGAAAATGGTCTATTTTGATTATATATACATTTTTGTAGAACATTGTATTGACCTGAAACTGTTAGTTTCGAAAATATCTTTAAATACTGTTATTTTAGGGTCTGTCCATAAAAAACGCCCGTATTTCAAAAACTATGATAGATGGACACTTGGTGTCTTCAGCAATAAAATTCATAATAAATTACACTACAACTTTGCTAAAGACACCATATTTAAAAATCGTTTATAAAAGAAGTTATATTTTGCAGCGCCACCTGTGGCAAAAATTGGAACTGCAACTTTTCGTTATTCGATGGGCCATATTTTTCTTAAATTTATTCCCGAAGACACCGATGCCAAAAAATAACACCCTGAAGTGGTAAAACAAAAAGTTCACGATTTTAGCCAAACGCACCACTGTGGGGTTTAGGGACTGAGAATGGGTTATTGCTCTCACTGATTATCTTGAGTTCGAACAACAAAATAGTTTTAAAAAAAAGTCTTTTAAAACTAAATTACTAAAAAAACGAGATTTGCACAGCCAAGATCGGTGGAAAAATTTCAGTGTGTTGCATTAGAAGGTCACATTCAACGTGTGATTAAAAACAAACAGGTACGATTATGTATACCAGCGGTTCTCAACCTTTTTCCTGAGAGGTACCCCTTCGAACTTTTGCATTAATTTAGGTACCCCCTCTCGAAAGTAGGCTTCCAAAAAAATAATTTCAAGTCCTTTGAAGGGAAGCTCCTGTCAGCTTTTAAATCCCTTTAAAGTAGGTTTCCGCGCCTTAATTAAAGGATTCTGAACCTCTTGTAGATAAGCTTCCGAGCCTCTTGAAGACAATTTTCGAGCGACATAAAAGGAGGCTTCCTTTGCATCTTGAAAGGAGGCTTCTGAGCCTCTTGAAAAAAGAATTCTGAGCCCCTTGAAAAAAGAATTCCGAGCTTCTTGAAAGGAGGCTCCCGAGCCTCCCAAATGAGGCTTACGAGCTTCTTAAAAGGAGGCAACCTAGACACTTGGAAGGAGGCTTCCGAACCTCTTGAAAAGAGGCTTGCGAGCCTCACGAAAGGAGCCTTCCGAGCCTTTTACAAGAGGCTTCAGAGCTTCTGTAAGTAGGCTTTTGAGCCTCTTAAAAAAAGGCTTCTGAGTCTCTTGAAAGGCGGCTTCTGAGCCTCTTGAAAGACGGCTTACAAGCCTCTTGAAAGAAGGCTTCCGAGCCACTTGAATGGATCTTGAAAGGAGGCTTCCGAGCCTCATGAAAGGAGACTTTTGAGCCTCTAGAAAAGAAGGCTTTGAGTTGCTTAAAAGGAGGCTTCCGAGCCTCTTGAAAGAAGACTTCTGAGCCTCTAGAAAGGATGTTTTTGAGCCTCTTGAAATGAGGCTTCTGAGCCTCTTGAAAGGAGGTTTCTGAGCCTCTTGAAAAGAGGTTACCTCTTGAAAGGATCTTGAAAGGAGGTTCCCGAGCCTCTTGCCAGCCTCTTGAAAGAAGGCTTTTGAGTCTCTAGAGAAGGAGGCTTATTAGCTTCTTGAAAGGAGGCTTTTGAGCCTCTTGAAAGGGAATTTTGAGCCTTTTGAAAAGAGCCTTCCGAGCCTCTTGAAAGGAGTCTTCTGCGCCTCTTGGAAAGAGGCTTTTCAGCCTCTTGAAAGGAGGCTACTGAGCAACGAAGCAAAAGAGCTTTAGTGAAAAAAAATCATTTTGTTCATTCGACGTTTTGTTCCGTGCTGATTGATTTGACATTGTGCTGATTGTGGAAGGCAGGATTCAATTGGGATTTATTGAACGCATTGCATATTATGTAAAATATAAATTTTTGAAATAAAAAATACGCAATTGTCAAAACTTTATCAATAAGTTTTGATTGGAATTGTAATACTTCCGCCATTACGTATTTTTGTCCGCGGTACCCCCTAGGACCAGCGAAGGTACCCCCAGGGGTACATGTACCCCAGGTTGAGAACCGCTGATGTATACCAATGGAAAGCTAGACGAACAACCTTACAACTACCAAAGAAATTAGTTTGATTTAGGTAGCCAATTTGAAAAAAAAATGACCCGCAAATTTAAAAATTTGGACATTATTGGACATTTCAATTTTGTGGTTCGGTTGTGGCATCCTTGAAAACCCGACTTTAAAAGGAGAAAAATGAATGATAATCACCCAGTTTTAAAGATATATTTATATTTATTTATTTATTTATATCAATAGCCACTAAAGAAAAACAGATTAGTCTACTTGGCAACCCAGTCAACACAAGATCGTATATGATGTCATATAAGATACTAAAGTGGAGGCGATATACGTAGTTCCCCATACAACTTGTACGTATATGCCCATATACGACTTTGTGTTGACTGGGAATGATGATGTATTTTTCGTGTATTAAGAAAGATAATAAAAAGAATCACTTAAGGACAAGCCTCCCGGAATCCGAAACAAAATTCACTCGTTTTTTAAAGGGCACATCGTGAAATGCGTGGAATAATTTTAATGACAGTAGTTTTGAATGGCGTGACCTTGCTATTAGTTCGAATTCCGAGAGGCTTGTCCTTAAGATAAGTCTAAAATAGCACTTTAAGTTGAAGGGATTATTTTTTTTCAATGATTTATATTTATTGAACTAATTTATCTGTATAACAATTACAAATAATGATTTTATGATTTCCCATTTTTTTCGAGAGGGAACAAACGATCAAACCCCACCGGAAGAATTGGTTACCCACCAAAATTGGTTTGCAAAGAATTGGAATTTTCAATGGTTTAATGTTGATAATCAATAGTTTCAATGAGAAATTTGCTGAACAGTCTCCGAGTCGATTTTTCCAATGAAAATCTTGGAAATCCATCAAAAGGTGAATGGGCTTTTAGCGTTTTAAACCCTGTATATTAGCCTTCCCCTTAGACATAGTTCACATCAAAACGTCGTTGACAACTACAAAACTATTAAAGGAATTGTCAATAAAAGGAGGGGAAGGGTCGTTTGGCCGAAAGCCATTTGGCCGAACGGGTCACACGGGGGAATAGGTCATTTCAATACCAAATTTTCAAAACGACTTTTCTGTTTTTGGAAAAAAAGATTCAAACGTCAATTTGTCGAATCTAAAAGCCCTCTCACGCAAACCAACATAATCAACAGGTAGCCGAAGCCTTCACCTATGTATTGATGGTATTGGTTTGCGTGGGAGTGCTTTCAGATTTTTTTGTTTACAAAAGCAGAAAAGTCGTTTGGAAAATTTGGTATTGATTTGCATAACATAGCATAGCATAGTTACGGTGTACTTCTTAGATTGGACGCGAGTGATACTCATGTTTCTCTTTTGGAATCCTTATTCAGATTGCTATCAGAAATCAAGGTGCGTGTGGTCCTTGATTTCAATCTAGGATAAAAATCACAAAGCATGAGGATTACTACTCCTGGCCACGCCATCTTCACCGTAACTTGGGAGGGAAGGAAGTGTTGGTGTAGTACTTACTTAACGAGAGGCCCCCGACTCAGCGACACCCTCATAAGTACCACGGAGTTGGATATTGGGGAAGGTATTCGTTGGGTCAGGATTTGCCTGTAGCTGACAATGTGACCGTGGTAGATCTTACACCGCAACACACCACGCAAAGGTGTCTACCCAGCGTTACGGGGTTGAAAATTTGGTATTGATTTGGCCGGAAAAGTCATATATGTCTTCTGGCTGAACAGGTCATTTGGCCGAATAGGTCATTCAAACGAATATGTCATTCGGCCGCAAAGGTTAATGGCCGAACAAGTCATTCGGCCGAATATGTTATTTGGCCAAATAGGTCATTCGGCTGAATGTGTTATTTGGTCAAATAGGCAATTTGACGTCTCACTTCTACGTCTACCTGAGCAGGAGCGACGACCTCGAAACCAGAAATTCGTATGAACTAGCCTTGCATAAAAGGTAAAATACCAAAAAATAATAAGAAAATTTAATATGCCAAACGCTTTAGGCATAATATGCTTAGGTATTTCAATACGAAACGAATAGTAATTTGTGATGCGTTTTGTATTTATAAAAGAGTGTGGTACCAATAACAGAATGAGGTATTATTAAGGTATTATTATTTCTCTTGCTCGGGTAGTGAGTAGTTAATCAATCATAATTTTTCACTTCTCACTGCAAAAGTGAGAAATAGGGAGTTAGAAATGATGACTGAAAAGAGAGGCGTTTCTCTTCTTACTTCACCCTTCCCACTTTTCGCAGTGAGAAGTGAGGAAAAATTAGTGAACAGTGAGAAGCGGGACGTCTAACTTCTCACTGTGAAAAGTGAGTAGACGTTTTACTGCTCAACTTGCACTACTTACTTTTCACAGTGAGAAATGAGAAATGATTAGTGGGAAGTGAGACGTCTCTTTTCTCACATCACACTACACTTTTCACAGTGAGAAGTGATAAATGATTAGAGAGAAGTGAGAAGTGAGACGAACAAACCATTAAGACGTCTCACTTCTCATTTCTCACTAATAGCCCTTCCCCAAAAGGAGGGTACGTCAAAACGTTTGTTGACAACTACACTAGTATTTATTAAACAGATTGTCAATAAAAGGACAGCGAAGGGTTGTTTGGCCGAAAGCCATTTGGCCGGATTCCACTAGGCCGAACAAACCATTAGGCCGAAACTCATCTGGCCGAGAGTCATTTAGCCGAATAGGTCATTTGATCGAATAGGTCGTTTGGACGAATAGATCATTTGACCGAAAAGGTCATTTAGCCGAATAGATCATTGGGCCAAACAAATCAACTGGCAGAACAAGTCATTTGGTTGTAACCAAGTGTTACAAGATTTTATGTTTTTAAAATGTGCTAAATGTATTTTGTTATTGTCACGTTCCAAAGGTTTTTTTAGTGTTGGGTTAGTAATGTTAATAAATTCAAAAATTCAAATTTTTGTTAGTAGCGTCAGTGTTTTTGTAAATTTTAATTGTATAACAGTAGTGTGGGTACAAGGAGAAGATGTGTTGAACATCAGTGGGTGCAATAACAAGACATGCAGGCGTGCGCAAATCCTGAAACAAAAGGGGGTGGTAATAAAGAAAAACTTCATCTTGGGAGGATTAAGGTCACTCCTGACGGAATCCAATTTTCAAAGTACTCGCGTTTTCAAGGGCACACCATTCGATACGGAAGCAACGCACAGCTGTCATTTTTATTTTTCAGGCATGCTGCGACGCAGCAAAGCTGAAAAAATAAAAATGACTGATTATACGTGCTTCCGTATCGAATAATGCTGCAATCCTGAAATTAATTCCGTCAGGAAATGACTAAACACAATGAGAATCCGCCATCATTAGTTCTGGCGTTCGTGTGCTTCGGATCGAAAGAAGTAATTTTTCAGTGTCCTAGTGATAGAGTGAGTGGTAGACTTACGGGACCTTTTGTGGTACCTCACGGTACAACCCAATTTTGTGTGCCAACCTACGGTTGGCGAAGCACACGATCGGTCTAGTGGTCCCTAGCTGGCCACTACGCTTAAACCGTAAAGGACATCTAAACGCTCTAGCCGTGCGCGGCTATAATTCGCCAAAAAGCAACACCTCGGGCCCAAACCGGAGCCCTAACCTAACTGTAAAAGAGGACCCCTTTCGGCAGAGTCATTCCGGTATCGTCCTGGGCTCTGGGAGTAAAAATGATGAGTGAAAAGAGAGGCGTCTCTCTTTTTACTTCGTCCGTCCCACTTTTCTCAGTGAGAAGTGAGAAGTGAGAAGCGGGACGTCTCGCTTCTCACTGTGAAAGGTGAGTAGACGTTTTACTTCTCCATTTCACTTTTCTCACTTTTCACAGTGAGAAATGAGAAGTGAGAAATGAGAAATTATTAGTGAAAAGTGAGAAATGAGACGTCTCATTTCTCATATCACACTACTCACTTTTCACAGGTAGATATGAAAAATGATTAAAGAGAAGTGAGAAGTGAGACGAACAAACCATTGAGACGTCTCACTTCTCATTTCTCACCAATAGCCCTTCCACAAAAGGAGGATACGTCAAAACGTTTGTTGTTGGCCCAGGGAGTCGAGGAAGTTCCAACCCAAAAACATCCTATACCGGACCGAGAATTGAACTCGCCATTTCCGGATTGACAATCCTACGCCTTTGCTCGCGAGGCTACTGTTGACTACTACGAAAGTATTAAACGGATTGTTAATAAAAGTAAGGAGAAGGGTCGTTTGGCCGCCCATTCAGGCGAAAGCTATTTGGTCGGATTCCGCTAGGCCGAAAAAAATATTAGGCCGAAACCCATCTGGCCGAATGTCATTTGGGCGCTGAATAGGTCATTTGGCCGAAAAGATCATTAGGCCAAATAAGTCATTTGGCCGAACAGGTCATTTGGCCGAATAGGGCATTTGATCGAATGGGTCATTTGGCTGAATTAGTCGTTTGGCTGAATTCATCGTTTGGCCGAATATGTCATTTGGCCCTGGTCGCCCAAATGATATATTCGGCCAAATGGCATTCGTCGGAATGGTGTTTGGCTAAACAGCCCTTCCCCAAAAGGAGGGTACCTATTATCTAAACAATAAAGGTTCCCACAACCAGGCCTTATTGGAATGTGATGAAAAACATTTTCGTGAAAAAATTATGATGATAATCCAAATCTACACTGAATTACATCAAAATTTGTGGATTTCTGGAGATTTTTTTTTCTGGTATTTCCATTGTTAATTGTGTAGAATTTTCATAGAATTCTTTGAAATTTTTCAGAGCCGATTTTTTTAGGAATTCCCGCATCAATTTTTGGTTTCAGAAATAATGTTTGAATAAAATTCCGGAGTAATTACCTCAAGCAGGGTTTGCAGAAATCGCTCTCAATAGATAACGAACAACGATAAAAGAAAGGCAAACACTGTTCTAAATCATAACAAGCCATGAAAACAAATTTTTGCAATTCCTGCTCATAATATCTGGTTTACAGTTCGTCTTTGATTGATAAAACGGCCTACTTTTCCATTCGAACGAAATGGGTGCTTTAATGAACATTATGCAACTCAAATGGGTTGCATAATATTCATTATAGCACTTATTTGGGTGCTATAATGAAAAACCAACATCAGAACAGTAATAACATGACTATGTTTTGCTGAATTAGCATGGGTAAGCGCTCAAATAGTGTATCCTATGTGCTTCGTAATAAAATTAAATAGTTTGGTGGGCATGACATCAAAAATTTCCTAAGGGCAAGTACATCTATCGCTTCACGGCTTATCGAAATATGCAATGTGGCACGGTAACATGGAATTTGATTGTTCTCCGCAGCACCATAATTTATTGGCAATAATGATCATGTGGAGTAAATTTTGGTGTACAATTGTGTACAATTTTGGTACAGATTTATCAAATTAAAGTCCATTTTTCGTCATTGCAGAAAATAGCGTGTGCAACTCGTTTGCAAAACTCGATTTTTCAGCACTCGTAGTATTTATCCAACTCAGCAAGCCTCGTTAGATAAACGTACAACTCGTGCTGAAAAAATCATCTTTTTGCAACTTGTTGCACAAACTACTATTAACAAACTTGTAGACAAGTGCGTAAAAACAAAATCGGATGGGCATCCCCCACCGAGAAGTGATGATTCTCGCTCATTTTATGTTAAGGATCGCACAGTTGTGTAGAACAAGTTGAAATACATCACCAGAACCAGTGCTCCCCGCTTTAGGAGCTTTTTAAAAGACATTTATTATGAAGTATAGCCTCCCGAATCTGTTCTATATCATGACAGCTTGCGAAAAAAAAAGTCTCTCACGGTATGCTACAATATAAATTTCCAATTGAATAAATTTCCGGAGGTATTTTTGAAGGAATTCTGAGATGAATTTCCGTATGAATGAAGGAGTTTTCGCACTTCCCGGAGGAACTTTCGGACGATTTACAAAAGGATTTTTAGAAAAAAAAACCAATATTCCTATATTTGCAGAAGTTACACTCAGTTCTTTTTTTTACACGGGTGGGTTTCAGTTGATTACGACCTTCAGCATTGACGAAACTATTAGTTAACCCCATGAAAAAATTCACAAAAAATCAAAGAAAATTCAGGTGGAATTTAAAAAGCTGTGAAAAATCAGGTTAATCGGGAAATTAAAGAATACCAGCCGTGTAAAAAAAATATTGGGTGTAATTGAAATTTTTTTGCACTTCCCGCTTGATTTTCAGGAAGAATTTTAAAATTAATTCCCACAGGTGTAAGTTTTTACGAATTTTCGAAGAAATTTGCGAAGAATTTTCCATACGAACTCCCGGAGGTATTTTCGTAGCATTCGAAGGGATTCTGGTAAATTTTGTTAAGCTTTGTAATAGGCTAAAAAATTACACATGAATTAAATAAAAAATAATTTCATCGGGAACTGTCACACGATTTTTGAAGAATTGTTTTTTGAAAGATCTGAACAAGAATCAAAAGAAAATATTTATATTTAAGTAATTTTCCACAAGATTAAGGTCGTTGAAGTTTACGATACTGCAGACACTTCAAAGATTTTTTGGGCAAAAAATATTTTTTTTTTAAACTTGCAGAGTGTGCTACCCCTTTATTTTTATACATTTTTTAGAGAAAAAAAGCCGAACGGAAATCAAATTAAAATAAATTCTTTAGTAATTTAAGTCATTGATCGTCCTAACAAGTGCGATTCTGGTTTTGTTTTCGGAATTACCAAAAATTAGGAGGCTATTTATCCGTGCTGTTAAGGCGGTATTGATCGACTATTCTAAGTTCACCTTTGCTTATTTTTATTTCAACTGAGGCTGATTTTCGGTAAGCCGTCATTTACTCAAATTCTACATACCAGAGCAAGTTTTTGAATAAATTTGAATTTCTAGAAAGCAACCGATAGATCAAATAGTACATATGTTGATCTCTGTTTGGAAATACAAAGACGTTCTATGAAATGTATTGAAAAAAAAAACACTACATTATCTGACATCACATTAGCGGCCATCCGAAGTATCAGATTCGAGCGCAGCGGGTTAAGATTGGAATTTCGATCTTCATAGTTCTTAGAATGGAAAGACTGCAACGATTGTTCTCGTTCAACTCTAACGGCTTAAACGGGTAAAGCGAATGTTAGCACTTTGATCAAATATTGTGCCACAAAAGGAGAGTAGTTGTTTATAAAAGCCATCTCTTTATGATTGGCTTCAAGTTTCATTTCGCTGTTTTGTTTTCAATTGTAAACTCGTGTCGGGTCGTACACAACGCACGCACACAGCTCATTTAATTGAAGCACCATATTTGGCGTGCTGCTGCTGCTGCTCGCGTTCGCCGAGATCCCTTCGCCCGTAGGAGGGAAAACCAAAACGAGCAAACCCCCATCCCAATCGAAAGTAAATTACTCAACAAGCTTTAAATGCAATTAAGCGTTCTCCGCAGGGGCAGTCGAGTAGGTGGCGGTGGTTGGTGCTTCTAAAACGCTTTTACAAACAAATTAAAACTCGCCTGATCTCATCACACCACCGACGCTCCGCGCCGCACTTCTACCCTGATTGGTCGAACTTGCCTCCACCCCTTACAAAACAAGATGATACCAGAGTGCGCGGTTAGTTAGCTGAAGTGTAGTCACCATTCATAGTAGCCGCTCATTTTCAGCGAGCGTCATCCTAGAAGGTACCAACGGTGAAGTACGTAAGCCGACGCGACGTTGCTTCGAAAGGCACACTGCAGTTCTTCCGAACATGGAACTTCACGGGAGTAGTGCGGTATGGTGCAGTGCCGGTGGGTATCTGTTACCATTTATAGAGCATCATCGCCGGTATGGCCATGTTTGGCGTCAGCGTGCTTCTCGTCAACACTGTCGCCAGCTGTTCCTGATGGTTATAATCTTACGGATCGCAATGCTTGTGCTGCATTGCATCTCCACGCAACAGATGGCGAGGACCAGTCCGCCCACACCTTTAACACTGGCTGCTGTTGCCGTGGAAGCTTCGTAGTAGATGCGAAGAGTCGCAAAATATGGATACTATAGTTGAACCAAAAACTTGAGCATTTTGAAATATGGGCGGACATCACTAGTTTTTGAAATGAGAAATCCACTACCCTATACTCCACTAAAGGAAAGACAAAGTGACAGGCCGAGAATATTCGACAACATCAATTGAAAGTGTGGTTTAGGATTTAAGTTTACTTTATCCAGGTTACGACATTTTAGTTACTACAGATTGATTGTTGTGGAGAAGAGAAATAAACAAGCAAAACTGTCACCTCAAATCGTCGGGTTTATTTTGCCAATGGAGACATATTTTACCACGCGTCTCCATTCAGCATAATGTAGCATAGTAGGCGAGCGTAGTTGTCATGTTAGATGTCGTTGTGTTTGGATCTCATGGTAATTTAAACGATCTGATTAGCCGAAGATGTGTTCAAAGTGTGGAAAAAATGTGGCTAAGACGTGGACATAAACCATTTCTACCTTCCAGGAAAGATATATTTATAAATTCGTCAGGTTGCATAATAAATAGTTACCCCGATAGTTGAAATATGACCTCCAAGACGGGGGTGAAAGCTAGTTTGACTACATTTTTACCAAACATCATGATTGCGTATTATAGCGCAATTACCGTTCGCCCATTCATTCCCGTCAAGCACACTAATAAGGACCGAGTCAAACTCAATTGCACCCACACCGGGGAAGCTCGGTGTGGTGCTGCTAACGTCAAAAGTCGCTCCGAAGCAATGACTGTGAATCCTAGAGACGTAGCTATACGGCTGTGACCTTCTTGACTATGGCTATTAGAACTGTAGGAGCACTGTCTGGAACTAAAAAGGAACCTTGCAAGGAAGAGTGCTAAAATTTGTGTTTAGCTGCGTCTATAGAGCCAGAGGGAAATGTTCGTACGTCCGGGCAATGGAGTTGTATCTAGATACGGATTAGTGCAGTGCTATAGAGATGTATAACAAATACATACCCTACCGTTTGATACCAGTCGAAATCGGCGCAACAGACGGTATGTAATGTAGGCAACATTCCCGTGAGCTTTTACTTTTAGACGTGGCAAAGGTTATAATTACAATAAGTTGATAGACATCGACCAGACCACTGGATTAGATTGACTACTGTTCGGAGAGCTGGTTTGTTTATAACAGAATATTTGGGATGCAAATTTGAAATCTAAAAGTAGTAGCTAGATGCACACCTTCTATTTAAATTCTGCTTAAGTTCTGTTTTTTCCATTCAACGAAATAGAAGGGAGACACAATAAACCAGCTTTTTACAATCACTGAAAATAACTTTCCAAAGAAACATTTAATTATAGCCGTATTTCTCTTTGTTTCCAATGAAGATGCCATAAAAATACATTAACTCGTTGCGGGTCATTATATTTCCCAAAATAAAGAAAACCTCATTCGCATTTCCAGCACATGGCTCGGCTCATTTTCTGTCCAGTCACGTGCACCCTACACAGAGTTGACCCCGCACCGAAAATAAGGAATCCCCCCGTCTTTCTCGGAGGTATATAAAGATAACCTTATTCACCCTACTTCCAGATAACAAAAATGGCTTCGCAGTGGGCAGAGGGTTGGGGACGCAGTCTTTCTGATTCATGACCGGATTCCTTCCAGCAATGGGTCACATTCCGGAATGTAATAAACTGTGATCAACTTTTGGGGCTGCTATGTCGCCACCGGTTTATCACTGCCACTCTGTTCCGCCAGCAGCATAAGGCTGGAACGGTTTGGTGCACTCTACCAGTTTGCGTGATAAAGCGAATCTAACCACCCAAATCTGCTATTTACTGACGAGGATGCATTCAATGTATAGAGTAGATTTCGCAATAAATCGTAGTCATTGCTGTGGGTTTCATTTTGATGTGACTTGACAGACAGATGAAAATGGAGCCACAAGATCCTTGTATGCTTGGACCGTAATCTAAAGATGTCTGGATCTATTCATTGTTTACCAAGCAATGTCAAAATCTGTGAAATTGTTCAACGAATCAACATTATCTTTGCGAAAATTTAGTTACGATCAGAAGAGAACCACCTCATTAGATTAATAAATTTGGGACAGTTTCTCAAAGTTTCAGTAATATTTTTTATTGTTGAATTTGTATTTTTATATTGTTCAATTTGATTCGAACCTTGTCTTGTCTTGTATAAGAGAATTCTCCAAAAACCAAACCAAAAACAAAAAATTAATCCAGCTTTCCACGCTCGTCATAATGGCGACTGCTATAAATAATTTTGACATTAACTGCTTCCGACGCTGAATAGATTTCGACGCTGAGCGGTTTCTTAGCAACCATTTCACATTGTTTGTTTATTAAAAGCTGAGAAAACAGGAAAAACCAGTCCGTGCATATTTTCTCCATATAGCACCAACAATTGTCTAAAACTTCGCCGAAGACACCAAACCGATCGGACAAATCGTTTTCGAGATACAATTTTTTGAAAATATCATGTGCATTTTTCATAGGCCTTTCTCATAAGTATGACTAGATTCAAAATGGCGAACCAAGTATGCAAAACGGCGTTTTTCTTCCCCAAAAACTTGTATGCAAGGTTTCATGCAAATCAAAAAATACAAAAAATAAAAACTGGACAAATTTTCAACTTGTTCTTGGAATCGCTCCATATCAGAACGAATGAACCAGGTCCATATATTAACTGTCAAAGGTTGAGTGCCCTGCGGTGTTTTGCTAGTGCGTTTGAATCATATTATTCCGTACGTCAAACAAGACCGAAAATGTCGGGGAAGCATTTTCCATCTATTTTTAAATTTTAAATAAAACAATTTTCAGTTCGACTTTTGAGTCGGAAGAAAAACTAACGCGTTCAGGATGATTAACATCATCGTTCTCTGAAAGAAAATCAAATATCGATGCTTCATTTTGGGACCCAATTGCTTATTTTTTTTTTTTTCATGTAACCCGTTGGCAGTCTCTCGACTCAAACTCTACTCCGGGTCCATCCCTGTTATTCCCCACGGTAATTAAATTTGCTTCTACGAGCCTCTATTTTAGATCAATAACAGACGTTCCTAAGCCACGTTGCTCAAATGGTCACTGTTTTAGGCCTGATCCAAATAGTTTTATTAAATAGTCCTTCAATAACATGATCACCGTTTTTACCCTTATAACTATCACTCATCACTCCACCTTAACACTAGGCCTATTCCCTGTTGATCCGGTGATTAAATTTGCTTCTACGAGCCTCTATTTTTGATCATTAACAGACGTTTCTAAGCTACGTTGCTCAAATGGTCACTGTTAAGGCCTGATTCAAATAGTTTTCTACAAAATAATCCCGGTAGCATCACTTATTATCGTTTTCACCACCATCACTACACTCAGGCAAATGAACATACGAAATACATAAGGCAGAAATTATGAATCTACAAGATTGTTGAAAATTGTCGAAACATAAGTCTCCTATGCTTTTCATCTTGAGCTCTTTAAATTTCATTATGGGACGTATGTTGTTTATTCGTTACATGTAGTGAATTTCATAAGACTCCTTTCAGTATTTTATTCAAAGCTGATTTGAAGGAAATCATAAGGCATTCTATGAAAGACATGATGCTCATTTTAGTTATACCCTAATCGGAAGAAAGAGCTTCTGTCAAGAGAATCATGTTCTCACATATTGCAAAGTTTTCAATTCGTGCGGCTGTATTGAATATCTAGGGGGTCTTGAAAAAAGATGAGGTGTTCTCAAGTGAACGGTGACTAATATAAGCTCAACGGTAAAATAATAATTGCATCATGTGCAAAGGAACAGTTTCCATTCGATTAAGATAAGTAACGCCGGTTATTTATTCATACCCCCTCGATGTGTTCGATACAACCGAAACGCGAATTTGAAATTACTTGTACATATATGCATAACAATGAATGAACCAAATTTTTTAATATCTGACATTCAACACGTGCTCATAATTCAAGAAAATTTTCAATATACTCGATTTAGAAATTCATAATGCAGCATTATGAATCGATTAATATATCTTAAAATGCTATAACGAATTCATAAATCTGCATTATGAATTAATTAAGATGCTTCCTTAAAATTACGAAATTCATAAGGCGTGGTTATGGCCTCCAAATGCTACTTCCGTAATTCATAAGGCAGGGTTATGGATTTATTCGTGTCTAGCGTACAGGTTCATAATGCTTCATTGTGATTTCATAAATGTGCCTTAAGAAAATGTTATGTTTTGTATTGACCATGAAAATTTATTTCATAATGCGTCCTTTTGAATTTTAAATCTAAAACTTGTGGCAAATATCCAAAAGGCAGTATTATGATATTCGATAGTCAATTTGCCTGAGTGATCATAATTACTATTGTCCCTGTCATCACAAATATCTTATTTACAGTCATGAACACACACACAATGAATCGATCTTCAAAACAGCGCTGTTATATATCATATAAGAACCGACACTTCTACTAGCTTTCATTGGACATGTACCGAATATTTTACATTATTTCTAGTATAATTATAAAATAATTCCCACTTCTAGCACCTCAACTCAATATTGCATTTCATTCTTCATACTCTCTGCGAACATGTTCCCATCCCAAATCAACTCTATCTTTTACTTAGGCTGTGAACCATTCCACCGATTCGCCCAACTTTCAGTCAAAACTCGACACTTCGACGGTTATTTTCCCATCGTGGTTAAAATTTTACTTCGAAGCCGACCCATTTGAGTTTTGACAGATTAATAGTTATTCGGAACGAAATGGATTTGGCGCCAATTTTCTCGCGAACAAAGTTTAACTATTGAACTGTCAAGTCTAACCATGCTCCGGAGCAGGGTTATTTTTAACCACGGCGAAATAACCATCGAACTGTCAAACTTTAACCAAAAGTTAAACGAATAGATGGAATGGTTCACAGCCTTAGCTTCTTCTGTCATTATGTCTACACCACCAATACCAACTTGTGTATTAACCTTTTCACTAACACTTGCATAACCACACAAACATCACCATTTTCATATCAACAACCATTTTTTTCACAATTTCATCAAGATCAGCAATTATCACTACTATCCCTACTACAATGTTAACTAGTCAGTCATTTTTTTTCTAAATTTGCAGTTTCCATCAAACAAATGAAGCTCAAAAAATAATAAGCTTAAAATCTATCGCGAGAGTCAGTCTTATTGTAGATATGATGACAAAGAGAGAAAACTCGAATAGAAGTGCATTTTGAAACAATAATAACGCACTAGATTTTGATGAATATGACTCGTTTAAAATTTATTTTGGAATCTATTTAGTCTATTTACCAGGCCACACTATTCCAGCAATTATCAAAAATTCTCAACTTAACAACACCGAATACTGTTGCTATGGGCCTGTTGGTCTTCGAAATCGCCTCCGAATAAAATTCAACAGGTAATAATTTTACAGACATTTTTTGAGCTTCGAATTTTTGATAGGGTTAGGAAGTCTTATGGTAGAACTTTATGTCTATGGATCTACTGTTAATCTAGTCATAATTATGTCGAATGTTTCGCACTGTGTCATTATTACTCTGTCTGTCTTAGTTATCTTATGTTTCCTACGTTATTCAGTTCAATTCTATACTCATTGTAGATTATGTTACGTTTTGATGTCAGTTTATTGTCTCTATTGGTAAAGGTCACCTCCTCTCAGGCGAGTATCCCAGTTCAAGCGTATAAGTAAGCACCGCTTAAGAGTTAAGCAAACGTGAAAAAATGCAGAATGTCTTGATGATATTTTCTACTGGTTAATTCCTACCTAGCTATGTTTAACCGTGGCTACGACTCATCATCATCAGGAAACGCCTCTGAAAATTAATTTGGTTGCCATATCAGTGCTAATGGCGTAAGCCCACCCATCGCGGCAAGATAACCTATCCGAGGGGAGGGAGAAATAATGTAAGAAAAATGCTTGAGAATATCATTTCAAGACCAAAGTCTCAAAACTACCCATACGCTGCTGCAAACAAAGACGCAAACGACGACCCGACAGATCCAACAGCTCTCCCATGTAAACCAACACCATCAACACGCACGCGAGGGTCTCTGCTGTTGACAGTGCTGGTCCGCGCGAGAGCACCACCAGACTCCTGAAATCGACACTGTTCAAACGAATGTTGCCTTAATTGACTCCCCATCCCGGGCACAGATTCTTTCCGAAGGATACTCAATATAAGTTCCACCGGAAGCCAAGCACCAGAGATTGAGGAAAATCAGATAATCCAGCATCAGGCGTCTCGCGTCTGTTATTTAAGCAGAGAAGATGATATAGGTGATATTCTCAATACGGCCGTTCAGAATGGTTCAGCGGATGTAAATTATGGATCATTATTAGGTCTTGTAATTTTGAACAAAACATTCTGAATACACGCGATAAACTATGAATATTATTTTATCGGAGTTTTTAATTAGGATCGCGAATAAAGTAAAAATACTGATAAGTATAAGTTTGTAATTACTACCGATATTTTTGTTATCAAAACTGACATTGTGTTTTAGTTAAAACTCAAGTATACTAAATATGTAACGGAATAAAGTAGTGTTATTAAAAAAATTATAATAATTTACATTATAAATTCTGATTAATATCAAGATACTGATCCAACATCACATCTTCAAGGGCTCCTCACAAGCTACACATTTCATTCAGGCACTTTAGAACGTCCATGTAGTAACTTGTTCACACTTGAAATCTGCCTCGACCAAGTTGGCAGAACGCGCCCTTACCCTTTCTGAACCAAAGGGCAGGGATTTTGGGACCCAATTGCTTATAGAACTTTTTCGACTCGACAACCTTTTTCTGAAATTCTGTATGAACCAATACTAATTTTTTCAAAAAATTCTCCTGTAAAACCATCGGGTAATCCACACGAAATTCATTCATGAATTTATATAACCATTTCTTCTGAGCGAATTCAATATGTTCAAAATTTCTACTCATTATGGCAGGGAAATAAAAATTCCGCTACTAGGGGTCATTTTGGGCATTTTACCCTAGATGTTTTAAAGAGAATTCTTGGAGAATTTATAAAGAAGTCTCTGAAGAAAAAGCGGGTGAATTTCCGGACTATTTTCCTTAAGATTTCGGAGGAGTTTTCAAGGAAATTTCCCGGAAAAATCGTGTAAAATTTTCTGGGCAAATGCTTGGAGAAATTCTGGAGAAGTTTCCGTGGGATTCATGGAGGAATTTGTAAAGGAGTTCTTGGAAAAGTTTTCGGAAAAATTCCTAAACAAATATCCGGAGAAATAATTTCCCGAATCATTTAATTGTGAACGACTTTCCGGGAAAGTCATTGAAGCAATTTCTGGAAGAATTTCGCCTAAGATTTTCTAGATCTAGATGAGTAATTTGCATAAGAAGTTCTTCGAGAATTTCTGGACAATTTTCCAGAAAAAATCCCGAGAGGTGGGTTAGTGGAACTCCATCCCTAGCAGCACGCTTGTTCCACATAGGTTAATACAACTCATATGTGACCAGATTCAGTCACAATCAAGTTACTGTAACCATTTTTGTCTGTTTTGTGCTGCTCGGGATGTGTATTTCTGAAGAAATATGTGAAGCGTGCTAATAGTAATTTATGTAGTTTGCGAAGTATGTTATGAAGTGGAGGAACTGCAGAAAGAGTTTCAGAGGAAATTCTATGAGTAGTTATCTCAGTAGTTACAGAACTTCTCGAGGATTTCCTGAGCAAACATCTTGAAGCATTCATATAGGAACTTCCGAAGGAATTTCCAGAAGAATTTCTAAAGCAATTACCAGAAAAACCCCTGGAGGCACTTCCGGAGGATTTTTTGGAGGAACTTCCGGAGGAATTCTTGGAGGAACTTCCGAGGAATTCTTGGAGGAACTTCCGGAGGAAACTTCCGAAGGAACTCCTGAACGAACATCCGGAGGAACTTCTGCAGGAACTCCCTGAAGAAACTCCTAGAGGAACTGCTGGAGGAACACCTGGAAAAACTTCCGGAGAAACTCCTGGAGGAATTTCCGGCGGAACTCCTGGAGGAACTTCCGGAGGAATCCTTGGAGGAACTTCCGGAGAAATTCCTGGAGGAACTTCCGTAGAAATTCTTGGAGGAGAGTAGAGACTTACAAGTACCTAGGGTTGATATTCGATCCTACTCTAAATTGGAAGACTCGTATGAACAATCTTAGGAGCGATATAAGTTCATATTGTGAAATATTCTGGAGAATTTCCAAATTCCTTCCAACGAAACAACTCATCACTATGTACCAGACATTCGTTCAGTCTAAACTGCAATATTTAGTGTCTATCTGGGGAGCTGCCGCCGTCTTGAAACCACTGCAATCTACATAAAACCGCTTCCTGAAAATATTTTATGGTAAACCACAATTATCTGCTACCTTTGCAAAGCTCAAAGGTTAAAGCTTTGACCTGTATTCAAATACAGCCCCGTCCATCAGTCCAATCTTAGCCTTGCGCGATCTACAGACTCTGGTAACCATGCAGAATCTACTATACAATACCAAGTTCCATCACAACCAGGAACCGGACCAACTTGTACATGGCACGTAGAAACACAGAAACTGGGAAAAAATTACTCTTTTATTATGGAAATCGTCGATACAATGCTTTACCCACGGCTCTGAAATCCGAGCACAATTTAAAGAAGTTCAAAATTGCTGTGAAGCAGCTGCTAAGAAACAACCTTTGTCAATATTTGATGTAATTTTTCGCCTTCGAACTGCAGCGAGTTCGCGTTATCAGCGGTGTCTCGATCGAGCTTTACATCGCCTCACTGCTCCACCGACTCGACGCACCAGATTGATCGCTAGTGGTAGACCCTGGCTTCATGTCAGTCAACGGAACGCACACTTCCCAGGAACTGGACTACTTCTAATTCCTGTTCGTCACGCCTAATCAATCGATTAATAAGTTATGTTAGTTTATTAATAAGTTAAAGGAAGTGCCTTTAAAGAGATCTGAATTGTACCAATAATTTGAAAAGAAGGGTAGGTTTTATGCCTTTGGGAGAAGTGGCCCACTTGGAACAACACTCCCAGGAGCTTCTCCCTGCTTCAATAAAAAAAAAAACACACCACCCGTTCGATGAGAGCAGAAAAATCCTGGAGGAACTTCCGGAGGAATTTCTCGGAGGAACTTCTGGATGAATTTCTCGGAGGAACTTCCGGAGGAATTCCTGGATGAACCTCCGGAAGAATCCTCAATGAACTTCCAGAGAAATTCCTGGAGATACTTCCGAAGGAATTCCTTGAGAAACTTCCGAAGGAATTCCTGGAAGAACTTGCGAAGGAATTCCTGGAAGAACTTCCGGCGGAATTCATGGAGGAACTTCCGAAGGAATTCATGTCGGAACTTCCAAAGAAATTCCTGGAGGAACTTCCAGAAAAATTCCTGGAGGTACTTCCGGAGAAATTTCTGGAGGAACTGCTGGAGAAATTTCTGAAGGAACTTTCGGAGGAATTCCTGGAGAAACTTTCGGAGGAATCCTGGAAGAACTTCCGATGGAATTCCTGGAGGAACTTTCGGAGGAATTCCTGGAGGAACTTCGGGAGGAATTCGTGGAGGAACTTCCGGAAGAATCCCTGGAAGAATTTCCGGAGGAATCCCTGGAGGAATTCTTGGAGGAACTTCCGGAGGAATTCTTGGAGGAACTTTCGGAGGAATTCCTGGAGAAACTTTCGGTGGAATTCATTGAAGAACTGCCGGTGAAATTCCTGGAGGAACTTCCGGAGGAATTCCTGAAGGAAGATTCCGAATCTCTGTGAGCATTGAGGCAGCTGCTGCAAAGATTCCATATCTGAACCGCTTCTAATCGCTGTGCCGGATCCAGTTTGTAAAACTCCAGTTGAAACAGTTGAGCAGTCTGTGATCTGTTCCACCACACATATTACATGGAACTAGAATTCGATTTCCGCCATCTTGTACTGCCTACTCCTCCTTATTATGATTGCTTCCAAACATAGTCGGCCATTGCAACTGGCTTTGCTCTCGATTGCACTCTGTGTTTGATGCACGACTACTGCTAACTTGTCCACCAATAAGATTGACTGCCTCCATCGCTACGGAAAGTATCTCTGCAAGAACTATCGCCATAGTACGCAGCGTCACTTTTCATTTTTTGCCCAATTCGCTTCACTTGTAACGGATCCAGTCCATCATCGTGCTTGGTGAAACTTTCGGAGGAATTCCTGGAGGAGCTTCTGAGGAAATTCCTGGAGGAACTTCCGGAGGAATTCCTGGAGGAACTTCTGGAGCAATTCCTGGAGGAACTTCTGGAGCAATTCCTGGAGGAACTTCTGGAGCAATTCCTGGAAGAACTTCTGGAGCAACTCCTGGAGGAATTCCTGGAGGAACTTCCAGAGAAATTCCTCGATGAACTTCCGGATAGATTCCTGGAGGTGCTTCCAGATGAATTCCTGGAAGAACTTGCAGAGAAATTCCTGAAGGTACTTCAGGAGAAATTTCTGGAGGAATTCCTGGAGCAACTTTCGGATGAATTCCTGGAGGAACTTCCGGAGGAATCCCTGGAGGAACTTTCGGAGGAATTCCCGGAGGAACTTCCGGAACAATTCCTGAAGCAGTTTTCAGAGCACTACGAACGAATTTGTGGAAGAATTTCGGAAAATTTCTATTGTTTGAAAGCAGGCTCACGTCGACTCACGCCGCCACCGCCGCCGATTACCAACGTCGCTGCTGGCTAAAGCTGATTTATCACGTTGCCGCTGATAAATTTTCAATCGGCGCACAGCCCTACCCTAGCAACACACATGTTCCATATAAATTACTACAACTTATATGTGACCAGATCCAGTCACAATCAAGTTGCTTCAACCATTTTTGTCTGACTTTTGCTGCTCGGGTAGTAACGTTTTGGTTTTATGCTGCATTTATAACACTCTTGTAGAGTAAATTATGGTCTTCAAGAGCGTTATTAAACTTAAAACATTACTTGGGAGGTCTACTGGGGGTTTAGCGGGTACGCTAAAATTTAGCAATCAATAGGGCAATGTGTTCCATGATACATGGCCAAGAGAAACAACAACATTCTTGTTATTTTCCCATGAACGTATAACAAATGGTCGATAAATCTTCGAAAAATGATCTATAAAAAACTATATTGTGATCCATAAAAATTCAAATTTGCGCATTTGTAACGTGGTGGTGATCCATGTTGGAAATATGATCAATAAGTTTGGTAATATGATCCATAACGTTTGTGAAGAATGGCTCTTATACTGTATTGATTGATCCTCAAAACTTAAAAAAAGCTATGGATCATTTTTTTTCTGTTGATAACAAGGTAATCAATCTTTTTTTAAATTTTTTTTGAAGAGTTTTCACATTTGGCTCCACGAATAAAAAAAAACATAATCCATTCTTCAAAGAGACAAATGGCCTTTAGTTACGCGTGTTGATCTTAAGGCCTATACTCCAGTGAATTTTTGAATGATATGGAATGAAACAGTTATTTATGACGTATCCTATTCACTTTTATGGATCCAAAGGACATGAACCATAAAAATTATCAGCCCATTTAGTAATGCGTGCAGATTTTAAGGCCTATACTCCAGGGAATTCTTGGATGACCTGAAACGGAACAGATTACTGAAGGCGTATCCAGTTTGATTCTGAGCGATTCAAGCAACAGCATCAAAATTTAAGAAAATTTTTAATTCATGATTTTCTATTGAGTTGAAACTTTGCACAGTTTTTCAATTTCATCTAAATCGTCATTTTCGATATCAAATCTTCATATTGAGTCACGACTAACTTTTCAAAAGGGTGTATGTGAAAATGGTTCAAAAATATTTAAAAGCTGCACAGCAAAAACGGAATGTTCGATTGTTATGATTTTTCAGCAAAGTTAGACAACTAAATGGTGATTCTTAAGAAAATGTGCACAGTAAAAAAAAAAATTTTTGCCTTTAAAAATATCATTTTGTCACAAAACTCAAATATCTCAAAACCCTATCTTTTTTCGAACGTAATTTTTTAGGGAAAACGGTCCATTATATTAGCTATCTACCATAAAAATTTGGTGATGGTAAACTAATAAACAAAAAGTTATGACATTTCAAACATTTCACAATTTTCACATATAGTAAACAAAAAAAATTTCCGTGTATTTTTTTTCAAGAATCTGATTTGATGCTGATTTTATTGTTAAGGGCCTTGCGTGAGTTAAACAAGTTGTTTGTATGATATTCCATATTTATGTATTCATCGATATTATGTATATTATATGTATAAATATTATATGTATAAATAAATAAAAATGAATTGATATTATCCTAAGTATTAAATTAAATGTGGCAGTTACACAATGTTGTTATAGAAACTCTAAGAGTTTTGGGTTTGAATTTTGGTATGGGTTATGATATCATGAAAACAGTTTATTAATACTTGTTTTTTATTTATTTTTATTCAAATGTTTTAAAATATCGAACACTTTTAAATTATTATCAGCACAGTTTGAGTATAGTTTTGCTTTAATTTTATTTTCCGACAATGGAATGAAACAGTGAAATTTTTGGGTTCCTTGGATCGTTTTCGCGTTATTAAATTGCTCGCTGAGCTCTGAAGCCTTTATTTCGTACTCTTCAGTAGTAGTAAAACAAAATGATAATTTGGTTAAATCTTTTCTTTTCTACGATTTGCCCAATCAAAAGTTCTTTCGCAGTTTTAATTGGATGCTCACGTTCTTTGGCTAAACTTGCTCTTGTGGCCATGCGCTTTATTGTTCCTCCAATAGCATCACAAGGACCTTTGCCATGTGATGTAGCAAAAAATGCCATTCTGCATCAATTCCGTACATTGATTTAAATTGACATAGGCTCGAAAAATTCTTACGATTTTTGTACTGCGACGCTGCTCCATCAGACATGAAATATATCTTTTGACTTCTTTATGCTTATCAACGCGTAAAAGTTAATCATTTTTCAATGAACAAGTTTACGGATACTGAATCGTGTCTTAAATCTTCGGAAATTATAATAAAACTTAAGTGTTCAATTTGCGTACTTCCATTAAAATAAATAACGAATGGATGAATTGTAGCTTGTTGTACGTTCCAGTGATGGGACTGCACTTCATCTTACCAATACAAAGCTGTAATTTTCAGAAAAATCACAAATGACTAAAAATTCACCATTTTGTAATGTATTTTTCGTATTTTTTAAAAAGCTGGATTGTTCTGTTTTAATGAAATCGTGGGGATTAAACTTTCTAATTTCAAGCAAAAATATGACACAAACTCATCTACAGGTTTTACAATAGTTTCTATGTCACACCTATCCGTGGTCACCCATTGCTCAAATGATAACTGATCAATATATTTTTCTTCAAACTCAGTGAATAAAGTATTTTCCAATGATGAAGAATCTGGACAATCCGAACAAGATCGTAGATAGCAATTTGATGTTGTATTTTCACACAAAAGACTACCAGTTAACATTTAATATCCTTTATTAAATTGATTCTTTTCAAACTATGTAAAATAAGATTAATATTCTCATGGGTTGTGCACACACACATTATGTGTTCCTGAATTGGAAAGAAGCTTACATTGCCTTGGCCGAAGGCTTGCAAATGAGGAAAAACCTATTTTAATATTATCGTGAATTTCCTTGAAGCGTGTGTACGCTTCTTTCAAAATCGTCATCATTAATCGTTTTGGATTGCTTGACGCTTTCCATCTTTTTACTGATACATAATCTTTTGACCAGGCATAGCTCGACTTACTTCATCATCTTCAAAATATTGAACTACTATTTCTTTTGTCTCATCTGTTAATGCAGTACTAGACCTAGTATTTTTGGTTGAAAGACAGTTATTCTTCAATTGTTTTGCCTCTTTTACTGTATTTCTATTGGTTTTGAACTCATCAATGGCATCCTGAATAGACCACGAACTTGGCAGCATCGACAAAATCAATAATTTTTCTTTCCTTGTCGTGGCTGCATTCGAGAACCTTTCCTTCATATTTATAATTACCTCATCGTAGTCTGTATTTTCCACATCATCAGGTCCTAATTTGAAGAGGTTTCTTCGTACAGCTTCGTTTATTTCACGGTATTTTTTCTCCGGGTAATAAACGTAGTCCATCCTACTCCATTTAATCGGAGTCACTTTTATCCCAGCTATGCCCTCGTTAAAGCGTTCGATGTTGACCTTTTGGATACACTCATCTTCCGATTGATTTGTTGAAACAGATTTCGCTGATGGTACGGTGGCAAGGCTCTCAGCACTTAATACTTCTGGTAATTCCTCAGTTGTTGTCGATACATCTGGCAATTCCTCAGTTGCTGTCGTTTTCGAACTTCCTGCGCTCTGCTCAACCGATGATATACAGATTGCTCTTTTGTCAACGTTTAGACGGCAGGACGTGCAAATGCGTAAATTTGTATTCAATGTGGACATTGGAGCATAACCAGTCGCTTTCAGTTTATCTATGGTGCTTTCGGTGAGATTTCGTAACTCTTTTGAACACTTTTTTCCATCAAACGGCCTACAACAGTTGAGAAAGCGGCTACTCATGTTGTTCGTAATATTTCAATAAACAAAATCACTTTTAAGTTTTTACTGACTAGTTTGGTGTCATTTGCTTGACTGAAGAAAAAAATTACTATAAGATCTTTAACAACCTTAGTAGTAGTAATTTTTTTTGCTTTTTCGTGAACATTGTCATGGTATGTACCTATCATGCATTTGTTGTTGTTGAAGATACCCGTTTCCTCCCGATCATAAAGTCTATTCTCTAAGAGGTATATTTTTTGCAGGTAAACTATAGACGTACACGTGTATATAAATCTTTGATTTTGCAGCTTTTGTCTTAAAATAACATTTCTGATATGTTTCTATCAACGTTATTATCAACAGGTTTCAACACTATTAAAAAGAATTTTTCGCCAGTCACGTGCAATGAAAATTATGACACTATCAATACTTTTGATCACAACACTGGATCGTGTCTAAGTTTCTTATAGATGCTATGAATGATTAAATCAAAATATCATGAAAACAACTTGTTTTAAATCACGTCCCTTAACAATAAAATCTGCATCAAACTGCAATTCTCGAAATAACACACAGAAAAAATTTTTTTTTACTAAATGTGAAAATTGTGAAATGTTTGAAATGTCATAACTTTTTTGTTTATTAGTTTACCATCACCAAATTTTTATGGTAGATAGCTAATATAATGGACCGTTTTCCTAAAAATTACGTTCGAAAAAGATAGGGTTTTGAGATATTTGAGTTTTTGTGACAAAAATGATATTTTAAAGGCAAAAAAAATTTTTTACTGTGCACATTTTCTTAAGAATCACCATTTAGTTGTCTAACTTTGCTGAAAAATCATAACAATCGAACATTCCGTTTTTGCTGTGCAGCTTTTTAAATATTTTTGAACCATTTCACATACACCCTTTTGAAAAGTTAGTCGTGACTCAATATGAAGATTTGATATTGAAAAATGACGATTTAGATGAAATTGAAAAAACTGTGCAGAGTTTCAAATATTTTCGAAATGGTCGCTCAGGATCGACTGACATGCCCCGTGGAATGCCTCTTCTACGGATTAAAAGGGCTGAACCATTTTAGGAAAGAGATAACAGCCCTTTGGTTATGCATTAGGGCTTTTATTCCAGAGAGTTCCAGAGTTTTATTCCAGAGAGCATGAACCGTTGTTCAAAAGAGATAACAGCCCTTTCGTTACGCATGTTAATACATCAAATATGGCATGCACCATTTTTTAAAACAGATCGATACGGATACGCGTGAAGAGCTTAAGACCTATAATCCAGGGAGCTCTTGGATGAAAAAAGGGTTGGGTGTATTAGCCCTCCGACATATTCAGTCAACATGAAATCGTATATGATGCAACATAAGATGCTAAAGCGGAGGCGAAATACGTACATATTGTAAGAGGAAGTACCTATAGGGCCTCCAGTTTAGCATCTTATGTGACAACATATACGATCTTGTGTTGACTGGGTGGTCATTAATTTACAATATTCTGAAAAACTCCGATGTGAATATGTACATTATGTGGAAAAATCTGATTTGAAAAATGTATTGGAGCTCTTTCCTTCGATGAGACTCGAACCCATGACCCTCAGTATTGTGTGATTATTAGAGACTAATCTTCTTCTATATCTATATAAAAATCTGTTAGCATTTCGTTCGAGGCAATATAACTTAAGAACGAGCTGACCGACGAGCTTGCAAGATTTTTCAACATTTTTTTCATGAATTAATTTGAATAGCGCAATCAACAGAAAATCATGAAAGCTTTTGATTGCAGTACTCAAATTAATTCATGAAAAAATGTTACTTAGGTCCTTTTGAAAAGTTAAGCGAGCTTTCAATTAATAACTGACGAAATGCTAATAGAATACTAAGTTGAAAAGCAGGCCAAGTTCCAGTTAGAATGTAGAACCATAGAAGAAGAAGAAGGTTTCTTTGAAAATTTTATTGGAAATTCCTTCGCAAATTCCTGTAAAAAAATGGAAAATAGCTTCAGCAATTCCTTTAAAAATTTCTTTGCAAAATCTTTCCGAAATCTCTAAGATTTTGTTTGGGAAATTTGTTTGAGAATTGATTCTGAAATTTATTCAAGAATTTGTTCTTACTGAAAATCCTTCAAACATTCTTTTCACTCCAGGAATTCCCTTCAAGGACATTTTTTATTTAATTTCCTTTATTTCCTTTATTTAATTTAATAACCTAAGAGGAATTTCGAAGGAATCCATGAATTTCTTCCTAGAGTTTCGGAAGGGATTTCTTAAGGAATTACTAAAAGAATTTGTTTGAGAAAATCCTGGAATAATTGCTGATGAAAATCATTTTGAAAAATTGAAGGAGTTCCTTATTTACAAAGAATTCTTTTAAAGAAATTTCGGAAGAATTTCCTGGAACAAATTCCGTAGGCATTATTATAGGTAAGAATTTCTGAAGAGGTTCCCATAAAAAATCCAAACAAATTTAAAATGGAATTAAATAATTTCTAAGAGAATTACCGAAGAAATTATTTCTAAAAGAATTTTGGAAGAAATTCTTAAAAAAAATTTGCGAAGGAATCTCTGTTGAAGCATTTCCGAAGAAATTTCTATAGAAATTTTCGATGAAATTTCGCAAGGTATTTCCGAAAATAATTTTGACTTTCCAAGGATTTACAGAAGAAATTTTGGAAGGATATGAAATGGATAGGATAGGATGAAAGGTATTTCTAAAAAAAATCCGTAGGTATTCCTGATGGAATTTCTGAACGATTTTTCATAGGTATTTCCGAAAAAATTTCCAAGGAAATTTCTAAAGCAATTTCTGATAGCATTCGTAAAAGAAATTCAGAACTGATTTCCCAAATCAAATTCCGTAGGAATTTCCGACATTTTTAAATGTCTGCAAGAATTTCTTTGGACATTCATCCAAGAATTCTTTCGGAGTGTTTTAGGATTTCTTTGAATATTCCTCATAATATCCCTTTGAAAATTCAAAGAAAGAATCATAAGAAAATTTTGAAAAATTATTCTTCAAGGTGTTTTTAGTACTTACAACACCTACGGAAATGGTTTTGGGATTACCTTATAAAATTTCTTCGGAATAAATTTTAAGACCTCTGCCAGTACTTTCCAAAGAAATCCCTTTGGAAACTCTAGGAACAAATTCTTGAAATTCCTTCGAAATTTCCCTCAGGAATTTCTTCAGAACTTCCTGCAGGATTTCTTTCGAGAATTACTTTAGGTATCCCTTTTGATTTATTTAGCAATTCTCTCAGAAATTCCTTTAGACCTTCGGAGATTTCTTTTGAAATTCCTTCGTAATCTCCTTCGCGCATTTTTCCGGGAATCTCTTCAGAAAATCCTTAAGAATTACATCACAAATTGGCTATTTTGGAAACCACGTGCTTTTTGCTGAAATTTTTCAAGAGCACGAGTTGAGAGAACCATAACGCGCATATGGAGTGAAACAATTGCAGAACATTTATTCACTCATGCTGAACAATCGACTTAAATTTCAGGTCTGTACAAACATTATTACGCTTGAATTGGGCTTTTGAAAATTGGAGTAATAATGTTTCTACAGACCTAAAATTTAAGTCAATTAATCAGCATGAGTGAATAAATGTTCTGCAATTGTTTCACTCCATATGCACGTTATATCCAAATGAACTACAAGGGGAATTTTATAAACTATTCCTGGAGGAGTTCTCGAAAGAATGTTTGGAGGATTTGCTGGAGATATTTTAGAGAAAAAAAATCCCATAGGCATTTCCAAATGTATTTCAGGAAGAATTTCCTAAGAACAACCTGAATAGATTTGGGAAGGAATTATTGAAGGAGTTTTCTACGGAATTGTTGAAAGAATCCTCGGAAGAATTTTCAGGAATTCCTAATGGAATTCCTAATGGAATTTTCATATCAATTTTTACACTTCTACAAGAATTCCATCTGGAACATCTGAAGAAATTCTTTCGGTAATTCTGCCAATTTATCCGGAAAGTCCTTTAAAAATTCGGACAGCAGTTTAACAAAACCCTGTTTTGAATCTGGAATTAAGACTTGTCAAAAAACCAAAAATATCGGGATTTCAGTCGATCCATCATTATACTTCTTCGGAAATTCTCGAGAATTCCTTAGGAATTTACTTCAGGAGTTGCTTCGAATATTTCTTCAGTAATCATTCAGGTGATATTTCATGGATTGATTTTCTCGAAAATTTCTTCGGAAATTCCGAATCGAAAATCGCTTTGAAAATTTGGTCGAAATTCCTACGGAAACTGCTTCAGGAAAATCTTCCGAAATTCCCTTAGGAAATTTCTTTATAATTTGTTTTTTGAAAATGGGGTTAGAAATATCTGCTTAGGAATTCCTTCGAGCCTTTTTTTACGAATAATCCAGCTTATTGGCTTATCAAACCTACACACCAAAAAATTATTAATGTTACAGGTGACGTGATTGAAAAAAACTGACACAATAACGCAAGACGTAATATGAATTGAGATGTAATTTTCAGTCAATTAGGATGCACACGAAAGTTTCAGTCCAATCGCCACAGTTTCAATGAAAAACAAACTGAAATTTACATCCAGGGTTCTTATATCAGGGTTCACTCACTTCGACAGTAGATGGGCGAGACTAGCGCGGGGGTGAAAAATTCATTATCAGTGCAAAACATAAACAAACTCGGTGGCTGCCCCATATAAAAATCCAAGATGGCTGAAACATGAAATTGGCATACTGCTACACCTGTTTGTATTCACCTTGTTTACATCCATCGAACCCAAAGCACAGCAACCGGTGCGATGAACGTATGAAATGACAACAAACGCACCCAACACCCAAGCAGCCGACGGGTTGATGCAATGAACATACTGTACGCGGAAGAATGTAGAACTTGTTTCACTTTGATCTCTACTTCCTTATGAAGCGGTGATGGCTGGGTGGTAACGTGAGTGGCGCTGACGCAGCGAACCAATGTTCGATTCGCGTCTGCAACTTTATCATTTTTATATCAATATAATACAGCCGTGTAAATTTAAAAGTGAACCTAGTTTCACATTAATCATGACACAAGATCGCATCAATAATGATGCTCTTGGGTGACGGTCTCAAAGCACCTAAAATTACATGGCTTTTTCGAAGTGTGTAGCTTATTGAAGGAATTGTTAAAAGAATTCTCGGAAGAATTTCCAAACAAATTCCTTATGGAATTTTCATATAATTTTTTACACTTCTACAAGAATTTCATCTGAAGGAATTCTTTCGGGTTTTCTGCTAGGAATTTCTCCGGGAAGTCCTTCGAAAATTCGGACAACGGTAAAACAAAACCCTGTTTTGAATCTGGAATTAAGACTTGTCAAAAAAAAATATCAGAATTTCAGTCAATCCATCATCATACTTCTTCGGATATTCTCGAGATGTCCTTTAAAAATTTACTTCAGGAGTTGTTTTGAATATTTCTTCAGTTATCATTCAGGTGATATATCATGGATTTATTTATCGAAAATTCCTTAAGAAATTCCATCGGAAATCGCTTTGAAAATTTGGTCGGAATTCCTACGAAATTGGTTTTGGAAAATCTTCCGAAATTCCCTTAGGAAATTTCTTCATGATTTCTTTTGAAAATGGCCTAAGGAATATCTGCAGAAATTTGCTTAGGAATTGTTTCGAATCTTTTTAGACATTGCTTCAACAATTATTTCAGACTTCTGAATTTTATTTTCAGAAATTCTTTTTGAATCATTCGGAAATTACTTTAAGAGCTCTTTCGTAAATTTCATTTGGACATTCCTTTAAAATTTCCTTTAGAAACTCTTTAGAAACAATACCATTAGTATTTCCTATATCATTCTTGAATAAATTCTCGGAAAAAATTCTTCCAACTTAATTCCCGGAATAGTTCCTTCAGGAATTTCGGAAGAAATTTCATATAGTCTTACTAAAAAAAAAATCCAAGGTATTTCCGAAGAAATTTTCCAAGGAATTTAAAAATAATTCCCAAAAGAATTCCAAAGAAATTTCAAAAAGAATTTTTGAAGAAATTTTTAAAAGAATTTTTGAAGAAATTTCTAAGGGAATTCGTAAAGGAATTTTTGAAGAAATGTTCGAAATTTTCTTAGAATTGCTTTTTTGAATTTTCAAAAGAATGTCTTGGGGAATCTCCAAAGGAATTGTTGGATTTATCAAAAAAAAATACTTGGAGGAATGTCCAAAGATATTCTTAGAATAATTTAATGTGGGAAATGCATTCAGAAGTCCAAAATGGTATATATCAACGCACAATTGGTACAAAATGGATTTTTTGATAGCCCATAATGATTGATTGCATTTAGATAATGTAAACTGGTTTTACACTAATTTTAACATGAACTATCGATTTTTTTTCACGTATCCTACATTATTCAAAACCTAACGACAACAAAGGGTGGAATCTTGTTTAGTAACGAGAAGAATAATATCACCACCACTGAGAGGATAAATCAAACTTCGGAGAGCTCGCACCCATAGCATAGCATAGAACCCTTGCACAAATCATAGATGCAGTTGCGGAGATAAGCATATCCACGGTCATTGTAGATTCTCACAGATAAAAATATGTTGTGATTTTAAATGTATTTCTACGCACATATTTGGAGCATGAAAATAAACGCAACATTCAAACGATCTTACTATTCTTTTAAATCGAAATAAATTTAAACGGTGCTTGCTTGTAAAAGTTCAATCAAATTGAACTGGATATCGAATATTAATTTGTTTGATGGGTTCAGCTGCAATTTTACACGTCGTTGAATTTTCAAAATTATTTGCTGTGCTGCCACAATTTGCAATTAAATGAACTCCACACACTTGGCCACGTTTTTACAAGCTTTTTTTAAATTTAATATTGTCCTATCATCTGCTGAAGAAAGCGTTCGGAACCGAAACAGCTCTTTCACCGACTCGCACCCATCGCTTGAACTGCCTAAAATGTAGACCACCCTAAATCAGCATAATGAAACTCGATGGTTTGTTAAAATAAAATGTCTTTGTTGTGCTGCTAACTGTTGTGCCTATTGCCAATTCAAATAGTCCATAAACATAAAAAGTTTTAACTACTATTTTTCGATCCAAACGCCTGCACACAAACAAAGGCCTTTCTGCTTCTCATCCATCGCACTACTGGCACTGTCTCGTTCGTTGTCTGTCTCCTCGGCTCGGAGGCGAACTACCAAACGCGGGGGAGTCCGCCACGCTTTGACCCAATTTCCGAAAACGACTGCCATGTCGCTTTATTCAAAGGCCGTAAACATTCTCTCCGTCCACCGACGGCATCGTTCCGTTCAGATGCAATTCGTCTGTCTATCTGTTCGTGATCGAACGGAACGAGGAGGGGGTTTTTGCTTGCCGTTTCCATTGTAAGCCTCCTGGCAAAGTCAAAGTTAACCACCCATGACGCGCCTCTTTTTCACGTGTTTAGCACTTGTATGAGCCTCATCATCATCATCATCATCATCAGCTTCGGCGTCATCATCGTCGTCAACAACATCACAGTTGTTAGAACAACTGCCGAAATGCTGGGGAAAAAAACATGAATACCTACACGCTTTTCATTGCTCACAGAAGCAGGGAAATTAAATTAAAAAAAAAAGAAAATTAAATAATTTTCATAAAATCGACATTCAAATTTATTTAGAAAGCCGGATCAACTTTCACGGCCTTCTATATATTCGATCAAAACAGAAACTGTGCAGGTCGGCAGAAGCTTCATAGCTTTCGCAATGGAATTAATATTGATCGTTTAATTCTGTTCTGTGATAAATACGTCTCAATACCTGTTCACTTTGAGCATATAAAAATTTGCATTGTCCATTACGATAAAACACCATTCGTTACCAACTTTACCAAACTGAAGCATGGCGAGGTAAATAGGCTTTAGAAACCGAATGATTCGAACGCCTCGCGACCACTGTGCGACAGCCACTAACAAAGCCAAAAACCATCACTTTGGAAGCGCATGGCGAGAAGGCGCGCGCGCTTTACTAATCAAATTAGGTATATCTGAAATAATTCAACGCTAAAAGCGCGCACCAGTAGGAATAGGAAGGAATTTGCTGGACTTGCTTTCCCGGGAAGGCGAGTTGGAGCGGCGGCATTGGCCATGATGACTCAAAGATTGTTGTTGTTGGTGTTACTGCTGTTGTGTTGTGGTTGGGGATTGCCTCATTGCTTACCAGTTTGAGTTCCGCGAATCAACAAAGAAACCGCACTCAGCATTCTTGAACTGATTGGTTTAGAAGTTGTTGACTGGTTTATGTACTTACGGCATATACCTATCTATACTACTTTATTTTCCATGTATTGCGATCTAATTTTCAAAGCTGACCTCATCGTTCTAGTTTGAATGATAAGAAAGACAAAAAAGCACGTGAAAATTATTTTAAAAAAATGATGTCTGTTCCAATTGGACTGCACTGAGCACTGCAAATCCATGACGATCATATAAATTTAGTTAAGATGTCGATTGTCGATTGAGTAGTGTTAATGTCTCAATCATGTCATCAAACTCAAGAAATCTTCAGGACAGCTTAAGAAGTAATTCAAATTTGTTTGCATTTCACGCGAATAGTTAATAGTTAATAATCATATGAAGCTGAGAATGTAAACTGAATGTCCTTTGAAACTTACCTTTGAAGGCAATGATATCATTAATTCATGTTGACTTTATAGCACTATGCCTGCAAAAAAAGGAGAGAAGTAGAACACTTTGAATATATTTAAGTATTTATATAGGTTAACTATTTGGTTGCAGTGAAAAATGTACCTAACATTATCAAAAATCTGCCCCGATTATTGAATCATAAGTTTGCTATCATATTCTGCGGAAAAATCTTCCAGTGATTTGTTTCTTATAGGGAAGTCATTACTGAACTGTCTTACCACAGAAGACTTTAAAAGGTTACTACTCTCGAATAACCATTGAGTGCGGAATGGGGTGGCAAAAGCTAGTTTTTTGCCCTCTAATCTCATTCCATTTAATTCTCCGGTACTATGGACAAAGTTTTATCCAAATTGATCGACGTTTGGATGGTGCTTAACTCGTGGGAAGTTAACACGCACGGTGCTTCATTTACCGTTATTATGAAAAAAAAAAAATATAGGGGCGGCTGATCATCGTCCGAGTGCCAGCGAGGGACTCTAAGTGAAACTGTGCACCATGGTCCACCGGAAATAAGGAGGAATGGTCCTCCGGAAATTTAGGGGTTTGGTGTCAGGCCTGCAAGCCAGCCTTTAAAAATCATAAGCAACGAACAATCAACAAGAGAGTACGGACCGGAACCATCGGCGAAGACCACTGCGACGAAAAGGGACTAGCGATTGGAAACTCGGTTCGTGGAACTGCAAAATCTCAACTTCATCGGGAGCACACGCATACTCGCCGATGTGCTCAAGGACCGTGGATTCGGCATCAGTAGCGCTGCAGGAGGTTTGTTGGAAGGGATCAATGGTGCGAACGTTTAGAGGTAATCATACCATCTACCAGAGCTGCGGCAGCACTACACGAGCTGGGGAACAGCTTTCATAGTGATGGGCGACATGCAAGGCGCGTGATCGGGTGGTGGCCGATCAACGAGAGAATGTGCAGGTTGAGGATCAAAAGGCCGGTTCTTCAACTTCAGCATAATCAACGTCCATAGCCCACACTCCGGAAGCACTGATGATGATAAGGACGCATTCTACGCTGCAGCTGGAACGTGAGTACGACAGCTGCCCAAACCACGACGTCAAAATCATCATGGAGATTTGAACGCTCAGGTTGGCCAAGAGGAGGAGTTTAGACCGACTATTGGAAAGTTCAGCGCTCACCGGCTGACGAACGAAAACGGCCTACGACTAATTGATTTCGCCGCCTCCAAGAATATGGCCATTCGCAGCACCTATTTCCATCACAGCCTCCCGTATCGGTACACCTGGAGATCGCCACTGCAGACAGAATCACAAATCGACCACGTTCGGATTGATGGACGGCACTTCTCCGACATTATCGACGTCAGGACATATCGTGGCGCTAACATCGACTCTGACCACTATCTGGTGATGGTTAAACTGCGCCCAAAACTATCCGTCATCAACAATGTTCAGTACCGACGACCGCCGCGGTACGACCTAGAGCGACTGAAGCAACCTGATGTCGCCACTGCATACCTTGCAGCATCTCGAGGCGGCGTTGCCGGAAGAGGGTGAGCTCGATGGGGCCCCTCTTGAGGACTGCTGGAATACAGTCAAAGCAGCCATTAACGACGCAGCGGAGAACAACGTCGGGTATATGGGTCGAAGTCGACGGAACGATAGGTTCGACGAAGAGTGCAGACAGATTCTGGAGGAGAAGGACGCAGCGCGGGCGGTCGCGCTGCAGCAAGGTACCAGCCAGAACGTGGAACGTTATAGACGGAAGCGGAGACAACAGACCCGCCTTTTTTCAGGAGAAGAAACGCCGCCTGGAAGAAGCGGAGTGCGAGGAGATGGAACAGCTGTGCCGTTCTCAAGATACACGCAAGTTCTATCAGAAGCTCAACGCATCCTGCAAAGGCTTCGTGCCGCGAGCCGAAATGTGCCGGGATAAGGATGGGGAGCATCTTGACGGACGAACGTGTGGTGATCGAAAGGTGGAAAGCAGCACTACGAGGAACATCTGAATGGCGCTGAGAGTACAGGCAATGAAAGTCGAGGCAGCGGAGGAGATGACTACGTCAGTTCAGCGGACGATGGAAGCCAACCAGCCCCCACCTTGAGGGAAGTTAAGGATGCCATTCAACAGCTAAAGACCAATAAAGCAGCTGGTAAAGATGGTATCGGAGCTGAGCTCATCAAGATGGGCCCCGGAAAAGCTGGCCACTTGCCTGCACAAACTGATAGTCAGAATCTGGGAAACCGAACAGCTACCGGAGGAGTGGAAGGAAGGGGTTATATGCCCCATCTACAAGAAAGGCGACAAACTGGAGTGTGAGAACTCGAGCGATCACCATCCTTAATGCCGCCTACAAAGTGATATCCCAGATCATCTTCCGTCGTCTGTCACCATTCGTGAACGAGTTCGTGGAAGTTATCAAGCCGGCTTCGTTGACGGCCGCTCGACAACGGACCAGATCTTTTACTGTATGGCAACTCCTTCAAAAATGCCGTGAATACCAGGTCCCAACGCACCATCTGTTCGTTGATTTCAAGGCGGCATACGACAGTATAGACCGAGTAGAGCTATGGAAAATTATGGACGAGAACAGCTTCCCTGGAAAGCTTACCAGACTGATTAAAGCAACGGTGGATGGTGTGCAAAACTGCGAGAAAGATTTCGGGCGAACACTCCAGTTCGTTCGAATCACACCGGGGACTAAGACAAGGTGATGGACTTTCGTGCCTGTTGTTCAACATTGCGCTAGAAGGTGTCATGCGGAGAGCCGGGTGTAACAGCCGGGGTACGATTTTCAACAGATCCAGTCAATTTATTTGCTTCGCGGATGACATGGACATTGTCGGCCGAACATTTGCAAAGGTGTACACCTGCTTGAAACGTGAAGCAACAAAAGTTGGACTGGTGGTGAATGCGTCAAAGACAAAGTACATGCTTGTGGGCGGAACCGAGCGCGACAGGGCCCGCCTGGGAAGCAGTGTTACGATAGACGGGGATACCTTCGAGGTGGTCGAGGAATTCGTCTACCTCGGATCCTTGCTAACGGCTGACAACAACGTTAGTCGCGAAATACGAAGGCGCATCATCTGTGGAAGTCGGGCCTACTACGGGCTCCAGAAGAAACTGCGGTCGAAAAAGATTCGCCACCGCACCAAATGTGTCATGTACAAGACGTTAATAAGACCGGTAGTCCTCTACGGACATGAAACATGGACAATGCTCGAGGAGGACTTGCAAGCACTCGGAGTATTCGAGAGACGGGTGCTTAGGACCATCTTTGGCGGTTTACAAGAAGACGGTGTGTGGCGGCGAAGAATGAACCATGAGCTCGCCCAGCTCTACGGCGAACCCAGTATCCAGAAGGTAGCTAAAGCCGGAAGGGTACGATGGGCAGGGCATGTTGCAAGAATGCCGGACAGCAACCCTGCAAAGATGGTGTTCGCTTCCGATCCGGCAGGTACGAGACGACGTGGAGCGCAGCGAGCGAGATGGGCAGACCAGGTGCAGAACGACTTGGCGAGCGTGGGGCGTATTCGAGGATGGAGGGATGCGGCCTCGAACCGTGTATTGTGGCGTCAAATTGTTGATTCAGTGTTATCTGTATAGATGTAGACTAAATAAATGAAAAATGAATGAAAAAAAATATACCATCCAATCAGAAGCCGCCATTCGATTCCTAAAATAATTCTACGCTTCTGGATAAATTTTCAAAAAAATCATTGGTGAAATTTTCGAGTTATGCCGTTTGTATGTTTTTCGATGGAAACCGTCAATCAATCAATCAATCATCAAATCAAAATCAATTAAACATACATAGCACAACGTAAAAACTTGAAAACGATTTTTTTAAATGTAAAACAATTGAATCTCCACCTACATGTGCCGATGATAGTCGTACACTCCGTGTTGTCCGGAGCAAAACCGTATGTAATAGCTTGTTGCAGGTGGCTCGTTCTTGGACCACCAGTCAGCATTCTCCCTGCAAGGCGACCGCACGCACATCTTCCTCGATTGCACACAACCAGCGAATCCGGGGTCTGTTCCGGAGCCAACGTCCTCTTTCAGGTTCTCGGATAAACATGATTTGCTGGTATCTCTTTCGGCATACGCACCACATGTCCAGCCCATTGCAATCTGCCGTATTCTATCAACCTGCCGATGTCTGTACTTTTGTGTACACTTGGTGGTAGACTCGTGATTCGTGGTTCTGCGCCATTCACCATTTTCCACCACACCAAGTATTGAGCGCAGTATTTTTCGCTCAAACGCTCCGAGAATTCGATAGTCTGCATATTTTAACGTCCATGCTTCATGGCCGTACAGGGCGACGACTGGACGAATAAACGATGTGTGCAGAGCTAGTTTTGTCCGTGTCTGTAGGCTGCAAGACTTTAGCTGGCTACACAAATCATAGAAAATCCTACTTGTAACCGCAACACGTCTTCCACCTCACGGTTAACGTCATTATCACATGTAACGAGTGTTCCAAGATATATGAATTCGTCGACAACCTCAAATTGCATCCCATCCATTTCCACCTCGGGACCAAAACCGTTTGAACTGCCACGTTCTCTGCCAGCCACCAGGTACTTAGTTTTGACAAAGTTTATGATCAGACCTATTCTTTCAGTCTCACGTGTAAAAGGAACGAAAGCTTCTTCCACTGCTCTGGCGATCTACACCAATGATGATGGTTCCGTCTCTTGGCACACCAGATCTTCGAATTGCACCTTCCAGAGCTACATATGCATGGTTGTTATACTATAGGTGCATGGGAATTAATTTTATTGAACAAATCATTTTAGGATAAGTTGTATTTAACATCATATTTATTATTGTATATTAGCATCAAATATATCAAACAAAATATCTTAAAAAAGACAGGAACACCGTCTTCGACGAGAGGTTTCCGACTGAAGTTTCCTCCTTACCGGGCCGGGAATCGAACCCACGCTCCATTTCCCTGAACGAACCATTTCCCTTTACCATTTCCCTGAATTTGCCATTTCCCTGAACGAACCAGGTTCCTGGAACTCATATAACCCAAATTTGAGGGTCCAAACGTTCACTTTTTATTTCCCGTATTTCAAAATGATAAATAAAAACGATTGCATCATTATTGGGAGCATTTACTACTAGTGATCTACGATTAAAAATAAGTTGACCTATTTTAAGCCCATTTGACTCAGACGACCCGCTCGATAAAACCGTCCCCATGGACCACCAGATCAATACAGCTACACAAAAATGTAGGGTATAATGAATCTTTCCTCAAAATTTCATGCAAAACGGTTGAAAAACAGAAAAACAGTAAATTTTATAATTTGAAATCGTAGCCCGGACCGAAAATGGTTAACAAGGAGTTTTCCATCGAAAAACTTAAAATATAACATAACTCGAAAATCTCAGCAACGATTTTTTTGAAAATTTGTTCAGAAGCGTAGAATTATAGTAGAAATCGAATGGCGGCTTCCGATTGAAAAGTTTTTTTTTTTTTTCATAATAACGGTAAATGAAGCACCATGACACCGTTTTTACGCGACTTATTTAGGTTCTATTTTTAAATCTCATCTTCCTGTACCCAGGGTTCGGAATGCTCACTCAATCTCAGGAGCACATGATGCTCCCTCACGAAAATTTTCGAGGAGAAATCGCTTTTCGGGAAAGAATAACAGCAATTGCTGAAATACGTTGATTTGCTCTTTTTCTTCCATATTCAAGTCTTTTCGTAGCATCATCGATGGTAGTAGCTTAGGTGGAACAAATAACTCAATGCTTTCATACACATACCGTGGTGGTGTAGCTAAAGTAAGCACATCCTAACGGCTATTGTTATTACTATACTGTGTTCGAATCCCGACGCGGCCATACAATTTTGTAATTGTTCTGCGATAATTCTCGCGAAAATGAATGAGAGGTAAAAGTGATGAAACGAAAAAGGATTTTCATCTAATAGGCAAGATTTTCGTTTATCTTCCAAGGATAAATGTAGAGAACAGGATTGATGAGTGAAAGGTGATCCTCAACATAAACAACGAAAAAGATTCTCCCTGGTCCGAAAAATGCTTGCTTTGCTCTCATTGAAAGAATGCCAGATGGGATGCCAGATATAATTTTCATTAGTCTGTATCTATGTCCGCCAAATGTCTGTAGTTGTCTGTATGGAGTATGTAAGGTACACGTAGGGATGAATCGATACTAGTAAATACGAGTAGATACTCGATACTTTTGATTCGGTACCAAGTACTTTTGGAATCGATACTTTGATATCCGATACCAAGTAAGTATCCAATTGAATTACTAGAATCAATCGAGTACCCGATTTAAAGTCTAATAAATCTAATAAACTTTAATATTTTTAGCATTTATTTTTCTTTGAAATAATCTTTTCAATATTTAATTCGAATAAAAAATACCAAGTATTCATTTTTTTGCCATACAACACTTATTTGTGCTAATTGCGGTATATTATCAGTAAAATTCATAAAAGTGTACTATGTTTTACTTTATAGATTTCTAATGGTTCACTTAAAAAATGAGGATCATAAATTTGATCTATGCTCAATCCCAAAGTGACCATACAACTCGTTTTCTGCGGGGAAGGCCCAGACAGTGAGTTCGAGATACTATGGAATCCGTAGAAAATCCTAGGAATCTACTATCATCTGAATATTAAACATTAAATTGATGTACGAAATCAAAAATTTGTCAAATATTCTGAAAAGTTTAGGTCATGACTATGATCTGAGTTGGAAGGCTCTGAGTCACTTCCAGGATCTGGAAATCGGGATATCAGAAAATGTGTAAAATCTGAAGCATCCGTAGATCTGTAAAGATCTAAAATATCTGTAAAATCAGGAAAATGCCTGAAGCACTTGAAACATACACATACTGTACCTTACGCTCAGACGACCGACGCCGCAAACCGCACTGCCACGAGATCAAGATTGTAAAACATTTCTTTGAAAAAGAAGCAGAAATCGTTTCTAAGAAATTGAGTAGTTGGCATCATACTGGGTGTAGAAGGTTGATAGGACACAACATTCTTTTGAAACGATTTGATTAAATTTTGAATAAATTATTATTAATACTAAAATAATTAACATAACAATATTGCTCAATAAATACAGCTTTCAAATGCAATGAGGTGTCCCGGATTGATCCAAGAAATAACTGGTCACTTTACTCAATCCTATATTGGTTTAAAATTTCCTCAGACTCGATAGCAAATGACTCAAACATCTGGGGTAATCTCGGCCTTGAACTAATATTTGCAGCTGTGTTGCAAAAGTCCCATCCCTTTGAAGAAGCATCAGAGAGATTCGCATATTTAAGAACATGAACTGAAAATACAGAAAAATGCATTTAATGATCAAAATTTGCAATTGGTTTACATATTAAATGTTTCACGTGAAATAAAGTTTAACAACTTACACTATCGAGATAAGTGAATTAAAGTATCAAAAAACAAACAGTAATGAAATGTGCTTAATTCTTTAGTGTTCCATTCAACATGAAATAACGAATCACTACTTGACAATGACAGAACAATCGTTTTCGAATTTTACTTCAAATATATGAGTACTCAAATGATACGAGTATGTATCGGTACTTTTAATTCGATATTTAGTGGTATCGACACTTTTATACGATACTACTTCAAAGTAAAAGTATCGATCCCTCAGTGGTATCGTTTCATGCCTAGGTACAAGTATTGGAAAATTATTGGTCGAAATATGTATCTGTAAAATTACAATCAAGTGGTGGCATTAAATGGTACTATTTCGTTTTCCTAGCAGCACACATGCTACACTTAGGATACTACAACTCATATGTGACCAGATATAGTTACATACAAGTTACTGCTACCGTTTTTGTTTGACTTGTTCTGCTCGGGCTTCTGACAAGTTAAGATGAAAAGCTCGAAATATTTTTTCATTATTATGTATGTTGTTACATTTAAATAAATTGATAATATGTAATTTTCTAACTGAAAATGCAAGAGCCCAAGAGTCCAACAGAATTTCGTTCAGAAGTTCAAAGGAATGCCGTTTGTAAACCCGGAAGGATTACATTCGAAAGTTCACATAATGCGTACTAACGGAGATCTTTTGGGCTTCAGAACGCAATTCTTCTGGTCGTTCGAAAGGAATAATATGTGGCTCCTGAATCGAATTGTTTTAGGATTCTGAAAGGTTTTTTTTGGGCTTCCGGGAGAAATCAAAGAAGACTGCGTTTGGAACTATAAAAGTTCGGAATTTAAAAATAAAAATCCGATCAGAAGCTTAAAAGGCTCCACTTATAATTTCAAAACGATTGGGATCGAAAGTGTTATAGTATTCCGTACGCAATTTCAAAAGGATTTCGTTTGAAAACCCAAAATGGTCCCGTTTTAAGGTCACTGCTGACAGAATCCAAGTTTCAAAGTGCTCGCGTTTTCGGGGGCACACCACTCGATATGGAGGCGGCGGACAACTGTCATTTTTGTTGATTCAGCTTTGCTGCGTCGTATTGCGTCGAAAAAAAATAAAAATGACAGTTGTGCTTTGCTTCCGTATCGAGTGGTGTGCCCCCGAAAACGCGAGCACTTTGAAACTTGGATTCTGTCAGGAGTGACCTTAAAGCCCAACAATATTCTGTTTGGAATCCCAAAGTTTGCGAAAACGACAAATGTCTGTTTAAGTCTGTAACTTCAATCAAAAGTCTGTATAAAGTCAGTAATCTGTGTGATGTCTGTAGGCAAGACCAAATGTCTGTATGTCTGGCATCCCTGCTGTGCAGTTGGGCAGTTGTCAGTGAGATTCCGGTCAAGATGGAAGAAAATATGCAAACCGCTCGTGAAAGGATTTTGTACGCTCATACAAAAGTGGATTCCTCCAAAAATTACTTTTGTCGTTTTTGAGACCACACGAAAACTATTGTGCTACTGCCATGGTGAAGCGCGAACTTCGGAAGACCACAAGAAAGACAAAGGAAAGAACAAAAATGACGAAGATGTGGAAAAAATGTACCGGAAATGACTGTACAGGCTCTAATTTTTTTTTTTTTTTGGTCTTTATTAAAGTGATTTTTATATGACAATAAGTTCATCACTAAGGGCTCTAATTGTTAAATTTTGGTTTCATTTCGATAACTGTAGCCCATTTGTGAATCAATCTAAAGTGGCACAATAATTAGCAACTTTCCTTTTAAGTATCGTGTTCATCCCGGAAATCTGGAGGCACAGCTCGACAACTATACATTTGATAAGAAACTCGAGGTTCAATCTCAATAGGCACACGGGCAGTTAAATGGTAATCTTACTTTAGTAAATGAAAATCAAGATACACATTACTCGAATGAAGAAGATGAATGATGAAGGGAAAGATCACCTTCCTGTTCGTACCAAAAGGCAAGCCTTATTGGTGGATCGCACGGTACGCTATCGATTGCCCGATCAACCAGAGAAAAGGTGCCGAATTTTTATGTATTTAACTTTATTAATATTAATTTTGGTTTTCATAACCAGTTATTCACTCGACTGGAAGGCTAAGAGGCTAAGAGCCAGAGGGGCTCCGGTGAATGTATGTGTCTACTTAACTTCTTTTTTTATTTTTGGAAATTTTATAAAATGTTGGTGTTAAGAAGTTCCAACTAATTGTTGGTGAAACTGGCAACACTGAGAGAGGTGAAGTAAAGAATATGTTGGGAAGAAAGGTCCGCTAGAATTCAATACTAGAAAGTAAGATTTAAAACGTGAATTTATAAGGTGAATAATTGTAAGAATAATAAATTTATTAATTTATAGCTTTGAAGCTGATCAAAACGAGATCTGCTGTCAAATGGTATTTGAAGGTGACTATTCCCAACAGCTGGGATACATGGACCATGGACATAGATCTGACGACTATTCGTGCGCTGTTCTCCGGAGGTTTGTGTAACAGCGTTTGGTCGTAAAGTTAAATACTTGCCCCTGACGACTAATGCCTTCCATGACGTGGCCACGAACACTCTTCCTGGCTATCATTGTAAGCCCAATTAAGGTTGCCCACTGGAATAGGGCACCGACCGCGGATTCGGTGCAGCCCATGTAGCCGCGCTAAGTACGTAGTCGTTCAAAGATCCTGTGATCCTGTACTGTCGGTAGCTCAGTCTCTCAGTCTTCCTTAACTCTCCAACTTTTCCCGCCGACAGCGTTTCGACGATCTTTCCATGACCTTGCAAGTTGAATGAAAGGTTGGTTGGACAGAATTTAAAATCGTCTCGTGAGAAGACATTATTTTTGGTAATCGAATCGACAGTACTCTACGCGGGGAAGCTTCGTTTGGCCGAAACCCATTCAGCCGAAAGCTATTTGGCCGACTGCCACTAGGCCGAAAGGGTCGTTTGGCCGAAATGGTCATTTGGCCGAAAGGGTCGTTTGGCTGAAAAGGTCATTAGGCCGAAAGGGTCATTGGAAAATGAGAAATTAGGAATGAAGAGAGACGTCTTACTTACTTACTCTTCATTTTCTCTTCTTCTCACTGTAAAAAGTGGGAAGTGCGAAATGAGTAGTGAGACGTCTCACTAACCACTTCGCACTATTCACTTTTCACTGTGAGAAGTGAGAACTGAGAAGTGAGAAGTGAGACATATCACTTTTAACTCCTCATATCTCACTTCTCGCTGTCAAAAAGTGAGAAGAGAAAAATAAACTATTCATTCCGCGCTCCTTCTTTTTTAACAGTGAGAAGTGAAATGTATCACTTCTCATTCCTCATTAATGAGACGTCTCACTATTCACTTCGCGCTCCTCATTTTTACAGTGAAAAAGTGAGAAATAAGGAATGGAATAGAAACGGCCAAATGACCATTTCAGTCAAACGCCCCTCTCGGCCAAATGGCCCTTTCGGTCAAATGACCCTTTCGGCCAAACGACCCTTTCGGCTAAACAACCGTTTTGGACCATTTTGGTCAAACGTCCTTTCGGCCAAACGACCCTTTCGGCCAAATGACCCTTTCGGCCAAACGACCCTTTAGGCCCTTTCGGTCAAAATAACCCTTTCGGCCAAACGACCCTTTCTGGTCAAAATGACCCTTTCGGCCAAACGACCCTTTCGGCATAATTACCCTTTCTGGCCAAAACGACCCTTTCGGCCAAATGACCTTTTCGGCCAAACCATTTCGACCAAATGACCCATTCGGCCAACTGGTATATTCGGCCAAACAACTTTCGGCCTAGTGGCATTCGGCCGAATGGGTTTCGGCCAAACAACCCTTACCCGTTGTGGTGGCATCTTGCCACCGCCAACATTTCTGCTTAGCAGTGTCGCTACCCAAAATCTGTCATACCGCTGCAGCATAATTTCTCACGCCGTTGTCTACATTGTTCAAGAACTCGCTTTGAGCATCGAATGAATTTGCTTTAAATTTCGGAAGAATTTGGCTCGGAAATTCGAAAGAATTTCCATTCGCTATTTCTCTTGGAAATTCTGAACAATTTCTCTTAGAAATTGAGAAGAATTTCTCGTGGAGATTCCGAAGAATTTACTCAGAAAGTCTGAGCTCCGAAGAATAGCCGTTGGATATTCAAAAGAATCTCCTTTAGCAGAAATTTCGATGGAAACACCAAAGAAGTTTTTGAATAATTGGAAGATTTTTTATTGACAATCCAGGTAATACAGGGTCCGGCTATTAAAGTGCTTCATTAGAATAAACAGATAAATTGATCAAAACAAAAATAGGGGAAATGACGGCTTTAGCAGGTTTTGTTCTATTATTGGCAGGGGGTTTTTTATAACCAATTATGCTCAAATTTGGTCTAAACATTCTTTGCATATCAAAGAATATTGTGGCCAAATTTCATAAAATTTGATCATCAAAAACCTTCCTGACTATAATAGAACAAAACCTGCCAAAGCCGTCATTCCCCCTATTTCATTTAAATTTCATTCGATTTCACAAGAAAACATATCTCTTATTGCAAGTTCATGGGTAAAGTTCATTTTTTTGTCCTTGAGCTGGACAACTCGTCGCAGACGATTGAGTAATCCATCGTGTGAGTCCCCGCGGCTGCTCTTGTATTACTTTACCACCAGATGTCACTGCAGGACTTGCACAAAAAATATTATGTTATAGAGCAGCCGCGGCCTCCAACATACTCCTGACAGTGCAATTCATAGGATTTATGTCAGGTGAACTCGTTGGCCACTCTCAGCTCGAAATGACCCCTGAAAATCCCTTAGCTGGGTTTTCTCCATTTTTTGAGCCGGCGTCTAATCCTGTCGTAAAACCCAACCCCTGGTACCGAAATAACGACGTGCCCACGATTCGACGACGTTTTATAGAACTAATTCCCACTACGTATTTTGTATTATATTACTTTTAATCACTTATGTAGCAGTTGCCGGACTCTGTATTTTACTAGTAAATAATATTTGAGGTTATGGCTTTCAGTCTTCTTATGCTCAAAAACAGGTTTTACGTTTTATCCGACTTTCGGTTACATATATTGTACCTTTATCAAGGAGTTAACTAAGTCCCGTTTTATTGTTACATTGTCTTAGCATAGAACGTTTTGTCACAACTTTATGTTAAATCGCCCCTCTATTTTTCGGTACGGGCTGCGGTTCCGGGCACCAGGAACTATCGTGTAGAGTTCAGTGCGTGATTTCTCTTGTTTCGGACAGCAGAACGATCGCGCGGTCGGCCGAAGAATTGTGTTCTGCATTGCGCGGCCGGTAATGAAAATTAATCAGTTCAGTGCGTGATCTCTCTTGTTTCGGACAGCAGAACGATCGCGCGGTTGGCCGAAGTATTATGTTCTGCATTGTGCGACCGGTAATGAAGATTAATCAGTTCAGTGCGTGATTTCTCTTGTTTCGGACAGCAGAACGATCGCGCTGTCGGCCGAAGAATTGTGTTCTGCATTGCGCGGCCGGTAATAAAAATTAATCAGTTCAATGCGTGATCTCTCTTGTTTCGGACAGCAGAACGATCGCACGGTCGGCTGAAGTATTGTGTTCTGCATTGTGCGGCCGGTAATAAAAATTAATCAGTTCAATGCGTGATCTCTCTTGTTTCGGACAGCTGAACGATCGCGCGGTCGGCCAAAATATTAGTGTTATTTCCCATCCCATAGATCGCATCACTTACCAAAGTGAATCCAGATAAATTATCCTTTGTAACTAAAACGAAATCCTATCCCAAGACAATCGTGGAGATGCAGAGGTATACTCGGTCTCTAGTAGCAACGAGAGTTGGACTAACAATCCTTCCATTCCTATATGACCGTAAGGACGTGGCTGGCGCCGTCATTGACTTTAAATATTTGAGCTCCCGAAACGTGTACATTGAGAATGGGTAGCTAACCCCAAGCCCCATTCATTGTGTTCTCTGTACAATTTCGCAAGTTCAGTCAATCACGGAGTAGCAACTACGAATCGTGCGGTCATAATGCTCATCTTCATGCCAGGAACTATCGTGTAGTACGTTTTTAGCGCCACTTCTATTCTGTTTGTATCGAACTGTGTCAGTGGCGCTAAAAACGTACTACACGATAGTTCCTGGTGCCCGGATAAATTCAATTTCGCAGCCCCTACCGAAAAATAGAGGGGGCGATTTAACATAAAGTTGTGACAAAACGTTCTATGCTAAGACAATGTAACAATAAAACGGGACTTAGTTAACTCCTTGATAAAGGTACAATATATGTAACCGAAACGTCGGATAAAAACGTAAAACCCGTTTTTGAGCATAAGAAGACTGAAAGCCATAACCTCAAATATCACCATCATAGTCGATCTCTCCTAACTAGTAAATAATTATTGTAAAAATTCCCTTCGTCATATTTCAAAATAATTTACTTTTTTCAATGAATCGTATTACCCTAGAAAAGATGAGCCGTACACGGTTCACGACGATGCAATCTAGAGGAGAACGCAACACAGCGGACTCACAAAAGAATAACAAAGCAATTGCGAAGCAACACAGCAGCATTCAAACACACCTCCATTGTGATTTGAATAAAGAGCCACCCGATTTGCATTAGATGGGCCGCTCCGGCGACGGACGGGATCCAATCAAACGGTGCTTCTCCCCCATGCCCATGTCACGGAGGAGCGCCGAGAAAGCGGAAAGACAAAAGGTCTTAAAAACAACAACATTAGTGAAATGATGATAATGCCGCGCAGCAATAAAAATTGAACCGGGGCGATGCAGTGCCAAGCGGGGGAAAGTTATCCAAGCACATTACATTTCATGTTAGATGATGTAGTATTCAGAATCGCACTTTTCAATTTCAAATGAAATTTTGACTTAAATCAACTAGATTTCAGATTTTGTATTGGTATTACAGGGGATTATTGCAAAGAATATTCGACATCGTTGTAACATTATGGAGCAGTTTGGTTCTTAATTTCAACTAACTTCAATGCAACAATTATTATAAAATTCAAAATCTAACAACGAAGTGCTTCTACATTCAAGTGATCGAACAACCAAGCGGATGCTTAATGAACCACCCTCCCCTAGCTATGGAACGATTTATGGAGTGTTGTTCGGAATTGTTTCCACGTAATTTCCTTAGTGGGCTCTCCTAAGCGTTATTAAGTTTTACAGCTTTGTAACGCTTCTGGACGGTTCAGTTGAGATGAGGAAGAAAAAAACGGAAGCTGGCTACAGTATCGGAGATGACGGAATAAATGGCTTTAATTCAGAAAGTCGTCAGTCAGTCGGTATCATGTGTCATCAGATTCAGATGGAGAAGGGAGACCATATTCAAAGTGCCACCAACCAGCAGCAGCAGCCTCAGCGTCAGTCAGCTGAATCGATAAACGACCGGCAAAGATGATGCAATTCGGTGTGGCTGACTGACGTTCGTTCAACTGGAGGCGCTCATCGCGATATGGTGGCCTGCCCGGTCAGCAGTGGCCATGTGTTTCCTTACAAGCATCCCATCGCGTTCACCGCACAGCCAGCAGCGCTAGAATGCTCGTCATTTGGACAGCATGTATTAAATATTCAAAACCGATCCGTATGGGGAACCGGTCTCAATTGCACAGGTTCGCGAAACAGCTGATTTTCATCTGCAGTTTGTTGTGTTATTAGTCAGTTGTCACGAGTGGAAATAACTGGAAACTGAAAATAGCTGTGCATTGAATTATCATAACTGAATCTTTAATTATCGCAGCCTTTGTATTTACGCTTTACGCATTATTTACGATTAATCACGCTGAATCAACGGAGCGTTTCAAAAGCCTAGCAGGAAACAAAATATTCCACGTGATAAAGTGAAACAATCCTGCTCAAGACATAATCAAGAAAACGTACCAACAGAGATTTATGCTATTGTATTAGACTACTGATACGGCATAAATTGTAAACACTTTAGCACTAGGATTTTTTTTTCAGGAAATTTTGTAACTTAACATTCAAATGGCTATATCTCACTGGTTTTTCAAACTGATTCACTTAGTTTTCTTTTTTCAATTTTTCCACACACATACATACTGAACATAAATAAGTGTTTTGCTTGAGACATCACGAATGCGGTGGATTGTATGGTTGAGTCTTCGATTCATTCTTCAGGATAATTCGCAGAACTCAGAACATCTTATGTGCCTGGATATTGACTCCTACGAAACCCTCATAGTTTGGCCGGGAATAAATACATTTTATTTTGTGTTCATTCCTATCACAAGATGTAAAACAATAATCGGACACGGCAAAACTCACCAAAGTCGATGAGATCAATATTTCTTTTACTTACGCCCCTATTATCCAAATGCGAGCTATGTGCAATATTTATGCACATTAGCTAAAATCGAGTGGGCGGAGCTGGATCGATCCAAAGTGGGGTTTGGACTTCGGATCGAAGCAGTTCAAAACTATTAATATATCCTGTGGAGAATAAGACAATATATCCAATACCTACTATTTAGAAACCAATACAATTGTTACATAATCATCTTTTTTTTCTAAAATAAAATTATAATATAGATACTCTGAATCCGTATCCATAGTTATTTTTGATTTTTGCATCGCAACAGACATGGTCAATTCTGTCATTTTATAATATTTCGACACAGTTGTTTCATAAGGGCAAAGGCGCAAACGTAAACAACGCCCTCTCCTGTAAATTCCTCAACAATTAGGATCGCTTCCGGCTAGCAACCACTTGGAACTGGTGGATCTCCGCGCCTTCTATCAAACGGAAGTGGAAAATACCGCCAGAAGTATCTAATCTTCCTGAAATCTGCAGAAGTCAAAGTCTAGTCATTTGCGACTTTCGCCCTTATGAAACAACAATGTCGATTTGTCCTCCTTCGGCGTCAACATTTAGGCGTGGTAAATTTACGTCAACAAGCATCTCCGTTATAAACACCGCACACTCTTCACAGAAAGATGAAGAAATAATTATTCAGCTTAAAGTATTTGCCGATCCTGCGGAAAGAGTGATAAAACTTTTGCAGGGCTACCACAGAAATATGGCCGGGAATGAAAATGACTTCCAGAATAAACAGAAAAGAACACTTCAAAATTATGATAATTTATAATAATTTTTAGTTTTGACTGTATTACAATCATTCCCTCGAAACAGATTTGTAAAACATGGGAAATAAATAAATTTTCAATAAAAATATGTAATTTATTTTCTGCGAGGTTTAACGCTTTGAAAATATCTTCTATGATACATGAAGAAGATCTAAGCAAGCATCGCAATCGTTGCCTTGAAATTGTGGAAACGCCCTGTGTCAGTGTCAAGCACACGCTGCTCTAATGCACCTCCAATCGGCATAAAAGAAGGACTAAAATAAATACTCCCCCTAAACAATTTGAAAATTCCCAAAAAAAAAATGGAAAATTGCCAATAAAGAAATCAGGGTATCAGCAATAAATAAATATAAAATTTCCCAAATAAAACAAATTTTCAATAAACAATTAAAAATTTTCCACAAAACAAAAATAAATAAGCACTTTTAAAAGCAAAAATTGCAATTATAAAAGAAGAATTTTCCATAAAAAAAATTAAATGTTCCACGAAAAAAAATACAAAATTTCCATAAATAAATCAATATTAGCAATAAAAAATAACAAAATTTTCCACAAAATAAATATATTTTTTCCATAACAAAATAAAAATTTTCCACGAAATGATCAATAAAAAGCAATAAAAAAAATAAGAAAATTTCCATAAAGAAATATAAAAAAGCAATCAAACTGTGCTTTTTTTCCATAGATGACCCCTTCTTTAAAAGCGTTTAAAATTCATGTAAAATTTCATCAGCTTTATTGCTTTCTTGTATTTTTTAATGGAAATTTTCTTATTTTTTTATTGCTCTTTATTGATTATTTTGTGGAAAATTTTTATTTTTTTATGGAAAAAATATATTTATTTTGTGGAAAATTTTGTAATTGTTTATTGCTAATATTGATTTATTTATGAAAATTTTGTATTTTTTCGTGGAACATTTCATAATTTTCCATTTTCCATAAAGAAAAATTCTTCTTTTATAATTGCTACTTTTGCTTTTAAAAGTGCTTATTTATTTTTTGTCGTGGAAATTCTTAATAGTTTATGGAAATTTTGTTTTATTTGTGGAAATTTTATAATTATTTATTGCTCATACCCTGATTTTTTTATTGGCAATTTAATTGTTTATGGAAAATTTCTAATTTTAAATGGAAATTTTATTTAGCTGCCATAAAAAGAAGTGCAATAGAGCTGCTTGTCACAGCGCGTTCGTTCACATTTATATAAGAACCTCGATGTCTGTTAAAAAGACGTCTTAGAGTCCACGTACCTTCCTGGATACCTGTTTGGCTACAGCAGCAGTTCTCAACCTTTTTCTTGAGAGGTACAGCTGCGAACTTTTTTCATTAACTGAAGTACCCCTTTTTTTTTGCTGTAAATAAAAATAAGCGTAACCCACGAGATCCTTAGAAAATGAACCTGAAAACCAAGGGGCCATACACTAATTACGTAGCTTTTTCAACCCACCTCCTCTCCTCTCCTCATACAAATCATTTTCTAATTATATGGAACGTAAGAAAATAGCAGATCGCCCTCCCCTCATAAGTGCTTTCGTAATTAGTGTACGACCCCTAACGGGATATGTGGCTCTCCATAACATGGGTTGAAATTTTCATTATTCCGTGAAACTTACCAATTAAAATAAATTTGTACATCAAGCTTTCGAAAATCTTGAAAGTAGGCTTTCGAGTCTCTTGAAGGGATGTTTCCGAACCTCTTGAAGGGAGGGTTCCTAGGCCCTTTAAAGGCAGCTTTTCCAGCTACTTAAAGGTAGGCTTATGAATATAGTGAAAGGACGCCTATGAGTCTCTTTCTGGTAGGCTCTTAAAAGGATAATTTCGAGCCCTTTGAAGGGAGGTTGCCGAGCCTCTTGGAAGGGGGCTTCCGAACCTCTTGAAAGGAGTTTCCGAATCCGAATCTTGAAAGTTGGCTTCCGAGCCTCTTTAATGGCGGCTTTTGAGCCACTTAAAAGGAAACTTCCTAGAAAAAAGGGCGCTTCTGAGTACGCTTCCAAGTCTCTTGAAAGAAGAATTCCGAGCTTCTTGAAGGGAGGCTTCCCAGCCTCTTGTAAGGAGGTTTCCGGGCCGCTTGAAAGGAGGCTACCGGGCCTCTTGAAAGGAGGCTTCCGGGCCTCTTGAAAGGAGGCTTCCGGGCCTCTTGAAAGGAGACTTCCGGGCCTCTTGACAGGAAGCTTCCGGGCCTCTTGAAAGGAAGCATCAGGGCCTCTTGAAAGGAGGCTTCCGGGCTTCTTGCAAGACGGCTTCCGGGCCTCTTGGGCTTCTGGGCCTCTCGAAAGACGGCTTCCGGGCCTCTTGAAAAAGAGGCTTTGGGCCTCTCTGAAAAGAGGCTTCCGGGCCTCTTGAAAGGAGGCTTCTGGCCTCTTGAAGGAGGCTTCTGGCCTCTTGAAAGGAGGCATCTTCCGGGCTTCCTGAAAGGAGGCTTCTTCTGGGCCTCTTCAAAGGAGGCTTCCGGGCCTCTTGAAAGGAGGCTTCCGGGCCTCTTAAAAGGAGGCTTCCGGGCCTCTTGAAAGGAGGCTTCCAGGCCTCTTGAAAGGAGGCTTCCAGGCCTCTTGAAAGGAGGCTTCCGGGCCTCTTGAAAGGAGGCTTCCGGGCCTCTTGAAAGGAGGCTTCCGGGCCTCTTGAAAGGAGGCTTCCAGGCCTCTTGAAAGGAGGCCTCCGGGCCTCTTAAAGGAGGCTTCGGGCCTCTTGAAAGGGGGCTCCCGGCCCTCTTGAAGGAGGCTTCCGGGCCTCTTGAAAGGAGGCTTTGGTGCTTCTTGAAAGGAGGCCTGCGCCTCTTGAAAGGAGGCTTCCGGGCCTTTTGAAAGGAGGCTTCCGGGCCTCTTGAAAGGAGGCTTCCGGGCCTCTTGAAAGGAGGCTTCCGGGCCTCTTGAAAGTGAGGCTTCCGGGCCTCTTGAAGGAGGGCTTCCAGGGCCTCTTGAAAGGAGGCTTCTGGGCCTCTTGAAGGAGGCTTCGGGCCTCTTGAAAGGAGGCCTGGCCTCTTGAAAGGAGGCTTCCGGGCCTCTTGAAAGGAGGCTTCCGGGCCTCTTGAAAGGAGGCTTCGGGCCTCTTGAAAGGAGGCTTCCGGGCCTCTTGAAAGGAGGCTTCCGGGCCTCTTGAAAGGAGGCCTTCGGGCCTCTTGAAAGGAGGCTTCCGGACCTATTGAAAGGAGGCTTCTGGGGCTCTTGGAAAGGAGGCTTCCGGGGCTCTTGAAAGGAGGCTTCGAGATTCTTGAAAGGAGGCTTCCGGGCCTCTTGAAAGGAGGCTTCGGGCCTCTTGAAAAGAGGCTTCTGGGGCTTTTGGAAAGAGGCTTCTGGGCCTCTTGAAAGGAGGCTTCCGGGCCTCTTGAAAGGAGGCTTCCGGGCCTCTTGAAAGGAGGCTTTCGGGCCTCTTGAAAGACGGCTTCCGGGCCTCTTGAAAAAGGCTTCTGGGCCTCTCGAAAGACGGCTTCCGGGCCTCTCGAAAGACGGCTTCCGGGCCTCTTGAAAGGAGGCTTCCGGGCCTCTTAAAAAGAGGCTTCCGGGCCTCTTGAAAGGAGGCTTTCGGGCCTCTTGAAAGACGGCTTCCGGGTTTCTTGAAAGACGGCTTCCGGGCCTCTTGAAAGACGGTTTAAGACAAAGCTATGAAATAAAAAAAAATGCACAAGTATCAAAACTTTATAAATGAGTTTTGATTGGAATTGTAATACGTTCGCCATTACGGATTTTTGTCCGAGGTACCCCCTGGGGCCAGTGAAGGTACCCCCAGGGGTACATGTACCCCAGGTTGAGAACCGCTGGCGCTACAGCGTCGATGCACTTATGCCTGGTATATTGTAGAGCTTCTGTTCCTCCAGTTTCCCCGAACGTCCCCAGGTTCGATTCCAGCGCATGCAGCCAGCGTGTTCGTGGCCTTCCACGAAGTCGTCAGCTTAACCGGTTCTCTGTTGATTTTTGTTTGTCTTTATTAGCGAGACTTTCTGTTGAATATTTTTTTCACTATTCTTTCTTCCGACATTCACACTAACTGAGCAGCTCACTGAAGTCTGCCGTATTTTATACGATTCACAATATTTTTTCTTTAAATACTTAGCGCTTATGATTCATACCTTTGCGCCACACATCATTTCCGCCTCTTTTAACGTACATGCTTCATGTCCATAAAGGGTCACTTGTAGAATCAAATTTTATGTAGAGCAAATTTCGTTTCCGTCTGCATGTTGCGGGACTTAAGCTGGTAACGCAATCCGTGGACCTATTCGCAGCAGCAATACGTCTTTTCACTTCACAAGTGTTTCAAGGTAAATAAATTCTTCAATAGCTTCAAACACATTCCCATCAAGTACTACTTCTGCACCAACACCACTAGGTCATCCTTTACCTCTACCTGCCACCATGTACTTTGTCTTGGTAGAGTTAATAGTTAAGCCTATCCTCGCCGTCTCCATATTCAGTGGGACAATGAGGTCTATGTCGTCCGCAAAGCCCAGGATCATATGCGACCGTGTGATGATAGTTACTCTGTTTTCCAGATCTCTTAATAGTGCCCTCGAGTGCAATGTTGAACAATAACTTCAAAAGTGTATCACCCTGCTTCAATCCGCCTAAGGTCACCAACGAGGTTGACACTTCATATGCAGTCCGATTACTTGATTTCGAGCCATCCAGCGTTGCACGTATCAGTCTAATCAGTTTCGCCGGAAAACCATCTTCTTCTTCTTCTTCTTATTGGCATTACATCCCCACACTGGGACAGAGCCGCCTCGCAGCTTAGTGTTCATTAAGCACTTCCACAGTTATTAACTGCGAGGTTTCTAAGCCAGGTTACTATTTTTGCATTCGTATATCATGAGGCTAACACGATGATACTTTTATGCCCAGGGAAGTCGAGACAATTTCCAATCCGAAAATTGCCTAGACCGGCACCGGGAATCGAACCCAGCCACCCTCAGCATGGTCTTGCTTTGTAGCCACGCGTCTTACCGCACGGCTAAGGAGGGCCCCGCCGGAAAACCATGTTCAGACATTATCTGCCACAGCTAATTTCTTTTCACTGAATAGCACGCTGCTTTGAAATCAATGAACAGATGGTGAGTCTGCAAGTTGAAGTCCCGGAATATATCAAGGATCATCCGCAGGGTAAAAATCTGATCCGTTGTTTATCAGCCCTCGCGAAAACCTGCCTGTTATACGCCGACGAAGGACTCATCTTCTTCTTCTTCTTCTTGACATTACATCCCTCACTGGGACAGAGCCGCCTCGCAGCTTAGAGTTCATTAAGCACTTCCACAGTTATTAACTGCGAGGTTTATAGGCCAAGTTACCATTTCTGCATTCGTATATCATGAGGCTAACACGATGATACTTTTATGCCCAGGGAAGTCGAGACGATTTCCAATCCAAAAATTGTTTAGACCGGCACCGGGAATCGAACCCAGCCACCCTCAGCGTGGTCTTGTTTTGTAGCCGCGCATGTTACCGCGCGGCTAAGGAGGGTCCCTTGTTTACGCTTAATGTTTAGTCACGGCGTTCGACTTTGACGCGTGCTGTGCACCGTCGAGAGTTTTGAGCGCAGGCATACTGCAATGAGGTAGTGGTCGGATTCAATATTTGCTCTGTGGTTCTCATCTCAATCGCGAAACTTCTTTGCTCGAGCATAACAAAACAGTCATGAATCTTCGAAAGTATTTGAAACCGTGAGAGTGAGATGGGACAAGAGAAAGGTTTGATTTTGTGTTCTATCACTGCTAAAAAATATGTGTAATTCATCTTTTGAGTCGATTAAAATCAAATTTGTGATATTTTATCAAGCACTTGTGAACCGGCAGACGTGGGTTTGGCAAAATTTGTTTTCAAAAAATAAGATTTTTTCCGTCTCACCACATTTTCGAGGCATTCTAATCGTGTTGTTTTAAACAAGAATACACGACGCACAGCAATACACCTTTGAACTTCTAAAAAAAACGATTGATGGAACATGTTCTCAATACAGATTTCCATTGAATTCCCGTGAAGCATCCAACGCACATTTTGAACTGCAACCGATAAACAGCTCCAACTGTTTATTCATGGGCCAGCATATTAACCCAAACAAAGTGTTTCATCTGAAAATTTTCACACAGCAAAAGCGTTCTACTAGGATCGGACCATAACAAAATCCCACCAAACAAGTGAATGGTTCTCCCGAGTATATTGTACACTATAAAGCAATAACATTTCGGAGGAACATGTGTGGGACGCTGCTGCCCACTCCACCGCCGCGGCTGCACCATCACATCGGATCGTTGGATTTTGGTGGGTCTGGCTCGTCAAAACTATACACATCGCCCCGGTACCTACCAGCAGAACCAAAAACGGCAGAAAAAAAGCAGAAACAGACGAGGCAGCGGAAAATCGGGCACTAAAAATATCACGCCTTTGTATCGGGGATGTTATCCGTCCCAGTGGTGTTGTTTTTTTCGGGCAGGAACGTAAACACGCTCCAATGTGGGCAGACATTTTCCATATAATGATCCGAAATTATCAATTAGAGAAATTAAATTGTAGGAGCCTGAAATTTTGCGTTTGCTAATTGACGTTGGGGTCTAGTTTATTCTTCAAAAGAGGAATAATGATCTGCATCCCGTATTTCAATAAAACCGGGACTATCGGACGCATCCTATATCTAAATCCCGGCACCGGGTTTTCCGAGGGTATGTTGAAATAATTTTTTTCTTCTGCTTGACATTTTATGTAACGTTTACTTTCATCATGATTTATACTTCTCTAATGGCGGTAAGCACCAACGAGGATAATACTCGATTTAATACGGATTTTCGAAAATCCGGTATTAAAGTTAATACCTTGAACGGTAAGCTTCAAACTCGTATTAAGTACGCATCCACTTTTCCCTCCGCAAGGTAGTGAGAATGTATGTGTATGAGAATGATGAAATCATAAATAATGAACGATAACTCTTGCTGTTTGTTTTGTTTTCTACTTCGTTATAGAAATTGGGGAAATTGTCTTGAAGTTCAGAAAACTAGCGGTAGCATGAAAATTTTCTATTTCAAAAACAAGTTTCCAGTAAAATTTTTCGTTGATGGAAATGCATATTTTGGAGATGGAGATTGCAAGGCTTGAGCAGCTAGGCTTTCAAGAGAAATGGCTTGGGAAATCACGGAAATAAGAGTGCTTTGTGATATGGAAAGAAGCTTTCTTTTGGCAGAAAGCATTCACCGGAAATTCAGTGGAAATGAGGAAATTCCAGAAATATCTATGAGGAAGAGAATTTGCCAGCAATATTTCTGGAAAAATCAGTTCTCAGATTTACGGCAGAACTATCTTGACAAAAAAGTTATTTCCTCGAAAAGTATTTTTTTTTCGAGTTCCAGAATAAAATGCTGGAAACATTCTCTCGGAACTTTTGAAGGTTTTTCAGACTTCCTGAAGGGTTTTTTTTTACGGAATTCATGGAAGATTTCATTTGGATTTTCTGGAAGATGCAATTGGAACACGTAAAAATTCCAAGAGGTAGGTATTAGGAATTTTAGGACGAAAACTTATGCAGCAGGAATTCTCTCCTAATACCATAATACGTAAAACTGAATGAATAAAATTACAAATTACAAATTACCATGAGGAATTATCTCGACATTACAGACGGAATTCTCACATAATCTCATTTGGAATACGCTTGGCATTCCACGAGGAACAATCCTACATCTAAGAAGAAATATCATGTGGAATTCTCTCAGAACTCGAATAGTTCCACAAGGGATTTCCTCGGAATCCCAAAATCTCTGGGTTACAGGTAAAATTCTTTTAAAATCGCAGGAGACATTACAGGAGGAACGCTCTCGGGTTTCAAGAAAAAATAGTCTCGGAATCTCCAGTGAAATTGTCTCGGAATTTCGGAAGGAATTCTCTCGGAATGCCAACAAAAAATTTCTGAGAATTCCAGGAGGAATTCCTATGGATTTTTAGGAAGAATTCTCTCGGAATCCCAGGAGGAATTATTTCGGAGTTACAGAAGAAACTCGCATTCTCAGGAGCAATTCTCTAGGAATATAATGAGAATTTCTTTTGAAATACTAGGAGGAATTTTCGGGAAATCCCAGGAGGAATATTCGAAAGTTCCAGAAGAAATAATCTCGAAACCTCAGGAGGAATTTTCCCTGAATTTCAGGAGGAATCCTTTTTAAATTTCAAGGGAAATTCTCTAGGAAACTCAGAAGAAATCTTGAATTTCCAGAACGAATTCTCTCGAAATCCTTAGAACAATTTTCCCTGAAGTCTAAAAGGATTATTCATTTTGCAATTCTATGAATATTTCTTAAAATTTTGATACGACTTCGGGGAAAATCACTCTATGAATAATAATTTATAAAGGAACAATAAGGAGTTCATGAAGAAATTCTTGGCGAAGTCCTACTGAAGATGCTTCATTAATTTATTTGGAGTTCCTGTAAGACTTGGAATTCATCCATAAAGATTTCCTCTAGAAAGAATATCACCGTAATAAATTCATCAAAAAATTAAAAATCAGTCAGTAATTTCTACTGGAGTTCGCTATTTTACCAGAAACTACTCCAGGTTTTCCTCTTGTAGTTCCTCCAGTTAGCCTTGCGAGCAAAGGCGTAGGATTGCCAATCCGGAGATGGCGAGTTCGATTCACGGTCTGATCTAGGATGGTTTTGATTCCCTGAGCGGGCATAGCGTATCCATTGTACTTACCATGCAAGATACATACTCATGCAAAATAAAATAATTAATAACTGAGGAAATGCTAATAGAATACTAAGTTGAAAAGCCAAGCCAAGTTCCAGCTCCCTCCAGGAATGCCTCGTAAAGTTCCTGCAGGAAAGCTTCCTGGAGTTTCTCCAAGAATTCCTCCTGCAATTTATCCTGGAGCTCCTTTGAGAATTCCTTCCACCTGGAGTTCCATCGGGAATTCCTCCTGGAGTTCCTTCAAAAAACCCTTCAGTTCCTTCAGGATTTTATCCTAGAATTCCTTCAGAATTTCCTCCAAGAAACTCTCCAAGAGTACGTCTGGGAAGTCCTCTCTTGGTGATCCATACGAATTCCCCGAAGAATTCCTACTAATGATTCTTTACGAATTCCTCTAGGAATTTATCTTGATATTCATTCAGGAATTCTTTCTGTATACTCCTGGAGTAATTTCCGGTGGAATTCCTGAAAGAGCTTTCGGAGGAATTCTTGGAGGAACTTCTGGAAGAATTCTTGGAGGAACTTCCGGTGGAATTCCTGGAGGGGCTCCCAGACGAGCTTCCAGAGTAATTTCTTAAGAATCTTCCAAAATAATTTCGGAAGGATCTTCCAGAGGAATTCCTGAAGGAACTTGCGTAGGAATTTCTGGAGGAGATTCTGGAGGAACTTCGGAGCTTCTGGAGGAACTCCTGGAGGAACTTCCGAAGGAATTCCTGGAGGAACTTCCGAAGGAATTCCTGGAGGAACTTTCGAAGGAATTCCTGGAGGAACTTCCGAAAGAATTCCTGGAAGAACTTCCGAAAGAATTCCTGGAGGAACTTCCGAAAGAATTCCTGGAGGAACTTCCGAAAGAATTCCTGGAGGAACTTCCGAAAGAATTCCTGGAGGAACTTCCGGAAGAATTCCGGGAAAAATTCCTGGAGGAACTTCCGGAGGAATTCCTGGAGGACCTTCCGGAAAAATTTCTGGAGGAACTTCCGGAGGAATTCCTGGAGGAACTTCCTGAGGAATTCCTGGAGGAACTTCCTGAGGAATTTCACGAGGAACTTCCTAAAGGAATTTCCGGAGGAACTTCCTAAAGGAATTTCCGGAGGAATTCCTAGAGGAACTTCCGGAGGAATTCCTAGAGGAACTTCCGGAGGAATTCCTAGAGAAACTTCCGGAGGAATTCCTGGAGGAACTTCCGGAGGAATTCCTGGAGAAACTTCTGGAGGAATTCCTGGAGCAACTTCCGGATGAAATCCTGGAGGAACTTCGGAGGAATTCCTGGAGGAACTTCCGGAGGAATTCCTGGAGGAACTTCCGGAGGAATTCCTGGAGGAACTGCCGCAGGAATTCCTGGAGGAACTTCCGGAGGATTTAATGGAGGAACATACGGCGGCATTGCTGGAGGGACTTGCGGGGGATTTCCTGGTGGACCTTTCGGAGGTATTCCTGGAGGAACTTCCGGAGGAATTCCTGGAGGAACTTCCGGAGGTATTCCTGAAGCAACTTCCGGAGGAATTCCTGGAGGAACTTCCGGAGGAATTCCTGGAGGAACTTCCGGAGGATTTCCTGGAGGAACATCCGGAGAAATTCCTGGAGGAACTTCCGGAGGAATTCCTGGAGGAACTTCTGAAGGAATTCCTGGAGGAACTTCCGGAGGAATTCTTGGAGGAACTTCGCGGGGAATTCCTGGAGGAACTTCCGGAGGAGTTCCTGGAGGAACTTTTGGTGGAACTTCTGAAGGAATTCCTGGAGGAATTCCTGGAGGAACTTCCGGAGGAATTCCTGGAGGAACTTCCGGAGGAATTCCTGGAGGAACTTCCGGAGGAATTCCTGGAGGAACTTCCGGAGGAATTCCTGGAGGAACTTCCGGAGGAATTCCTGGAGGAACTTCCGGAGGAATTCCTGGAGGAACTTCCGGAGGAATTCCTGGAGGAACTTCCGGAGGAATTCCTGGAGGAACTTCCGGAGGAATTCCTGGAGGAACTTCCGGAGGAATTCCTGGAGGAACTTCGGAGGAATTCCTGGAGGAACTTCCGGAGGAATTCCTGGAGGAACTTCGGAGGAATTCCTGGAGGAACTTCCGGAGGAATTCCTGGAGGAACTTCCGGAGGAATTCCTGGAGGAACTTCCGGAGGAATTCCTGGAGGAACTTCCGGAGGAATTCCTGGAGGAACTTCCGGAGGAATTCCTGGAGGAACTTCCGGAGGAATTCCTGGAGGAACTTCCGGAGGAATTCCTGGAGGAACTTCCGGAGGAATTCCTGGAGGAACTTCCGGAGGAATTCCTGGAGGAACTTCCGGAGGAATTCCTGGAGGAACTTCGGAGGAATTCCTGGAGAACTTCCGGAAGAATTCCTAGAGGAACTTCCGAAAGAATTCCAGTAGGAACTACCGAAAAAATTCCTGGAGAAACTTCCAGAGGAACTCCTGAAGGAACTTCCGGAGGAATTCCTGGAAGAACTTCCGGAGGAATTCCTGGAGGAACTCCGGAGGAATTTCTGGAGGAACTTCCGGAGGAATTCCTGGAGGAACTTCCGGAGGAATTCCTAGAGGAACTTCCGGAGGAATTCCTAGAGGAACTTCCGTAAGAATTCCTGGAGGAACTACCGGAGGAATTCCTAGAGGAACTTCCAGAGGAACTCCTGGAGGAACTTCCGAAGGAATTCCTGGAGGAACTTCCGGAGGAATTCCTGGAGGAACTTCCGGAGGAATTCCTGGAGGAACTTCGGAGGAATTCCTGGAGGAACTTCCGGAGGAATTCCTGGAGGAACTTCGGTGGAATTCCTGAAGGAACTTCCGGAGGAATTCCTGAAGGAACTTCCTGTGGAATTCCTGAAGGAACTTCCTGTGGAATTCCTGAAGGAACTTCCAGTGGAATTCCTGAAGGAACTTCCAGTGGAATTCCTGAAGGCACTTCCAGTGGAATTCCTGAAGGAACTTCCGGAGGAATTTCTGAAGGAACTTCCGGTAGAATTCCTGAAGGAACTCCCGGTGGAATTCCTGAAGGAACTTCCTGAAGGAACTTCCGGTGGAAATCCTGAAGGAACTTCCAGTGGAAATCCTGAAAGAACTTCCGGTGGAATTCTAGAAAGAACTTCCGGTGGAATTCCTGAATTAACTTCTGGTGGAATTCCTGAAGGATTTTCCGGTGGAATTCCTGAAGGAACTTCCGGTGGAATTCCTGAAGGATTTTCCGGTGGAATTCCTGAAGGAACTTCCGGTGGAATTCCTGAAGGAACTTCCGGTGGAATTCCTGAAGGAACTTCCGGTGGAATTCCTGAAGGAACTTCCGGTGGAATTCCTGAAGGAACTTCCGGTGGAATTCCTGAAGGAACTTCCGGTGGAATTCCTGAAGGAACTTCCGGTGGAATTCCTGAAGGAACTTCTGGTGGAATTCCTGAAGGAACTTCCGGTGGAATTCCTGAAGGAACTTCCGGTGGAATTCCTGAAGGAACTTCCGGTGGAATTCCTGAAGGAACTTCCGGTGGAATTCCTGAAGGAACTTCCGGTGGAATTCCTGAAGGAACTTCCGGAGGAATTCCTGAAGGAACTTCCGGAGGAATTCCTGGGGGAACTTCCAGAGGAATTCCTGAAGGAACTTCCGGAGGAATTCCTGAAGGAACTTCCGGAGGAATTCCTGAAGGAACTTCCGGAGGAATTCCTGAAGGAACTTCCGGAGGAATTCCTGAAGGAACTTCCGGAGGAATTCCTGAAGGAACTTCCGGTGGAATTCCTGAAGGAACTTCCGGTGGAATTCCTGAAGGAACTTCCGGTGGAATTCCTGAAGGAACTTCCGGTGGAATTCCTGAAGGAACTTCCGGTGGAATTCCTGAAGGAACTTCCGGAGGAATTCCTGAAGGAACTTCCGGAGGAATTCCTGAAGGAACTTCCGGAGGAATTCCTGAAGGAACTTCCGGAGGAATTCCTGAAGGAACTTCCGGAGGAATTCCTGAAGGAACTTCCGGAGGAATTCCTGAAGGAACTTCCGGTAGAATTCCTGATGGAACTCCCGGTGGAATTCCTGAAGGATTTTCCGGTGGAATTCCTGAAGGAACTTCCGGTGGAATTCCTGAAGGAACTTCCGGTGGAATTCCTGAAGGAACTTCCGGTGGAATTCCTGAAGGAACTTCCGGTGGAATTCCTGAAGGAACTTCCGGTGGAATTCCTGAAGGAACTTCCGGTGGAATTCCTGAAGGAACTTCCGGTGGAATTCCTGAAGGAACTTCCGGTGGAATTCCTGAAGGAACTTCCGGTGGAATTCCTGAATTAACTTCTGGTGGAATTCCTGAAGGAACTTCCGGTGGAATTCCTGAAGGAACTTCCGGTGGAATTCCTGAAGGAACTTCTGGTGGAATTCCTGAAGGAACTTCCGGTGGAATTCCTAAAGGAACTTCCGGTGGAATTCCTGAAGGAACTTCCGGTGGAATTCCTGAAGGAACTTCCGGTGGAATTCCTGAAGGAACTTCCGGTGGAATTCCTGAAGGAACTTCCGGTGGAATTCCTGAAGGAACTTCCGGTGGAATTCCTGAAGGAACTTCCGGTGGATTTCCTGAAGGAACTTCCAGAGGAATTCCTGAAGGAACTTTCGGTGGAATTCCTGAAGGAACTTCCGGTGGAATTCCTGAAGGAGCTTCCGGTGGAATTCCTGAAGGAACTTCCGGTGGAATTCCTGAAGGAACTTCCGGTGGAATTCCTGAAGGAACTTCCAGAGGAATTCCTGGAGATGCTCTTGGAGGAGTTCCAGATGGCATTTTTAGAGGATCTCCTGGAAGACTTCAAGGAAGAACGTCAGGAGGAATTCATAAAGAATCTCCTGTTTAAATTTTTTAAAGAACTTCTGAAGATTTTTAAGAAGAAACTCCTGAAGGAACGCCAGGAGAGATTCTTGGCGAAACTCCTGGAGGAACTCCTGAATCATTTTTTGGAGAAAAATCCTAGTGGAAATCTTGATGGAATTCTCGGAGGCGCTCTCGCAGTAAATCCTGAAGAAGGAATCCCTGGAATGCCTGAAGTAATTTCTTAAGGAACATTTGGAGGAAATTCAAAGCGCGTCTTACCGCATGAAAATTCCGGGAGGAATTTCTTGAGGAACGCCGAGAAGAATACCTGAAGAACTTCTAGTGGAATTCCAGAGGAAACTCCTGTAGGAACGCCAGGAGAAATGCCTGAAGAAACTCCTGGAGGAACCTTGGGAGGAACTCTTTTAAGATCTCCTAGAGCAACTATTTAAGATTTTTCTGAAGGAACACATGGAGGAATTACTGGAGGAACATCTGAAGGACCGCCATCGAAATCGTGGAGGAATTCTTTTAAGAACTCTTGGCGGAATTCCTGGAGGAACGCCGAGGATTTTTTGGAAGAATTCATGGAGGATGCTGGAATAATTCTTGGAGGAACTTCAAGCAGAATAACTCCTGGAGGAATTTCCAAGAAATTTCCAGATATTCAATAAAAATTTTACAGAATTCCTTCAGGGCGTTCTAAGAAGTCCTCTCCTGGATGATGGAATTGAAGGAAATCTTGATGAAATCCTGAAAGAGTTCCTGTTCAATTTTTTGATAGAATTCCTGGTAAATTGTAGATGGAATTCCTGGAGGAATTCGTGACGGAAATCCTGGAGGAGTTTCTGGTAGAATTCTTGGTGATACTCTTGAAATCCTGGAAGGTAGACCTTCTGGTGGATGTTTCAGAGGATTTCTCGGTTAAATCCCTGTTGAAACTCCTGGAGGATTTACCGGATAAAATACTTGTTCTTGTAGCAACTTCTGGTAGAATTTCCAAATGAATTACAGCGGGAATCTCCTAAAATCAATTAAAAATAATTTCCTAGATTTACTCATCATATTTCCAAGATTTTCTTATCATATTCTTCAGAATTCTTTTTTTCTAGAGTTTTGGAGTTCCATAGAAATCTTGACTTAAAAAAATTCTCTATAATTTCCTATGATATGGAAGTTCTCCCCAATGGAATATTCCCGTGGTATTTTTCCATAAATAACTTCCAAAGGTAATTTCCAGAGGTATTCGTTCTTGTGTTACCCAGAACTCCCCCACGGATTTTCCGAAATTTTCACACAGATTCACCAAAATTTCAGAATTTCCCCAGGGATTTCCATCAATAACTCCCTGTGAAAGTTTAGTTCGGTTCGACGTGTGATTATAATTCCTATATTATTATACATATATTCTTCAAGATTTTTATTGTATATTGTATGATTTGAAAAATATATCCACTCGGATTCTTCTCATTTTTCACATTTGAATTGGTTTTTTTTTTATTACATTCATTTTACAGCATCGGCATAGCTCCCAGCTGCTCGAGCCGGGCGTCGATTCCGGCGGCCGTGAAGCGTGTCGCGTTGAGCGTTTGTCGCATGTGTACCACGGTTCCACACGCCATCACCATCGGGTTCTGCTTGTAGTACTCGATCTGGTCGCACAGGGTGTTGAGTTTCTGGCCGCCGCCGCAGTATTTTTTCATGCCACCGAATGATGATGTGTCACTTTGTCCTTTGTCCGCACCGAAAGTAGTCATCCGGTTTGCTGAGTTACGCGCACAGAAAGGAGTCATTGTTGCATCGTTCCAAGATCAGTCGTCCCACTTCCTTGCCGGACAGGTTACCGTGAAACCATCTTTCAGTCGTTGGTTGAGCGCAGATTAGCGGTTGTTTGAGCTCGAAGATTTGTTCGTTTTTCTCCTTCATCTGGTCTCCGTTTTCCACAACTCTTTATCCAAGTTTTCCCCTCGTACAAGTCGTCATTGTCCTGGATCATGATGTGGGTCACCTCTTTGATTCGGTGGATGGACAATGTGGAGGCACCCGGACTAGATGACGATAATCGCGTCAAAATCAATCCACCAAAGCCACACTCCAATAACAGCGTTTCCGGCCGACACCGATTGGAGAACCCACCTGCAGGAAAACAACTTCTTGGTCCAGGAAACGGGCGACGTATCGAATTTACTGTTACTAGATTGAAGCCCTCGTAGGTTTTCCTCCGGCGTTTGCTACTCCTCGTCAGCGTCGACGTAAAAATTCCGGAAATAATTCACTGAACTTAAAAAAAGTATTTATTATTTAGTTGAGAAAGCGCGACGAAAGAAAACACAAATTGAAAAACGAAAACTGACAGTTGCTCCACATACATAAATATGTGTTAGTGAGAGCAAGTTAAGATTTGGCTGCGTACATGCTACGTACATGCAGAAAATCTCGGATTATCTTAATACTCCAAAATCGGGGTATTAGGAGAAAATCCGAGTTTAAATATGAGGATAATACGGCTTGAAGCTTATCGAAATCGAGGATAATACGAGGTTGGCGTATTATCCTCGTTGGAGCTTACCGCCATTAAAAACTATAACTAATTTGCCGACGATAGCTGATTACAGATCACGAATACGTCATTTTGTGAAAACGTGGGCATTGGAGTGTTAATGGATATTTTAAAATAGATTTTCAAGTTTTAATTAGTGCTTATGTTTAATGTCAATTTTTAAATTTTATGTGGAAATTATGGAGCTTCCAAGGAACGCTTTCCATTCCAGTTATGTTCCAATCGTTTCACGCTCGGCAGTTCGATTCAATTTGGAACAGTCTCGAACTGCTGCGGAACTGATGGAACACTTCATAAGATGCGTAAATACGAACATTCAGCAGCATTCAGCTGCCGCACCAACGATGCTAACAGGAAGATATGCTCTCCCGCACAAAAGCAAAGACAGATGCGAGAGGGAAATTGGGGATTGATTGGTTTTGATAGGTTGGCGGGTGGAGAAAAGCGGTGCAATGGGTGGTGGCCTTCGGCGGGTACTGAGAACGCGACAGAGTTGGTTGGAAGCGATTTGGGTTGTTCACACAAGGCAGTTGCCGTTGTAGTGCTGTGAACCGGAGACGATGGCGGAGATTGGGCGCAATGAGGAAATTGTGTGTTTTGGCATTTCTTGATTTAGGTTTTGTTGAGATTGAAGAAGAAAGTGTCTTCTTTTTGAAATACAGGTTAGTAAAGACATGTGTTTGACATGTGTTTACAAAAAAAGTTCCTGAGTTTTCCTGAAAATTAAAAATCGAGTCAATGTCTTAGGACTAACTTCCAGTTTGAGCTATTAAAAAATGGGAATCGACTGCCTTATGATTGAGTATGAATTTCGTTTCGTTTTTTATGGAGGATAATCATTAGGGGGGGGGGGTCACCCTCCTTAGCCGTGCGGTAAGACGCGCTGCTACAAAGCAAGACCATGCTGAGGGTGGCTGGGTTCGATTCCCGGTGCCGGTCTAGGCAATTCTCGGATTGGAAATTGTCTCGACTTCCCTGGGCATAAAAGTAGCATCGTGTAAGCCTCATGATATACGAATGCAAAAATGGTAACTTGGCTTAGAAACCTCGCAGTTAATAACTGTGGAAGTGCTCAAAGAACACTAAGCTGCGAGGCGGCTCTGTCCCAGTGTGGGGATGTAATGCCAACAATAATAATAATAATAATAAGAAGAAGAATCATTAGGGGTTAAAATTTCGATGATAAATGAAATTGCTCATATTCTACGCTCTCTTCTTGTTTCACGTAACATTATTGCTTACGGTAATTATAAAACAAAAATAAAGCACACTTATGAAAGGAAATTCTACTCGATCTACTCCACATTCACGTCTATCAATAAGAAAACCAAAACGTTATTTATTAGATACCATCCCCCCACTAGAGCTGTGCGCCGCCGCGCCGCGGCCGCCGACGATTTTTAAGAGCCGCCGCCGCCACCATTTTTGACCGGCGCGCCGCTGGAATTTTTTGACCGCGCCGCCGGTATGTTTTTGGCGCGCCGTTGAAATATTTTTAGTGACGTAGTTTTCGTTTTTTAAGGTTAATCCGACTCCCAAATTGGTAAAAGAAAATCTCCGTTCAAACCTAAATGAATTTGAAAAATTTCGGCTGCGCCGCTGAAAAGAATATGTAGTAAAAGCCTTTTCTAACTCGAAATTCAAGGAACTAACGAGTAATATCTTCCAATCCAGAACTCGTTTAAGCGTTTCAAGAAATTGTGACGATTCATAGTGAGCAAATACAGACATTTGCATTTCTCTGCCATTATTTCCCTTGCAAATTGATGAAAATACAGACAAGACATGTGCTGGAGGTTGCGGATCATACTCATGACAACGATTAAGAAAATCAAAATAATGTTCATGTTTTGAAGTAAAAATAAGATTTTGCATATTTTGAATCATGGCCTTGATATAGGAAAAGCTAATACAAAGTGATCCATCATTTTTGTTATTCTGTCTAGTTTATTGAAGTTACTGTTTCTGGTTGTAATTTATAATCACAAAAACATTCGCGTTTAATGTATTATTTGCATCCAGCAGAAGTAGAAGAAATAAACATGTGATGTTATCTTTTTAAGGACACTCCTGACGGAATCCAATTTTCAAAGTACTCGCGTTTTTAAGGGCACACCATTCGATACGGAAGCAACGCACAACTGTCATTTTGATTGTTTCTGCTTTGCTGCGTCGCAGCATGCGTGAAAAAATAAGAATGACAGTTGTGCGTTACTTCCGTGTCGAATGGTGTGCCCCTGAAAACGCGAGTACTTTGAAACTTGGATTCCGTCAGGAGTGCCCTTAAAGGCATCTTATTATATCACTGATATTTTGAAGTAAGATGCCATCAGAGGATGCGATGAGGTGATCAGCATAGAAATTCAGGCAATAGTAAAACCACAATTGAATCATTACATACACAAAAGAGCTAAAAATAATAGCAAACACATTTTGCATAACTGGTGCCATTTTTAGGAAGGAAGAGAAATACTTTCTTCCAAAATTCTGGAGAATTGTCTTTCTGTAGCAAAATGCTAACCTCACTCTATTGTGAAAATTTGCTTCGTCAAAAATCCTATAGACTTCCTTCTTCTTTAATTCTGGGAAAATTCTACAATAATGAAAATGACAATGTGCGATGCTTTCAAATTGAGTGGTGTGCCCTTAAACGCAAGTGAATATTGTTTTGGATTCCGAGATGCTCGCCTCAAGGAAGTCGGCAAAATTATTTCTTGAGCTTGAGCTTGATTGACTGCTCGTAGTTGCTACTCCATTATGACCAGATCAGCTGTTCTTGCACAGGGAACCAACAGATGTTTGCTTGGGACTAGCACACATCTTTAATGTACAAGTACTGGTGATCTTATTTGTTAGGTCATACTGGCGCCTGCCACATCAGAATGCAAGTCAATATAGGGAAGGGGAAGGAAATGATGATGCAATCACTCGCCCACTGCAAGCCGAATATACCTCTGCACTTGCCACGAGCTCATGCGGATTTTGTGGGATTTCTGGGTTAGGTTGGAGAGGCAGAGGTCCGTCTTGGTTAACGAGCTGCCAATGTGATAGATAGGAGAAGGTAACTAATGGAATTTCTAATTGGATGTAGGAAACGAGCTCTATAGTTCATTTCCAATTCTATCAGATTACTGATAGAATACTCAAGTTGATGGTATAGGATTAATAATGGAAACGGTATGGAAGTCCATTTCCAGTTCTAGCGATTACTAGAACATGAGAAATAAAGAGAAAGATACAAAGTAGGAGAATGGAACGGACCTGGGATTGAACCCACGACCTCCTGCGTATGAGGCTGAAGCAGTAGCCATATGACTACCAAGCCCGCTCGCCTCAAGGAAGTCGGCAAAATTATTTCTCCAGAAATTCTAGGAAACTCATATTTTAAAAATACAGGGTTATTCCTTCTCTAGGAATTCTGAGGAATCTCTTCCCAGGAATTTTGAGGATTTACTTCTTCAGAAATTATGGATATGTCTTCCTCCAAGAATTTTAGAAAACCTTGACTTTTTCGAATTTTGAGAAAACTCTTCCTTGGGAATTTTTGGAAATATCTGCTCCTGAATTCTGGAAAACTGATTTTCCAAGCATTCTGGGTTCTTCCAGCACTAGGAATACTGAGAAATTCTTTCCCAGGAGTTATGAGGACTTACCACTGCAGGAATCATGAACAAAAACAATCTAAAGAACTTCAGCATACCCTCTCCCCTCAACACAGGTTTTCCTTTTTCTCGAATTTTCAGGAAATGTCCAGATATTCTGTAGAAATTCGTCGTCACAAATTCTGGGCAGTCGTTATACAAGAATTGGAGTATAATCTTGCTTAAGTATTTTTTGGCGAATTTCTCCTTCTGAGACTCTGGAAAATTCCTCCTTCAAGAATTCCTCCCACAGAAATTTTGCAGAAATTCTCAGACATTCTTGGGAATTGGCCCTACAAAAGCTCAGGGCAAATCATCTCGCACGAATTTTTGAGAATCCTTCTTCCAGACTTTAAGAGGAATTCCTTCTTCAGGAATTTGGAGGAATCCCTCATCTGAGGATTCTGGGGAATTACTCACATCAGCTCAGATATGCTATAGATAATTCCTCTCTCTGACAACTCTGGAGATTTTTTCCCGCACAATTTATGAGGAAATCTACTCCCGTGAATTACTCCCGAGCATATTTGGTTTCGCATATCTAATTGATCTAACTGTGGTCTTAATGAACTTAGAAATTCTAGATAGATCACACAGATCACATTAACAGGTTTCATCAAGGGTTTCACTAACAATAATATAAGATTTAATGTAATAAATAATACAGCACAATTTATACAGCCACACATAGTGAAATAGAGTACGTTAATTTACTGCGCAAAGCGAAAACAAACGATGATTACAGTTAATTGGACTTGGCTTCCATACGTTATTTGAACGGTTAATAAACTCGCGAGATCAAATATCGTTTGGCTAAGTGGAACTACTAAGTGCCAACATTTTCCACTTATCTTTCAGAATGATCTTGAAAGAAACATAATCTAGGCTAAGAAAGGCACTATTCAGAATTTTTGCTAGTATATTCACTACGAATTACACTCCCTCCCGGAAAAACTTTTGAAGAAATTAAAAAAGAATTTCTGGAGAAATCACTGGAGGAAATCGTAAAGAAATTCCAGATTTTTTTTAAAGGCATCTTAGGAAAATCTGTTCATGGTATTCCTGGAGAAGTTTTTAAGGAATTCTTGAAGAAGTTCCTGGAGGGATTCTTAAGTGACTTACGAAAAAATGCTCTACTTAAATATTCTGAAAGTTTCAGAAGAATTCTTTGGATGTTTCAAAGATTTTTCTCATGTAGTATCTCTGTGGAATTTTATGGGATTTCCAAAAGAGGCTTATTCCGAACCATGTCACCTCTATATTAATTAGAACGAACAGCAAAAGTTTTTGCACACTTTCTCGCTAGTGTTGAAATTAGCAGCGTACTTTACTGCCCCTATTCGCATAAGCGTCCCATGTAAATTTTCTTCAACTTGAGAAATATGCCGTTGAATTTTTCAAACTCGTTTTACATGGAGAAATTAAAAAAAATCTAATAAATCGATAGAACCAGCAACCTTTCTGAAAACTTGGCATAATATTCTTTATCTGTATACATTGCTACGGGGCTATTAAATGGACCATTATTACATTGATTTTTTGTGCGAGAGGGTATTAAAATCTGAAATGTGACTGTTATGCGAATAAATAGCAAGATGAGACAAAACAAGTGGGTTTTAATTTTCAAATTTCTAGAACAAAGACTAAAGATGAGTTCATTTTAAGCTTATTTCAGAAAGAAAATTAAAATCGTCAAAAATCGATATGGAACTCTTATGCACGAGAAATGCAGACATTTAAATTGCTTGAACTGTTTGGAGGAAAATTTTGAACCACGCCGGTCGAGCCGCCGCCGCCGCCGCCGAAAACAACCGCGGCGTGGCGCCGGCTGCCGCCGCCGCCGTAAGAAAAATACATTCACGCCGCCGCTGCTTCAAAGCACATCGGCGCACAGGTCCGACACATTTTGCACACACAATCTCTTTCTCAGAGTTGATCTCCGACCCGCTGCTGCTGACTGGCCCTATGTCTGAAAGCCCCTCAGCAGAGACCATCCGACGCATCAAGTGGCGTCCAACGCCGAGCGAGACTTTCGCTATCCGCCCTCCGATGCAGGAGAACTGCGCGGCAAAAGGGGACACCGAACCGAAGCGAAGCTGGGGTAAGCGGCGTCGCAAACGACCCACAAAACTTTCGCTTCGATCCGTTCTTTGTGCTGTTGCTGCTGCTGCTAATACTTGCAAACGATTATGTGAGCGTGTAGCAATGGTTGTAGGTGACACTGAATTTCGTTAGTTTGTTCTTCTCGGTGGTCTTGTGCGGCTTTTTGGATTTGTGAATTAACGTTTCGCAGAAATCTGTTTGACCGAATTCATTTGTGTGGTTGTACGATTCGCGGAAAGACATTTATATATCTTTTGCATACTCCATATATTGGCCAACTGATTTTCAATCATGTTATTATTACAATTATCATTTTATTAGTTCACATCTAAACAAAAATAACTGAATCAACAATTTGACGCCACAATACTCGGTTCGCAGCCATATCCCTCCAACCTCGCCCAACACTTGCCAAGTCGTTAGCTATATCGGGCAATATTGCCACATTTCCTGCTCATAATACCTTCCAGGTCTAGCGCCTTCTAAATACTGGGCTCGCCGTAAAGCAGGGTCCTACACCGTCAAAGATGGTCCTAAGCACGCGTCGCTCGGAAACTCCAAGGATTAGCAAGTCTTCCTCGAGCATGGGACGAGTCCCCTGTTTCCTCTAAAGCCTATATTTGATACGACTGTGCTACGACTCCCACAGATGATGTACCATGGTGGATAACATCATCGACCACCCCGAAGGCTATCCAAGCCCTGTCGCGCTCGGTTCCACCACAAGCATGTACTTGGTCTTCGAAGTATACATCACAACTCCAAATGTTGCGTTCAGGCGAGCGACACACAATGTTCATATCATTCGCTAAACAAACAAATTGACTGGACACTTTACAGCCCAATATTGAAAAACAAGCACGAAAGTTACTTTGCCACCTTATCGTGGTCCCCGGCTCGACTCGGATGAACTGTGGAGTGTTCGCCTGAATCGTCACATGATTTTGCAGTTGCTCTATTGTTCCTAAGCAGACGGATGGTGTCCTCAACTTTCTTCAAAGTGGGGGCTGGTTGGTTACTATACCTTCACTGCCTTGATCTATGCTACCCTGTGCCCTAAGGGCCATTCAGGTGTTCCTCGAAGTGCTGCTTCTACCTTTTGATCACCTAATGTTCGCCGGCCCATCATTATCCCTGTACATTTCGACTCGAAACCTTTGCGGAAAGCGTTAATAGAATTTTCGTGTTTCTTGAGCATAGCACAGCTGCTCCATTCCACTTAGGATGATTGGATTTAGCCACTTTTTGTGAAAACCGGTATTTCGGTATTGCCGGTGCTGATACCGGTATTACCGGTATAATACCAGTATTGTGATTTTTTCTTAAATTTAAAAAATAGTTGATCTTAAGATGTGAAAATGCGTATGGTACCAATATCGAAGTAAGAATTTTTTACTGCTTGGAAATGTGGACCTCCAATCCAACGGCTTAGCTAAATTTCCGACTAGAGGAAATGCCAACTTGGCAAAAAAAAAACTTTTATAATGGTTATGAAAAGTCTGTAGTGTAACACTAAGATTTATTGCCAGTTCTTATGAGCTGCACTCAAAAACCAATAAAAAAATGCAACAAAAAGCTATAAATATTACTTGGATATTATTTATTTTGTTGTTTCATTGTTGTTTTTCCTGCGCTCCAACCACTAATTTTTGAAATCATGACCATCATTCATGATTCCAGATTCCAGGAAAAATATCCAAAGACACTCATTCGTCGATAATATACTAAAATCGGTACACTTGAGCTATTCTGTTATTAAGGTGTCCACCAGAGTAAACGCAAAAGAATAACAATTATCATAAATGAACTGTCAAATTGCACTGTCGCGTCTACTCTGGCTTCACTCTAAGAAGCCAAGATGGTCATTAGGGTGGCTCAAGCTAGTAATGGGAAAAACTTTTTTGAATTAGTTTGATGGGCCGCTCTTTTATTCAGTTCTATTTGATGCCCTGATACTCTGGACAAAATTTCAGCCAAATCGGTCAACGTTTGGGCGGTGCTAAACTCGTTGGAAGTTTATATGCAAAAATGTATGCAGAAACTAAAAGGGCAGCCATCAAAAAAATTGAAAAAGTGTTTTTGAGCCACCCTAATGGTCATTGTAAAGTGAAGTCCCAAAAATGTTGTTAAATTGGCAACACTGGGAATTAAATGCATGTATGCATGTATGCAATTCCATACTGAGCAATAGGGATCGATAGGAATGGTTTAAAGTGGTGGTGGAGCCTTTTGCTTGCGAATTTAAGTGAAACTAGTTTGTAAGTAACTTTATACAGGCCGGACTCGATTATCCGGGGCTCGATTAACCGGAGAAAATGGCTCGATTATCCGGAGTAATATTTTTACCTATCTTACAAAAATAGAAATATTATCTTTGTGTATCCGTAACGTATCCAATATGTGCAAGACACCTAGGAATGATAGTGACTTTATCGCTTTCCTAAGGGATTGTTTAAAAACTACGTAACGCTTTAGGGGAAATAAAGTCAGACCAAGCGTTACGATCCGTACAAAAAAAACCTTCCGTAAGTTACGAATCAGAATATCCAGAATGGATTCATTCACAAATAACGTAACGCTAAATTTGTATCTCCATCCTCCCCCTCGTACAAAAGATTTAGAAAAATCCTCCCCCTCGTAACGCTTTTTATATGGAAGGTTTAATTGGTTTGTATGAATCGTAACGAACGGCCTGACCCCTCCGTCTCCTTCCAGCGTTACGTAATTTGTGAGCAACCTCAATATTTATATGAAAAAGAAATTATTACAACAACGGTGGTCCATGTATGGATTAAAACACCAGTTCTATATTCATAGTAACAACAAATGGCGCTAAAAATCCTCGTTTTTAGGGACCATTCGTAAATTACGTAACGCTTAGAGCGGAGAAGGGAGTTTTCCGGAAGTGTTGCTATCCATACAATTTTTTTAGATACCTTTTTCAAAACGTGTGACATAGGGAGAGGGGGGATTGAAAATTGCCATTTTTGCGTTACGTAATTAATGGGTCTTCCCTAATGATGAAATTAATATTTACATTTTCAAAAGAATCACTCGGTAGCCAACGTGATCCATACACAATGTTATGCTCAGAATGTCAGGCCATAACCCGGTGAAAATGGTTCCTGATAGGGATCCGCAGGAGACACGAGGGCAAGGTGCGCAGAGAGCAAGGTAGATCGATTTGAGATCGGTCCGTGAGTTGGCGACGTGCAACTACAGACCGAGCTGAATGTAGATGAATTTTTTGCATTGCAGAGGCCTTAGTTTGAATAAATCAAATGGAATAAATTCCGATGTTAGAATGTCAAATGGTGCTGTGCGATGAAATTCATATTTTTGTTTGTTTTATTTCTTGGATGTTCTGGAATTTTCGGTAGGCCACGACATGTATAAGCCACAACATCAAGGGCATCTGAAAAATATTGGTGCTTAACGATAAAATAAGAAAGTTTTCATTTTTTGGGATCCTCCACATTTCCCGGAGGACCAAACAGTGGTTAGAGGGTGTGCGCCATCGCCTCCGACAGTTTAAGGCAATCTCGTTGAAACTCCAGAATATTTCTCGTGAAAAAAGCATTTTTTTTAAATTCCATGCAATTTTCCGTTGAAAAATCGAAAAAGCTTTTCATAAAACTAAGAATATCCATTGAAAATTCTGAATACTTAGCACTTAGCATTAAACAACGGACAGGACATTCACACAGCACCCAGTGAACCAGCGGAGCGTTTTTTCCTTCACGAGATGTTTTCTTCTTACTAGGGCGGGAATCAAACTCACACTCCATTGCTTGCAAATACGCTTAGACGACTGACGCCACTAACCACACGACCACGAAGCCCACTAGGTGCAAATTCCAGAAATTTCCGGGGTAAATTATAAAGAATTTCCTTTGGGAATCTCAAAGAATTACCTGCAGAAATGTCCAAGGATTTCCTGTTGAAATTCACAGAATATCACGTTAAAATTAAATGTTTTGACGGGGAATGGCCGTTTGTTGTTTGGCCGAATATGTCATTTATCTGAAACTCGACTGGCATTAGGCCGAAATAGACATATGGCCGATAATGTCGTTTGGCCGAAAAGGGCGTTTGGCTGAAAAGTCGTCTAATCAAATAGGTCATTTAGCCAAAAAGGCCTAGAGATGGTTGTTTGGGATAAAAGGGCCATTTGATCTAAATAAACATTTGGCCGAAAGTGTTGTTTGTCCGAGCTGCCGAAAAAAATCGTTTGACCGAAAATGCTGCTTGGCCGGACGAGGTGACATAAGGTCAAAAACGGTTTGGCCAAAAATGTCCTGAAAGCGACGTACGGGTGAAGATCATACGGCCGAACTGATAATTTGGCTGAAAAAAAAAACATTTACTCCGACAGCTCATTTGTTCAAGAATGGCGTTTGGCCGAACGGATCGACGTTTTTCGCCATATAATCCGATCAGCCGAATAACATTTTCGGCCAAATTGCTCTTCCTGCTAAACTACCGTTTCGATCAAATGGAATTTTCGACGACAAGGCCTATTCGACCAAACGACCTGTTAGAGCATATGGCTTTTTCAGCCAAATGACTTGTTTGGTCGTACCGTCAAACCGTTTTCCACGTAATAACCGTATGAATTCGGCTAGATAGCTTTCGGCTTAACGTATTATTCGGCCTAAGTGGTATTCGGTCAAATGACTATCCACCGAATGATTTTTAACCAAAAGACCCGTCGTCTTTTGAAAATTTTCTCGTAGAATTTCTGAAGAATTACAAATGGACAACATAAAAAACTTCAAGTAGAAATCCAAAGAAATTCCGAAAAAAAAATTCAGTTAAAATTCCGCTGCAATTTTTTTTTTTTTTTGAAGCTAAAAAAATCACAAGGAAATTCTGTTTAGTGGAAATTCCGGAAAATTCTCGACGAGAAAAAAAACTGAAGCGTGCATGCATGTATAGGCATTTCCCGTGAAAATATTAAAGAAATCTTGGTGAAAACTTTAGATCATTTCCTGTTGAAAATTCAAAAAACTTGGAAGAATCTCCCGGGACAGTTAATTAGATTTTTCCGGCGAAATAAAAAGGTTCTCCCGTTAATGTCTTTAAAAAATCTTGGAAAAAAACTTTACGTTACGAACGTAATAAATAAATCGTCAAGCTTTCGCCGACCAAAATTATGACAAACGCCGCCGCCGACGATTTTCGGATCGGCGCTGACCTCTAACAGTAGTCAGAACCCATGAACGGACCAACGGGATATTTTATTAAATTTTATATAACTAGAATAAAGATTATTTGAGTAAAAGTTAAATTTTCAGCGACAACAAAAAATGGCTCAATTATCCGGAGTGAATTTTTTTTCAACACTCCGGATAATCGAGTCCCGCCTGTACATATAATAAACTTAATAATAATTAGAAAATAATTTCCAGCTTTGAAACTAAAATGAACACGGCTGTCGCAACATTCTACAAAGAAACTATCTCTAAAGTCGAAAGGAGTCACCATGGACAAACTAATAAGAAAGCTCGAGCTGCAAGCGAAGCAAAACAAAGTACGGCGGTCTCAATAGCACGAATATGAAAAAAGATGATTACGAACGCTAGTTGAAGAAGGTGGATTAGGATTTCGATGCGTCTGTATCGATCGTAATACCCGAAGTCACTCATCAAGCAAGTCGTTACTCGAATCTTTGTGCGCCGCCAGAAATTCAAAAAGAACTTTCTCCAGATGTTACTTATGAACTCCCTTCAGAAATTTTCACGATAATTACTTGAGCTTGATTGAGTTGCTACTCCATTATGTCCAGATCAGCTGTTCTTGCACAGAGAACCAACAGATGTTTGCTTGGGACTAGCACTCATCTTCAATGTATGATCTCATTTGTTGGGTCATACTGGCGCCTGCCACGTCAGAACGCAAGTCAATGTAGGGAAGGGGAGGAAATGATGATGTAATCACTCGCCCACTGCAAATCCAAAATACCTCTGCACTTGCCACGAGATCATCCTGGATTTATTTGAATTTTTGAGTTGAGTTCGAGAGGCAGAGGTTCGTCTTGGTTAACAAGCTGCCAATGTTATAGATAGAAGAAAGCAACTAATGGAATTTCTAATTGGATGTAGAAAACGAGCTTTTTAGTTCATTTCCAATTCTAGTAGCCAGTGCTAGAATAGTCAAGTTGAAGGTATAAGGGGCCGTACACTAATTACGTAAGCACTTATGGGGGGAGGGGGGGTCTGCCATATTCTTACGCTCCATATAAATAAAATTTAATTAGTATGGGAAAAATCTTACATGGGGGGAGGGGGGGTTGAAAAACCCAGAAAAATTGCTTACGTAATTAGTGTACGGCCCCTAAGGATAGGAATGGAAATAGTATGGAAGTCCATTTCCAGTTCTAGCGATTGCTAGAACATGAGAAATATAGAGAAAGATACAAAGTAGGAGAATGGGACGAACCTGGGATTGCACCCACGACCTCCTGCATATGAGGCAGAATCAGTTTTTTTAGGAATTTTCACGAAAACTACTACAGAGTTTCTCGAGGAAGTTGCTAAAGCAGTTACTTCGGAAGTTCATCCAAAAATTGCTTTGAAATTTCCTTCTCGATTTTTCATCGGAAATTGTTCCAGAAATTCCTCTCGGAATTACTCCAGAAATTCCCTTTACAATTCACCCAGGAATTTCGTCGGAAATTCCTTTATGGATTTCTTCGGAAATTCCCCCAGATGTTGCTTATCTCAGGGATTGTCTCCGATGTACCTCCATGAATCCTTTCAGAGGTTCCTCAGAAGGTAACTTCGGAAATTCTTACAGGAACTCCTTCGGAAATTTCTCCAAAAAGACCTTCGAAAATTGTCCCAAGAACAGGGTTTGCAGAAAACGCTCTCAAAAGATAACTGTTCCGAATCATAACAAGCCATGATAACAAATTTATCAAACTTGTATACAAGTGCGAGAAAACAGAATCAGATAGGCAGCCGCCACACAGAAGTGATGATTTTTCCTTTATTTTCGCTAATTTTTGTTGTGGACCGCACAGCTGTGTAGAACAAGTTGAGATGTGTCATCAGAACCAGTGCTTCCCGCGTTTGGAGCTTTTTGAAAGAAATTTGTCATAGGATATAGACTCCCGAATCAGTTCTTTATCATGACAGCTTGCGAAAAAAAAGTATCTCACGGTATGCTATATATCATATGAGGCATTGCACGGGGGCATGTCAGTCGATCCTGAGCGACCATTTCGAAAATATTTGAAACTCTGCACAGTTTTTCAATTTCATCTAAATCGTCATTTTTCGATATCAAATCTTCATATTGAGTCACGACTAACTTTTCAAAAGGGTGTATGTGAAAATGGTTCAAAAATATTTAAAAAGCTGCACAGCAAAAACGGAATGTTCGATTGTTATGATTTTTTCAGCAAAGTTAGACAACTAAAAAGACAAAGAAAATGTGCACAGTTTAAAAAAATGTTTTTGTCACAAAAACTCAAATATCTCAAAACCCTATCTTTTTTCGAACGTAATTTTTTTAGGGAAAACGGTCCATTATATTAGCTATCTACCATAAAAATTTGGTGATGGTAAACTAATAAACAAAAAAGTTATGACATTTCAAACATTTCACAATTTTCACATTTAGTTAAAAACAATTTTTTCTGTGTAAGTTATTTCGAGAATTGCAGTTTGATGCAGATTTTATTGTTAAGGGACGTGATTTAAACAAGTTGTTTCCATAAGATTTAGATTTAATTATTCACAGCATCTATAAGAAACTTAGACACGATCCAGTGTTGTGATCAAAAGTATTGATAGTGTCATAATTTTCATTGCACGTGACTGGCGAAAAATTCTTTTAATAGTGTTGAAACCTGTTGATAATAACGTTGATAGAAACATATCAGAAATGTTATTTTTAAGACAAAAGCTGCAAAATCAAAGATTTATATACACGTGTACGTCTATAGTTTACCTGCAAAAAATATACCTCTTAGAGAATAGACTTTATGATCGGGAGGAAGCGGGTAACTTCAACAACAACAAATACAAGATTGGTACATACCATGACAATGCTCACGAAAAAGCAAAAAAATAACTACCACTCTGATTGTTAAACATCTTATAGTAATTTGTTCTTCAGTCAAGCAAATGACACCAAACTAGTCAGTAAAAACTTAAAAGTGATTTTGTTTATTGAAATATTACGAACAACATGAGTAGCCGCTTTCTCAACTGTTGTAGGCCGTTTGATGGAAAAAAGTGTTCAAAAGAGTTACGAAATCTCACCGAAAGCACCATAGATAAACTGAAAGCGACTGGTTATGCTCCAATGTCCACATTGAATACAAATTTACGCATTTGCACGTCCTGCCGTCTAAACGTTGACAAAAGAGCAATCTGTATATCATCGGTTGAGCAGAGCGCAGGAAGTTCGAAAACGACAGCAACTGAGGAATTGCCAGATGTATCGACAACAACTGAGGAATTACCAGAAGTATTAAGTGCTGAGAGCCTTGCCACCGTACCATCAGCGAAATCTGTTTCAACAAATCAATCGGAAGATGAGTGTATCCAAAAGGTCAACATCGAACGCTTTAACGAGGGCATAGCTGGGATAAAAGTGACTCCGATTAAATGGAGTAAGATGGACTACGTTTATTACCCGGAGAAAAATACCGTGAAATAAACGAAGCTGTACGAAGAAACCTCTTCAAATTAGGACCTGATGATGTGGAAAATACAGACTACGATGAGGTAATTATAAATATGAAGGAAAGGTTCTCGAATGCAGCCACGACAAGGAAAGAAAAATTATTGATTTTGTCGATGCTACCAAGTTCGTGGTCTATTCAGGATGCCATTGATGAGTTCAAAACCAATAGAAATACAGTAAAAGAGGCAAAACAATTGAAGAATAACTGTCTTTCAACCAAAAATACTAGGTCTAGTACTGCATTAACAGATGAGACAAAAGAAATAGTAGTTCAATATTTTGAAGATGATGAAGTAAGTCGAGCTATGCCTGGTCAAAAAGATTATGTATCAGTACAAAAAGATGGAAAGCGTCAAGCAATCCAAAAACGATTAATGATGACGACTTTGAAAGAAGCGTACACACGCTTCAAGGAAATTCACGATAATATTAAAATAGGTTTTCCTCATTTGCAAGCCTTCGGCCAAGGCAATGTAAGCTTCTTTCCAATTCAGGAACACATAATGTGTGTGTGCACAACCCATGAGAATATTAATCTTATTTTACATAGTTTGAAAAGAATCAATTTAACAAAGGATATTAAAATGTTAACTGGTAGTCTTTTGTGTGAAAATACAACATCAAATTGCTATCTACGATCTTGTTCGGATTGTCCAGATTCTTCATCATTGGAAAATACTTTATTCGCCGAGTTTGAAGAAAAATATATTGATCAGTTATCATTTGAGCAATGGGTGACCACGGATAGGTGTGACATAGAAACTATTGTAAAACCTGTAGATGAGTTTGTGTCATATTTTTGCTTGAAATTAGAAAGTTTAATCCCTCACGATTTCATTAAAACAGAACAATCCAGCTTTTTAAAAATACGAAAAATACATTACAAAATGGTGAATTTTTAGTCATTTGTGATTTTTCTGAAAATTACAGCTTTGTATTGCAAGATGAAGTGCAGTCCCATCACTGGAACGTACAACAAGCTACAATTCATCTATTCGTTATTTATTTTAATGGAAGTACGCAAATTGAACACTTAAGTTTTATTATAATTTCCGAAGATTTAAGACACGATTCAGTATCCGTAAACATTGAAAAATGATTAACTTTTACGCGTTGATAAGCATAAAGAAGTCAAAAAGATATATTTCATGTCTGATGGAGCAGCGTCGCAGTACAAAAATCGTAAGAATTTTTCGAGCCTATGTCAATTTAAATCAATGTACGGAATTGATGCAGAATGGCATTTTTGCTACATCACATGGCAAAGGTCCTTGTGATGCTATTGGAGGAACAATAAAGCGCATGGCCACAAGAGCAAGTTTAGCCAAAGAACGTGAGCATCCAATTAAAACTGCGAAAGAACTTTTTGATTGGGCAAATCGTAGAAAAGAAAAAGATTTAACCAAATTATCATTTTGTTTTACTACTACTGAAGAGTACGAAATAAAGGCTTCAGAGCTCAGCGAGCAATTTAATAACGCGAAAACGATCCAAGGAACCCAAAAATTTCACTGTTTCATTCCATTGTCGGAAAATAAAATTAAAGCAAAACTATACTCAAACTGTGTTGATAATAATTCAAAAGTGTTCGATATTTTAAAAAATTTGAATAAAAATAAATAAAAAATAAGTATTAATAAACTGTTTTCATGATATCATAACCCATACCAAAATTCACACCCAACACTCTTAGAGTTTCTATAACAACATTGTGTCACTGCCACATTTAATTTAATACTTAGGATAATATTAATTCATTTGTATTTAGTTATACATATAATAGTTATACATATAATATACATAATATCGATGAATACATAAATATGGAATATCATACAAACAACTTGTTTAACGCACGCAAGGCCCTTAACAATAAAATCAGCATCAAACTGCGATTCTTGAAAAAAAATACACGGAAATTTTTTTGTTTACTATATGTGAAAATTGTGAAATGTTTGAAATGTCATAACTTTTTGTTTATTAGTTTACCATCACCAAATTTTTATGGTAGATAGCTAATATAATGGACCGTTTTCCTAAAAAATTACGTTCGAAAAAGATAGGGTTTTGAGATATTTGAGTTTTGTGACAAAAATGATATTTTTAAAGGCAAAAAATTTTTTTTTGCTGTGCACATTTTCTTAAGAATCACCATTTAGTTGTCTAACTTTGCTGAAAAATCATAACAATCGAACATTCCGTTTTTGCTGTGCAGCTTTTAAATATTTTTGAACCATTTTCACATACACCCTTTTGAAAAGTTAGTCGTGACTCAATATGAAGATTTGATATCGAAAAATGACGATTTAGATGAAATTGAAAAACTGTGCAAAGTTTCAACTCAATAGAAAATCATGAATTAAAAATTTTCTTAAATTTTGATGCTGTTGCTTGGAATCGCTCCTATTATAAAGAGGCTGGGACGGACTTTTGGAATTCGGAAGATTATTGGGGTTGGGTATTGTTTAGAAAATGAATTAATTAGAAATCCCTCATATTTAATTCATTCGAGGTTCTTTGACATTGTACAATGCTTCGAAAACAAATTGCCCGAATTACTCCAAAACAGCAAATCCTCGGCAATAATATTTTCCCGGTAAAAATATTTCCCCAAAAATGCCTTTAACAAAAATGATATTTCCCGAAAATGATACTTCCCGATACACATATCCCAGAATATGACATATCCCTGAATGAAGCAGGCCATTCACATAACAGTATTTGACCTAAGGTCATTCGACATAAAGCGCATTTGGGATAATTATGAACAGTATCGGAAAAATCTTTCATGGAAAGCATGCATTTGCTGGGTATAAAGCAATGATATTTGTTAAACTTCATCGGAATCATGGTTTGCCCAGTGAAAAGCAATGATTAATGTGTTTCCCTCTGGATGGTAGATGTGATTGCTTCTTTAAAAGCAGGCATTTGCCCTGAATAAGGCAATGGTGGGTGTGATCCCTTCTTTAAAAATATGCGTTTGTCTGGAATAAGGCATCGGTGGATGTTTTTCCTTCTTTAGAAATGGACGTTTACCCGGAATAAGGCTATTCCCCTTCTTCAAAATAAGTCAATTGTTCCAAAAGCCTTCTTTTAATCAAATGATGAATTATCAATAAGTGAACACAATTACCCTGTGGACCAATTGGTTTTATCATTTTTTGATTGTGAAGAAAAACTGCGAACCAAACTGGGAATTCCGAGCAAGGCCGGGTACGAGAACATTTGCCTTAAAATATCAAAAGAAAATATGAAGAAAGGTTTTGAAAATTTTTAATCCGGAGTAGTTTTCATTTCCAGCAGAAAAATGACCTAAAGCATACTGATCATTTAGTAAAGGAATGGATCATTTACAACTTACCGCGTGGGCTCAACACTCCACCATTGTCTCCTGATCTCAATTCCATACCACATTTGCAGGATGTCTTGGAGAAGCGCACAATCACTTTAAAGGTGGCTCTAATAAACACATAGAATAAAATAAACATGACAATTGGTCGTGGTTCTGCTAAATCACACCGAGCGCCAACAAAAACTTATACATTTTTCTAGACAAACCTTCGGTTAGTATAGATTCATTTTATCACAAATCGTATCGGATATCCCTTAACCTTATAACTATGGATATTAGAGTGATTCAAATTTTGACTTTTTCGCTCCCCTATGCTTAAACGTTGACATTTGGTGTTTTATCAATCTTCCTAAATTTTTAGTTAATTTGGATGTAACTAGACTGAGCACGAGCAGTTTGAAGTTTGTATGGAAATTAATATAGAAATCGTCACTAAAGCAAAAGACCATTCCGTGTTGCAAGCCATCAAATATTCAAATATAATCGACCCGATGATTTCATAGAATACTTCCTTTGTCCTTAGGACAGTTGTTGTTGCGAAGTGATCTGACTTTTGTAAACAAAGTTATAAAGAAAACAAAATGCTCATTATTGATATTGATGTTATTCTTTTACGTGTAGAATTGAATTTACCACGATTCAGTATTTCTCCAATTACTTTTCTTACAAGCACAGAATCGTTTCGCAACAAAGACGACCAGTTTCATTGCAACATTTTCTATGTTGCCAATAAAGTCGTATATTTTTAGAACTTACTGAGTAACGTTACGGAACGGTTTTCCCCAAAAATTACTGTTTCCATAGTAATTTTCATACAAACTTCAAACTGCTCCTACTGAGTCAATTTACATCAAAATCAGCTAAAAAATTAGGAGGATTATTAAAACAGCAAATATCATCGTTTAAGCATAGGAGAGCGAAAAAGTTAAAATTTGAATCACTCTAATGGATATCCTACAATCAATGTGCGTATAAATCGATATGAAATGATGTCCGTTTTCTTTTTGTGAACAAAATACCACAAGTCAGTTGAAAAGCCACTTGGTGCGGTTTGGCTGAACCCCGACCAATCGGTACATTCAACGCCCAACCACTTGAAGGATGTTTTAATGACAAAGTACTTCAAATGGATTACTTAAAAATAGTTCGTGAGATATTCTTTGGAGTAATAAGCTCATCAACGAATATTTTCTAGCTTTTTCCACACATTTTTCTTTTTTGTTTTTTAAGCATAAATATTATCTGAAAAAACGAAATATATCATAATAATTAGTGGAATTAAAAGGAGAGTACTAAACTCGTCTTAGACAGTTGATAAATATTATCATAGTTTGTGTGCATCAATAAAACGAGTACGAGAAATTAAACCTATTTGAGTATTTTGGTGAACGCGTAGACTTTTTATCATCACATTATCTGAATAAAAACGTATTAGAAGCAGTGTGGTCGAAAATGGAGCGTACCTTGGTTCGCGAAATTTATGAGCTGTCCTGCTCGACAAGTACGTTATTCTATTTGAACTCCAGTGGGATGTCGGATAATTTGCACTACGGCTGCCTAACGAAATATGTGTGACATTTTTGTTGATGTTTTTCGAATTGTTGAAGTGGATGAAAACTGACTACTCCTCGTGCGCTGTCCGTTTTATTTACCAACTATTTAATATTTCATTGGAAGCTAATTTGAGAACTGGGTGCAATGCGCGTTTGCTTGTGTTTCCTCCTGGATGCAGAACGACAGATTATTGAAATATTTAGTAAAAAATTAGAACTCTCAGCGCGCGTTTGCTCGTGTTTTACATTACAATCATCGAAAAGATTGTTTATATTGATACCAGAAATTGACTTGAAAGCGATTTAGTAAGACTAAACAAGGTATGCTCATTGGCGTAGCTAAAGGTAGATTAGAAAGGTCCAAGTCCCAGCCAGAAGATTTCAGGCCCCTCTCTGGGATGACAAATGCTGATGAGATATTAATATAGCCTATTTTGTTTCAACAAGCTGCAAATAGATGATTTTTTGCAGAAGCTGTACGAACGAAGTTTGCGTGGCAATGAGTTGTTTACGAAGTCTGATGAAAATTGAATTGAATATCACTACAGAAATCTTATTTAAATTTTATTATCAGCTTCTGCAAAAGATATCTCCAAACTTCAGAACTATTTTCAAAACAAGCACATGGAGCTTTTCTATATCAAGCTCTATTGATGTTGCTTAGAAAAAGTTTTCCTTCCAAGCATTTAAAAAAAATGGCAATTTCCTCTATAAGTTTTAAATTTTCCGAAGGATTCGTTTCTTCAAAACTTTTACTGGATTCATTGAAGAAATTATCAGAATTTATTAGATTTTTCATATTTGTGAGCTTCGTAGACGTGCGGTTAGCGACGTCAATCGTCTAGACGCATCTTGTGCCATTAATTTGTTCTTATCCATAGCATAACTGTTTATATTAATAATATTTCGATGCAATTTTTTGATATTGTTGTCTGTTCTTTTATCTCTTATATTAATCAAGTCCACATTATGTTTTGTTATTCTGCCCGGACAAGCCTAACCGGACATGTTTTTATTTTTGAAAGAAAAATTAGGAATATCTTTTTTTAGCTTATTTCTGCGTTCATAGCATTTTACATCAAAATAATGTTTTAATGCTTAATAGATGAAGTAGATGCTAAATACAACCATATTTATTTTTTGAGAATTTCATAAAATGAAACAACAAAATACAAATAATAGGACCAAAAACATATTTACCGAAATGCAAACATTCAGTACCATATGCAACCTTTCTCAAAACTTAATTAAATATGCGACTTGTATTGAGAAAATCTTTCTTTTTTTGCAACATGTTGCATAAATTTACTCTATGTGTAGACACATATTTTGTGATCGATCATCATCTGATACATACCGTGAAATGGCTTTCGGTGAAATTGTACCGAACCGGCTCTTTGTGTTCTCCTGCTTGGTTCGGTTGGTTGCCTGATTGTTGTCGCACTCACTGGTTGCACGCCTCCGCGCCACGCCAAGCTCCAGGCACAGCTGTTGCTGCCCTGCTGGTGCCCCCCAAAACCATCGGCGTGCAATGTGGGGTCTGTTTTTTCGTCTTTTTCTGAACAAAGGAAAATAAAATCCACACAACAAGATCCGCTCACTGTTTCGGTTATGGAAGGCAATGTGCCGTGTATGAACTCTCGTTGCTGCGTTCTGTTCGGTTTCGTTTCGCGCCCTCGCGATTGACTGATTCGTTTGTCACTACTGGTGGAACACACTACAAAACACACTTTGGTCCGTTTGGCCGACCCCCCAAAACTGTGAACTTTGCCATGCAGCTTGAATGTCTTCGCCAACTGATGAGATTCTAACAAAGCAAAGCCAAGTTTTTCCAGAAGGAATCGCATTATGCTAATGTAATTCTTCGGACTGAAAAGAAATCGGCAACTTGCAAGAGCTCCAGTTACATCAGAGCCATCCGTCCAAGTCCCCAGAGGGGAGCACACTGTGATTATTCACAAAATCGCCGTCGAACCACATCTGCGGTAGTAGGAAGTGCTCTTGCTGTTCTTCCCACATCCAGACAACTCTTCCAGAGAGGAGGAAACCAGAAAACACGACCGGAACGGAACACGGATCGCAGCCGACTGCGACCAGCAGTTGTTGGACGGTCCCGACTAGCCGCGCGACGACGACGGCGACGGCGGCGGTGACACTCTCGACACAGTGAATTGCTTCTTTTCCAACGTTCTTCCGCTGCTGTGCCGCTGCGCTGGATGGCTGGCTGGCTGGCTGGCGTCGACGGTGACGATCCCACATTGCTCCGCGTCACGTTTTGACTCCCCCGCGCGCGTGAATGGTCATGTTCTGTCATGCTCGCACACTATCGAGTGGAAGTATCTCTATAGGTCGGTTGTTGTTGGCTCACACGGCTGGGAGTTTGTCGTCGACATCGAGGAGAATTGAGTCCGAGCGGAAAAACGGAACAGACGGAAAATCGACGCCAAACTTACTCGATTTGCTCTCACGCTCGCCGGAATCGGTAAACGCGTGAACTATACAGATCCTAAATATCGAGAAGGGGAGTTATTCGGGGATATGGTGCATAAAATGATAATAAATTAATGATGATGCCAGCAGCTAATGTTGGTCAGAGCCAAGAATGCTTCTTTTCCAAACATTCGAAGAATATCTTTAGGAAATTGCAAAATCCTCTTTGAAATCCTGAAAAAAATCCCTAAAAAATATTTTCTTGCAACCTGTTGCATAAAGAACTATGATTCTAGCAATCCGCAGTCTAAAGCTATCAATAGGGTAAGACGGTATAATGCGCCCCACCTGGCCAAAACGCCCCCCTTTGATTTCTAGAAAACTATACCTAACTAAGGGTAAAAATCAGTTGGAACCTATAAATATTTGTAAAACCATCATACTATGTGAATGTGGGAGTATTTTTGTATTTCATAATGAAAACAATAGCAAAATACAAAAATGTTACAGTTTTGATGTAACTTTTAATGTTTGTTTTCTCAACATTCTGGAGCGATTCTAGCATACTGTCCGGAAAACTTGCACTGGAACACTCAGTTGGGCAACAAAATAACCTTTCTCAGTGGTTAATACGATATAAAATTATTTCCGTCTTCAAAAACGTAACGATTTTTGAAAACATGTTTCACTCGCCAAAACGCCCCAGTGTAGGCAGGACAGTATGCCCTTACCAACTATACACAAGCGCAGCGAGCCTGCAGCAATTGCTTCAAAATTGTATGGACAATATTAAAATGTAATTCACACCTGCGTAAATGGACTTATGTTGGTTTTTTAATGTCAAGCACATAAGGATTTGTAACCTCTTTATTATGAGATTGATAAAATACTAATTAAGGGCTATGGAACGTGTTTGATTACGGTGGGGCGTTTTACCCAGGCACTTTTTGAAATCCAGTTTTTCACGACTTTTCAAAAAAGCTTTATTACGTGTTCTCAGTAATATTTCTACATGACTACTCACATGTAATGGATTTGTGACTTGTTGAACTACCAAATAACACAAAGTTTGCATAAATTAAGTTGAAAAGTAAAAAGTTTTCATAGGTATTGCCTTATTATACCGTCTTACCCTACACTCTTTATAGGGTAGCCATATGGTATCCTAAAGGAGGACATTATCAAAATTTTCTACGAGTAAACACCCATCGATTTGCCTTTGGAACGCGTCGCACAGTACATTTCTTGAATATGTTCGGCAAAGAGCAGCCGCTATGCCAAGCCTAGAATGGAATAGAAATCTGAACTAATCTGAACAGTTGAGTTTCTTTAGTCTCAATCTGAACAGTTTAAATTTCTTCAGTTAACAACTTGGTGATACAGTTAACAGTTGGTAATATTTTATTTGGAGATGTAGTGTTAATAAAGTAGAAGGAGATGTCGTATCTTCCAGCTAAAACAAATTTGCATGTGCTAGAGAAAAAGGGTAAGATGAAGGCGATATAGACATGCATGCCTCTAATTGAGTTCATGCAAAGTGTACGTTCTGGCCTCCACTGTGTGCACTTATTCGCATTGATATACGATCTCTTGTCTGCTGGGTTACTTGCTGAATCTTATAAAAACTTCTTGAATAAGATAAACATTATTGTGCGAAACTCCAACAAATGTAATATTTTTAATCATATTAAAAATCAAATATCAATTGATAGTTTTATGTCCTTCTTTTTAACCAAATGTCCTCTTTTTTTGCGACGATTTGAGTGAAACTCTTCGTGCTGATGGCTAATATCTGTCTAGGCCACCCGAAATCTATGACGATGTCAAATCAGTTTGCTAGATTTCTGCATGAACTATGCAAATATTTACGATTAGTCAAAGAGTGAACTACGGGCTTGACGAATTGTTTTCATTCTCAAGTGGTTTGTGGCCTCTTGCTTCTGATATCAGATCAATCTGTCCAACAATAATATTCAAATAAAATTTCCAAAAGCTATGTCGAGATCCAAATTATAATTCAAACCTCGTTTGTGTGGAGTTTAATCTAACTGTTAGCAAGCGAGAGCCTCTTGAAACACCTTATGATGGTTCACTATATGCGGCTGACGACGCATTTTCCGATTGCTTTAATTGTTAATAATGTGGCCGTCAGTTGTGGTTCGCATTAAGCCATTTGGAGCAATTATTGAATATTATCTTTATATAGTAAACAGGAAGTGGTTCACAGCTACACGTTTCCCCTCTTTTCAGTTGTATTTGTAAAAAAAGGAATTTTTGTCATTAGAATTGGTTCTTCATGAAAAAATACGTCAAAATACGTTGTGGTTCTAACTACATTCGGTACCATACCAGACTCGCTTAACTGTAATAAGAAAAAATTGAATTGAACTTGTTAAAATATCACACATATAAATCAAAATATATTTTGGAAATCCGGCATGGATTACTTTTCGCCATATTTTTTAAATGATTTCTGATTTCTAATCAGTTAGTTGCTGAATCAAAATTGTGAGATCTCCAAATGCAATGTTTCTACAGCATTTTTTTCTTCTCCATCCTCCACTCTATCTGTCTGTTTTAATTTTCTTCAAGCCTGTTCTATTCCTAAAGTTTGAAATAGGTACATTGATTGATTACGCGTCCCCTCTACGCTACCATTTTCTAGAATATCCACTACCCCAGTTCCAAGTTCTTCAACGAACAATCCCTTCCCAGCTAGATCTTCTAGCTTCGCCACCCGAGCTTTTCCATCCGCCACTGAATTCGATTAATGCATATTTGGTTCTCACCAATTAGAGAATAACAGTCAAATGCGATGTCAGTGCTGCGATTATTCCGGACTCATCAAGGCCTTGTCCCATTTTCTGCTGCTCCATTTTCAGAGCACAACGGGGGAGGGAGGGCAGTGAGCCGCAACAAAGAGCGATATTCCCCTCCCATACGATATTTCACGACGTCTGATTGGAGCAAGGACAAAACCGTGGATGCCAGAGAAAGACACGACATATCAGTCATTCTTCGATCCAACTGATCAACTGCAACGTTGGCTCGATCAACTTCTTCAAGTTTTGGAGTTTTTCAAGTTTTTCAGAAGCCGGGATGAAAAAATCAAATATTCAAATAATCGAGGATAAACAACACTCTCACGCGATAACATATCCAAATTATCAATTGATAATGACTCGCTAGGGAGTAAGAATCGTTCGATAATTGTATCTCAATTAGGATCCCTTTGTTAAAGTAGACGCTTGCAGCAGGGGCTGCAGGAACTATATCCAAGGGCTTTACGACCTCTCTTCACGGCCTCTGTGAGTTAAGGGGCCGCATGGGACGTGGTGTAGTTTGGCAGTGGAATCTGTTAAACCTCTCTACAAAAAGCTACATGTGTCCGCAAGCAGGCCCTATCAAAGCGACCATGTGCCGCTCAAATCGCATAGCAGTCCAGGGAGTGCCGACTGGTATGAGGAGTATCCTTACTCCGTTAGGGTAGTGCGTGGGATGGTTCGAGAGAGAGCGAGTGCTCTTCTTGTGCTGAGGCAGGAGTGTCATAGCCTCACATGGAGCGAATGACATTTGGAGAAGTTGCTTCAGCGGCAAGGTGGCAGTGCGATTTGGGTGCATGGTGCATGGGAAGGGTCCCTGCTGCAGTAGGTTAGTAAGTGGGCTGCGTCGGTAGGGAGTGAGTAAGCTGCTTGTGCTCTGGGAGTATTGGTATCACAAATAAAATATTCCGTATGATTTTTGTTTTACGAAGCCTTTTTGACTTTGACGAGCATTCCAAATCATATTATTAATCAATTGAAGGGTAAAACACCTAATAGTGGAGGAAATAAGCAAGTTCAACCACTAGTTGTTCACTCATAGAAAGTCTGTACTTTATTTCGCTCACCTCAAGTATGCATTCAAAGGCTCATCAATCATATTTCAAACTCAAAGTGATCCTATCGCTGCAACTCGTGGCGAACTCTGCTGTGTTTCCTCCCTACTTCCAGATTAACTTCTTTAGATCTTTGTTCGTTGCGTTTCACGTTCCCTGTTCACTGAAGGGTGAGAGGCTTTCTTGGGCCAGAAACACCAAGTTCCTTCGCGATCTTGTCCTCAAGCATCGTAATTTGTGAACCCTCGCCCACGAATGCAAACACTAGACTTTTCCCGTTTCCATGGATCAAAACTGGCAGAATTCGGCCGTCAGCAGCTTGTATACCCGACGATACATTCAGCGAGTGTGTCGAGGTTGTTGGAGGGGACGAATAATGAAGAAGAGTGTGGTGGTTCAATCAACATCCATCGAATTCACATCCTTTCCATGATTTGCATGGCTATTGTCCATGGTTGTTGAGACATGTTCGGCAAAAACCTCGATTCCTCTGTTTCCACCGCTCATCCAAATCAAGCTTCTTAAACTTGAAGCAATCAGCCACTCTGTGGCCCCCGCTTTCACAAACTGCACACACTTTTGCTGGTTTGCGTGCATCTCCGATAACTGGTTTGTGGAATGAAGTTGTTTCAGTAGGATTCAGGAAGGCTTGGATTCTAGCCTTTTCCCTTGGTCGCTGCTGCTTTTCCTCCTTTATTCCTCTGGAAAATCCTGGGAGCTCAAAGCTGACCTCGCTAGCTGCGCTAACTAGCTTAGCCATGAATTCGCCGAAGGTTGACACTGTAGCTCGCACTTGTTGGCCCTTGAAAATGGCCCAGTCCATTCTCATCGGCACCGGCAGCTTCTCGACCAATTCTTGCATGAGCATTGGGTTAGCTAAATGCTTTTCCTGGCCCGCCGCCTGAAGGTGGTCCACGAAGTTCTGCACTGCCAGCCTAAATTCCAGAATGGATTCCGGTCGGTCATGTCTGGGTCAAGATTTTCGGCGTTTGGGTATCCACACGCTGCCGTTGACTGCTCTAAGCTGCTAATGAACATCGGCCAGTCAGCTGGATTCCCACTGAATGTTGGCAAATCCTTGCCAACGACCTGTCTGGCGGCTATTTGCTGTGAGCTGAGAACCCCTAGAGGTCTATTTTCCGTCACAGGTGAGGGTTCTGCGATCTTTCTGGGTGGTTCGATGATGGTTCCCGATTTACACATGCCAAGCTACCACAATTTCCAGGGGGGGAAATGCTGACTCGCCAGTTGGCGGTTCTCCGTTGCGCGGTACCAGATAAGGGTACTAGTTGATGGTTCTAACTGATGACACCCCTGTGGCGCATGGACTCCTGCATCCTGCCCTAGAACGTGGGACCGATAAGCTGCCGGGGGGCACGAGTATATCGACGCGGGGGACGGTTGTAGTTTTCTTGACGACGTCGTGAATTGTCGGAAAGGCTCACGGATAGTAGCTGATCGCACGACCTGACACTGGACTTGACAGTTCGTTAATGGGATAAACCCGGTGTAGATGATGATTATGAAAAGTCGAGTCAAGTACGAGACACTGAAGACGGCCTTACTGTTGAGGTCGAAATACGTATCTGTCAAGATACAATTAAGTGGTGGAATTCAATGGGATGGTATAAACTCGCCTTATGACAGGTGAAAACATTCCACTAAAAAGCTCAAAATAATTTTCTTATCAAAAGCTGTTTGAACATGTGGTTGAAGTGTCGATACGCCGGCCCTGTTGATGGATGGAAACGATGGAAACGGACCGAACATTCTTCGGGGTCGAAGAAACCAATTGGCCTGGGGATCTGATTTACCCAGTGTTTTCTCTTCGGACTTCCCATTGTTTGGATGGGTCGCCAACCAGTTCGAGACAATTTCTCGTGACCTTTTTACAGACTCCACCACATTACCACGTTCGGAAATCTGCAGTATCAATTCGTTCTTCCTTTCCAGCGGCTTTCTTCGAATTGATAGCTGTTTCAGCAGACGTACTTTGTCTGTTTCCAATTTACGTTGCAGAAGAATTGATTCTTCATCTTTAAGCTTATTTTCTTCTTCTAACTGCTGCCTCTTTTCCTCAAGCTGACGTTCAGCTTCTTCTTGTTCGAGTTTCCTGAGAGTTTCATATTCCTCGAGTTCTTGTTGTTTCATCTTCGATTCCTCCTCGATAAGGGGCAATTGTGCCTGACTATTCATGCTCCGTAACGACGGGACTTGGCTTCCTTTATGCGAAGGTTCTTTCCCGGTGGACAATACTCCGGCCGGTACAACCGTTGTTTTGGATCGTAGTCGCGTTGAAATAGTAGATCCGACATTCTGGTTTTGACACTGAATACAGACGAACGGCCGACTCTGTACGGACTCGTCAATATCGGCACAATCAAAATGCTGCCACTGACGGCACTGATCGCAGGCGATCATATGAGCTCCCGACGCATCGAGCTGACTGCATAGCTTGCTCGTGAATCCCAATTGGCTATGATGTCCGTCCATCCTTGATACCCACGCCCAAAAATCTTTTGAGCAAACCCAATTTATGAAAGTAAGCTAAAAGCTAAATATAGATTTTGTTATTTTCAGATTTATTGCTGTATTGATCCATCGTTGAGTGACCATAACGATAACCAAAGCTCAACTTCGCCACAGTGGATGATTGGCAGGGGGTGACGTGACAGACATGGTTGGGTCCAATAAACTTCGCGTCACGGTCAGTGATCGCAAGCAGGCCAACTAAATTGCATCTGTGAGCTTTTCACTCTCGAATATAAAGTTTATTTACCGTCCGCAGTGTGTGAGATCGCGGGGTGGTGACGAAGGGTAGTATGATTTGCGACGATTTGAAACAAGGTTTCACTCGTTTCAAGAACGTCTCTTTACCTCCTGTTGCGACACTGGATTGCAAATAAATGTATTCGGTTTCACAGGAGAGAGAGAGAGAGAAGCGGATTTATTCCTGTCTGATTCTTTCTGTGTCACCTTCTCCGGGTCCGCGCTGTCTGACTACATAGTGATTGGCAAACTTCGTCTATCTGTTCGGCAGTATGTACCGAAAGTGATGTATTGTGAATAATTGCAAGCACCAGGGCCACACCGCTCAGTACTGCTGCAATAAACCTCACTGTGCATCGTGCGGAGAGAAGCATGTAGATGGCGCATGCAAGTATCGCCTCGATATATCTTCCTCTAAACACCACGAAGCACATCGATTGGGGAAAACATGCGGAGGCCATCATTAATGACGTACACTGCCGTCATACGCATATTGTCCCATGTTTGCTGGGATTTCCTATATACATGGGACAGTTATGCGTATAACCGCAGTACAGTCATTTCCGCGCACTTCCTCCGCGAGAAGAGTACGAGTTTCTATCTCAGTTGATCCTTGACAGCGCTCTTCAGACACAACGACGGCCGGCGCCAGAAGCTTCGGTTCGTAGGAACCATACGCCGCGTTTAAATAATTTCGGAAACACGGTTCATCGTACTTCTCAAACAATACATCGCACAATGCACCGTCCGTAAATGAAGATCGTGAAAGCTCTTCACGGTGGATACTCGACTACCGTCGTGCGGGCCTCTTTGATTCCGGGGCTACTTTGGATTTTTAATTTTTGAAAAAACTAAACGGAAAAAATACCAAATTTGTAACAGAAAGTTGCCGTCCAACTATCAACAAGACACCCAATTGGTGATAATGACAATTTTATAGTAGTTATTGTAATAATTCTTGTTTTAAAATGTCCAAAGTAGCCCCTGATTTTTCAAAAGAAGCCCCACACGACGGTATGCAAAGAAAGTTTGTCCGGATTCGGTGCCGGTGAAGCACGAGTTACGCTATGGTTTTGCTGACAAGGATGACATCGCCTCTTTTCGATGATTGAATTCTCGCTTGCTTACCTTCCATCCCTTCGCTCCAGAGATGGATAGAATCAGGTTCAATTTGCCTTAAACCCTCCCAGACGTCGCGAAGAAGCACTTATTGAGCTTGTTCAACCAGTTACTGGAGTGCAACATCGTTCCGGATGATTGATGGCAAGTTAGCTTTCATCATTCAGAATCTCGGAAAACTCGCATCGGATTGTAATTCGTACAGCCCCATCGCGATGCTGTCCTGTCTTCGGAAGCTACTGGAGAAGATGATTCTCTTCCGGCTAGATAAATGTGTTGAATCGAATAGTTTTTGTCAGATACGCAATTTGGTTTCCGCAGAGGCAAGGGAACGAACGACTGTTGCGTGTTGCTTTCTTTTTGATTCAGTTTGCATCGATGTCTTATCCGCCCAACTCCACTCGTGTGGACTATCACACGTGTGTTATAGCTAGCAGCTATACACTATTCACTCGAGTAAATCGTATCCTTACTTCCTGACCACTTCTTCGTCTTCATCGACAGTGTCTAAGTTCCTTGGATGCTGTTCGGTCAATGAAACCGGTAAAGCTCTTGGCGTATCTTCTAAATGGGATAAGGAAAGCTTTGAGTGTTTTATCAAAACAGTCCCTTCTCATTGCTCGATCCCGTGAAATGATAGGAAAATCACATTCAATGAATTTTTTACATTAGTTTGCCTAGCCAAAGCCTACAAGGGTGTCATCGATCATTTAGTATCCTGCGTTCGATCATTTAGTAGTTTGTCGATAACTTATTCCAGAGGCGAAGTTTTAAAATGTGTTGTATGGTGAAATTCTATTGAGATGGTTTTTCTACAACTCTGCCTAACAGGTTGATGTTTGATTTCTACTATTAACGGAGTTAAAGCGCCAGTTGCAGTAACGCATACTAAATGATAACAAAATTTAAATCAGTTAGTATAAGTGGCGACTACTGTCGCTATTATAGCTCCGTTATTAGTGAAATTCAAAGAACAAGTTGTTAGACAGAGTTGTAGAGAAACCTTCGCACTAGAAGTTCACCATACAACACATTTTAAAATTTAGCCTCTGGAATGAGTTATTGACAAACTACTAAATGATAGAACGCAGATTACTAAATGATCGATAACATCCTTGAAAGCTTATTAGGGAAGTGTTGTCTATGCAATACTATGATTATAGCAGTGGGGTGTAGATTAAAGTCACTAGATATAAAGTCTGGCGGAGTGAAAATCATTAGATTTGGCAACCAAGAAAAATCTCGTTATATTTTGGCAACCCTTGAAAAAGTTCAAGCTGTTGCACGGTTAATGACTTTTGCAAGTTGTAAACAAACTTTTCAAATATTGTATTCGCGAAAAATAAAATGAGGTGTTTTTATAAAAACTGTTCGAACTCTGTGCCAGATGAAAAATGTTGCTTTCTTCCGCTTTCCGAAGGCTAGTGCTATTAAAAACAAATGGGTTACATTTTGTGAGATTTCCGCTGCTGCTTTAGTCCCGGAAAACGCGAGGTTATGTAGTGTAAGTTTAACTGCGACGTATCACTTCTGCTTTATGGAACGTACACACGGTCAAGCAGTTTGACCAACATTAACTCCACCTCTCGTTTATTCAAACATCCCTCAAGTTTTACCAACAGCGGCACGAACAATCAATTTATTCGACTAACAATATCACACACGAACGACCGAAGCGCCAACTTGAACACCAACCATCAAAAAATATATGGGGGTTTGTGCAACTTCACTACAAATGCTCAAACATGTTCGGTGAACCTTGACTCCACCCCCGACAACTCAAACCCAAATCAAACCGTTTTAATTTTTTCCAACCGAGCCGCCAACTGTCAAATGGTTGTTCGAACAACTTCACACACGCTCAAACAACGCAGCAACCGGAGCGTTTTCTTAGGGGCGGAGTCAATGTTCGTCAAACTGCTTGACTGGTGTGTACGTTGCATTAGTTTTACCAATATCTTCATTTGGTCTTGCAGCTACACTTCGAAGAGCGTACATTATATTTGTCCCCAGCAGGCAGAATTTTGAAAACCAAAACGGCAATTCCTGTATTCAGGAATGTTGCTCAACTATCAAATCCCGGACCGAGCTCCAGACAACTAGAAGCTGAAAATTGTATTCCCATCGTACAGGACTCGGACAAAGAAAACATTGATCCTGCTGGAATGCAGTTTATGCACATGGAGTTTTGGACGAAGCTTTCCTACATCCTGAGGGGCTGGCCGGTGTTGAAATGTCGAAAGAGCTGGTAACTGTTCCAAAATGTGAAGCCTGTATCAACAATTCAAGGTACGAAATCATTTTTAGCTTAGCTTAGCTTAGCTTAGACTCAATTCAAGGTACGAAATCATTTTTGAGGTAAAATTATGAACTAATCTGAACTGTTTTTTTAGTTTTGATGAGGAGAATCGGAATTTAAAAAGAAATGTGGACAATGCAGAAGCTTCGATGACCAAAGACCAGTTTCATATGTTGACTAACAATGTGAAAAGAGTCAAACGATGGTCAGACCAGAGTATTACCGAAGGTCTTCAATGCAAGTTCACGTGTGGGTCAACCGCGTACGAATTGGAAAGAAAAAAGCGGTTCTTACCAAGCGGACGTACACTACGTGATTCATTTCGAGAGCGGCATACTTGAAGAAATATTCGTTTTATTATCCCATAAAGTACCTAGTATGCCCTTTCCATGGATGATGGGATCGACGGTGCACAGTATTAATTTTCCTGTAAATTTACGTTTATTTTCATGCACATATTTGGAGCATGAAAATAAACGCAAAAATGAGTCATATATTAAATTTACACTGATTGAATATGTAGTCATGTGAAATTACATGACATGTAGTTTCAATTGAATCTTTTCAATCGTTTAATTTTACACGATCGTGTAATTTTGAACGATGGTGTAATTCCTCATTTTGTTGTGTTTTGTTTTGTAGATTTGGTAGAAAAATCTATGGATTCAAATGGACAATTTACGTCAACATTTGCAAAGGACGTAACAGTAATCATTCCATATAGACGAAGAACTGATATCTGCAAATTTTGGCTATTATGTCGTTTTGGAATATTGTTCTGGAATATTAAAAGGTGATGTGAAGGATACACATGCATTTGGTCTAATGTTTTTTCTTCCCAAACGAAATTTTCTTAGAAATAGTCTATTTTATTGACAGAATAGTTCGAATGGAACGCAAAACAACAATTTTAAAACGGAAAATTATATGTTATATCGACCTTCCTAAGAGTTTCATGGGCTTCGTGGTCGTGTGGTTAACGGCGTCAGTTGTCTAAACGCATTTGCGTGCCGTTGAGTGTGGGTTTGATTCCTAATCCAGTAAGGAGAAAACTCGTAAAGCGGAAACTTCTCTGCTGGCTCATTGGGTGTTGTGTAGTCCTGTCCGTTGTCTAATGCTTAGGTGTGAAGAATTTAGTCTGTGTGACCTATGGTCGAAGACGGTGATCCTTTTTTTTAATATTCCTGGGTGAAAATATAGAAATATAAATATTTAAATGTCAGTTCAATTAAATGGTAACTAAAAATAATTGTGACAGTATTATTTAAATAAAATAGCGTGGAATCGAGTTCGATATTTTTTTATTTATTCAATTATTTAGCCTCTTATTTAAATTTTGACAAATTAAAACATGACAATACTGGTTGTCCGGAACTCAAGTGCTTGGTCATTTGTTCTACCATTGACTTGACACTTTGCTCCAACGAATCACAAGACACAACCGAATTGCAAAAACACGTCGAGACTGACACAGATGCCTTTTGAACAAATCCAAATGACTGCACCGTAATCAACACTTCGAAATTGCACATTTAAATCACTTTACCTGAGCAAAAATTAAACTTGCTGAAACGAAAAAATGTTGCACCACCTCGCTAAGTGAGGAAAACTGGAATGCACTCGCGGCATCCGCCATTAATTTTTTCGTACTTTGCTTTAATTTTACACGATGATTGAAAATTAAATCAATATTAATTGGAAATTCAACGGATATCCATTTATTTTTAAAGAAGCTGTTGAAAAGTACATTGCACTGTAAAATCATATGGAATAAAATTTAAATTTATGTGTTTTTTGATGCTCTTATTATGTGCATTAAATTACACTCAATTCTCAATCGGATTCATTTTCAATCAATCTTTTTTTACAGCAATTATAAAAATCTACCTAATTTTCAATCAAATTATCGATTCAATAAATTTATTATTACATCATTTCTCATTTACAGGCCATGTAAATTTAATTATTTTTTGCTGTGTGGTTCGTCAAGTGTCTCGGTATATCATGAGTTAATGGAGTTAAACTAAATTCACTCTCAAAAAATTTTGTTCTTTGTTCGCATTATTTAATATTTTTTAGATCCATAACAATTTTCCAATTACATGCATATTTTTATATTGTGAAACATACATACAATTGTTGACTAATTGTAATTTACAATTCTTAATTACCTAAACAAAATCGTTTGAAACTTGACGCTCCACGCCCCTAATATGCGCATTGAACACTGGCACATCCTTTATCGTCAGCAGACTATGCGTAAGATTAGAGGAGCCGGCAGGGCCCAGTACGAGTCTTTACTAACCTTATACACAAATAAGAAAGACCTCGGAAGCTAACGATCATCCGCTGTAGCTCTTAGGAGTAGTAATAGTTGTCTTAATAGTTAATATATTTTTCGTTGTAATAGCAGTAGCTGTAGTAGTATTACCAGTAACTTGTAGCAAAAAAAACTAAGTAGATTCGCTGCCTCTATTAGCGTAATGATCTCAAGCCGATTTTCTTCTAGTAGAGTGTATTATCGTTGAGATTTTTAGATTCATTCTACAAACTCTTTAAAATTAATAAAAAATTTAAACTCTAGGTAACTTGAAATAACATTGTTTGTATTTATATTATTATTGAACTAGAACCTATTTATTGAGCCAAAAATGTGTTTATGTATTGTGTTGTGTATGAAAAGCTAAAGTTGGACTTATATTTCCGAAGGCAAGGTACAGCGTAGGTAACCCTTCGGAGATTGGTATAATACCAATGGTATTAGATGGGAAGAATGGAAGTTTAGTGAACTAACAGTTGACGCAACATGATTTGAAAATATTATAGACTTAAACTGAACAACGTGAGGTACAGAAAATGGCTGAGACAGATAGATGATGGGTGAATTGAACAGGGTGAGATGAAGTGACATCGTGTGAAACGTTTGACTTATTGGAAAATGGACTTTTCAAACCTACTAACACTTGTATCCCCTGGCTTTGCTACAATAGGTTGAACTCATATGGCTTGACGACGCAATTCTCAAAATTGCTTTTTTATTATGATATTATGATACGTTCTCCAACAACAGATTATATTGAAAAAATATTGACTACTACTGACTAAATACACATATAACTTTAGCATCAGACGTTACTTAGAACTCAGATATTAGAATGACTTAACGAAATACACAATTATCCAAAACCCCGTTTCTATGTGTGAAATATGAAGACAACTCTTAAGCTAATATATATTATTACCATAACAAAATTTGCAGAATTTCGCTGATTTGATCACAATCTGAAAAATTTCATTATATTTTTATTCAAGATTGGTTACTTGGAGGTGACAATATTATCACCCGTTGTCAACATAGACTGCTTTTAGGTATCTAATGTCATATCCAAGAAACCCTATGTTCTACTCCACGTTAAACTAATTCACTTTCGTTGTAACTATTTATTGATCCGGATTATCAATTCACAGAAAGACTGAACAATTACTACGAAATACAAATTATAAACATTAACAGAAATTTTGACAATACGCCACTACGCGATACTCAATACAAACAGTGTTCACCGCATGAACATAAACTAATTGTGCTAAATATTGGTACTAGTAACGGTAACACTTATGTTAAGGTCTAGTCTTGTGTTTCGCCATCCCTATTTTAAGAAGTGTTACTTGGAGGTGGCAACTGGCAACGGTATCACCCGTTGTCAACATAGACTGCCTTTAGGTACTGATTGTCGGCTCCAAGAAACTATAAACTAAACTTTACATTTAAATTCTGCACAAATTTCATACATATTTCAAATCGTCAGATAATCTTCGTTGTGTGTTTGAAACGTTTTAAAATAGAACTTCCATTATTTGCTTGACAGACTGACGGGAAAACGACAATGGAAAAGGGAAATCTATACTACAACAGAAATTTTGAGATTCTGCTAGCTATCACAATACTAAAACAAATAGTGTTCAAGTGGTCAACATAGACTAGTTCTTCTAAGTATTGGTCCTAGTAGAAGCAAAACTTCTGTTCGGGTCCAGTCTTGACAATTTAAGCTACCAGGTAGCTCCAGCTGGACACCCAAAAAAAAAAAAAATAAAATAAAGTGCCTAGTATGCAAGAAGGTGACAAAAACTGTGCTGTAATTTTCGATGAAATGTAGCAAGTAGTTGCATACTACTATACGGGGGATTCAATCGATAGTGGCTGTTTGAAATCCATTTTGTTCGATATTATTCGTAAAACAGAATCCACCGGACTGCGCGTACAGGCAGCAATAAGCACCTGCGGAGGTAGAGCAATTTATAGCTATTTAGTAATTAATATTGTAATTTATATTACGATTTTATTTTCAGGCATCAATACCAGGGATAAGGTGCTTCACAATAAACCAATTGAACACCCCTGTGATCAATCTCGAACACTCGAAATCATGCCTGACAGTGTGCACGTGGCCAAAAGCATGATCCAAGGATGGATTGCAAACGGTACAATCCAGATCGACCAAAGCACCATGGAAGTCAATGGACTTCATACATCCGTCGTTGATATAACTCTTCTGAAAGAGCTCGTTTTGTACGAGAAAGCTTGTGATCTTCGAATGGCATATGGACTGACTCTAGAAGACGTTGATTTTTCGAAAAAAACTTGCAATTTCGAGAAGATGAAAGTCAAGAGCTCTATACGAAATATGTTTTTTTTTTCTTTATTTAGGAGACTAAGAACAGATGTTTTAACAACAGCTTTCTGATAGATCAGATTGCCACCTGGTTCACATACATGACATCACGTTCAATCAAGCTGGCGTTCAGTCGGAAGAATGAAAAAGCGCATCCGAAAGCAATATCTTTCTTGATTTCGTTCCGATCAATTATCTTCACTTGCAAAGTGGATTCAAAAGGCTTGAGTAAACCGTGGCAATCCGCGGTAGTAATGGCTACAGATAGCATGATATGAATCCGAGATTATATGTTACGTTACGAGGGATTCGATTTTTTCGTTGGTGGTCGCATGACGCAAGATTCTGTGGAAAATGTATTTTCCCAACTTCGTAGCCGCCAAATTCGACCAAACGCTTTGCAGGTCAACCACAGTATGAAGCTGTTGACAGTGTCACAATATCTCAACGATATAGAAACGGCTTCATATGATTGGGACGAAAGCAGTTGGTTACTGGAATTTTCGAAAAATTATGTTCTAAGCTCAACCAATGACGCAGTAGAGCGTCGAAGAGAACATGATGTGGATGTGTCAAAGGTACCAGTCAGCTTCGGTGATTGCGATGCACAAAATGAAGACGCAATTATAGAGAAATATGATGCGCTTTGCAACCGTTCTTCTGAGCAGAATGTAATATACTATCTTTCAGGAATGGTTATGCACAACGATAGCACAACGTTCTCAAGTTTGTGCAGAATGCGTGAAAAGTTGCATTGCAAGTGTAATCCCATCGGATGATGTTACTTTTTTCACCAAGCTCAAAGATTTTTCGGGTAGTGCATTGACGTATGAAAATATTATGGATACCTACAATTTCTTCATAGAACTGGAAGAAATATTTAAAAAGAACATTGAGCAACTGAAAGTATCCAAATATCCAAACGTTGTTTGACCTTATGTCGGGTGTACATGCTGCTCATTTGCTAAAATGTGTACCTTACTGGTTAATAAACTTTATTAAAATCAATTGATGATAAAATCGTTGAATCTTTTATATGGGAAACACTAGATATAAATCCAAGTGTCCGTTTTCGCAAAAAAAAATCAATAATAGTGAGTGATATCCCTGACCATATCCGAGACATCACGAAATAAACCCATTATGCATTTAGATTATGTCCCGGAATGATATTAACTTCATGAAGATCATGTTCCTTAAACTTTTAGTTTTCCTATCTTTTTTATGATCTTCCAATAAATTTTTTATCACTAGCTCAATACTCCCCACGAATTCAAGCTCACTTGAAGCTTCATGTTCGATTGGATCCCGCGAATGACAGTTCGATTGGTGACCTGTCAGTGTATTCGCCAGACTTTATATCTAGTGACTTTAGTGTAGATATGCTTTAGCCACACATCAATTTAAACTCAAGCGAAAATAAACATAAAAAAATTATTGTGCATCGCGATCATCCCCACATCATCACTTATAATTCAAATTTCCAAGCCAAAAAATAAAACAAATAGTACTTTTCCTGAACCGTTTATATTATTCTGCATTCAATAAATCGTATATGAAACAACAAAGAGACACCGTGAGAGCACACTCCACTCCAAAGAGAGCCCATGCAAAAGAATCTCTCGTGTCTGTCCCCTTCTGATTCGACACGACCAATAAATGCCACCAACTCCAGCCAGCGCAGGCCGCATCCACCCGCATAATATGGGGGACGCGCGTTTCACCACATCTGTGCACAACTGCATTTATTCTTTGCTCCGCGCTCTGCGGCGGTGTTGTACATGCCCGATCATCGGTCAGTCAGTATAGAAGAAGTTGTGAATAAGCACTCCAAAACTGGATTCATCACGAGGACAACAACGGCGAGGAATAACGCCGGTCGGTCTCACATCCACCCCACCCGTTACTCGGCCAGTTTTAGTTGTATCGGTTCGCGAACTATATATTGCACGGACTGAAAATCAAGCTAAGTTGAAATAGAAGTACTTACAAGATGCGCTTTTTTTGCCCCAACTGCAGCAATTTCTGCGCTTCACGGTGCCTGAGTCATCAATAGGGGAGCGTTCGGGGGATTAATTTAGGCCTTATTTACCAAAGAGATTTCACAAATAGGGTTTCTTACCCCATTCCCGGCCTAACATGCGCACGACTGCATTATTTAATTGATATTTATGACTAGGAGCTACTTTTCCTGAATTTTGTGGGCCATGTAATATTGCGATGAGGTTCACCTCTGCTTAAAAAATAGTTATTCTTGCTAAAAACCGCTCGAAAAAGCTTTTATTTGATTTAAATTAACATGGTGCAGCACTCATTTCAGTCATAGGAGATTGCTTATCTGGCATACCCCAAATCTCTTCGGCATATGCAATATTTTACTCAATCTCTCAACATCTTACTCTCAATCTCTCTCTCGAAACGGTAGAAAATGAGACGTAAACAAAAATATGCACGTTCCACGATACCGTGATGCCAGATGGTATTATTCATAATAATTTTATTTTGGTTGAGAAGATATATGCACTCATCCAAATTCCTTCCAAATACTTGAAAAATATTGCTTTTAGTCTTTGAAATTTAGATAATTATAAATAACATAAAAGCGTCAACGTTTTAGACACTTTTCCTATTAACTATGAAGGATTATTTTCATACTAAAAATAGCTCCTGGCCTTTTGGCAGTACGATGCTTCTAGAAGTTCTTGGGCCGAGGTGATTTTTTGTTAGGTTTGAGGATTCTTTTGAAATGTATTCTAATATGTTTATATAAAATCTAGTGATACGAACAATTAGAAAAGATTGAAGTGCGTGATATTAGCATTTTGTGTGGTGATTAACAGCTTTAAGTAATGATTGTATCGAGAACTGTGACGATTTTCAGGAGGTGTTTATATGATGAAACCGTTTTGTACAAGAGGAAAGAATCACTCCGGCTCAGTGGTGTTGCAACGAAGAGCAAATGTTTGGAATCTACATTTTTATTTTCTATAATTGGATCAATTAGGAGTGAAATAAATGGTTGAAAAATATTGAGTATTGTGCGCGATAAATAGGAGACATTTTAAAAAATATCAATCATAAACCTACGGCTACCAAACAGTATAAATAATTAGTTTTTTGTGCAGTGAGCCGGGAATGGGGTCCATAGGCCCAAGTAGTGATTTACCCTACATGTGGTTAACTTTTACTTTCCTTTCACTCTTGTTTCTTTGTAACAGGTCGCCTAATTGATAATAACATTTTCAGTCATAATAACTTTTACAGATACTTAAAATAATATGTTCGGGTGCAGTCCATTGTATCCTACAATTCTACATTTTTAACAGTTGCACGAGAAACAACAAATTTTATTAATCTTGGTAACAATTTAAAAAATAGTTGAATTCCTCTACTAAACGTACCTCTGCATCACATCGTGCGCCCCCGTTCTGCACAGGAGGTTGTCGTATATTGGTTCAGCTGTGCTCCAGCTCCCCAGAGGGCATCCCGCTTATTATTGGTTACTGAAGCGACCAACTAGGTATGGGCTTGCAATGACGACGACGACGGACGATGCGACGAAAGACAGACGTTGCAGCTTGTCCGCAGAGCTCTACAAATGCTGAGCCTGTGATAACTAAAGCAATGCAAAAAGACAAACATTCAAAACTATCTACCGGGCATTACCTCCCATCTGGCATCGGCAGAAGATCCGAGAAATGTGAATACGCTAGGAAAAATCAGGGTCGCTGTCGTCGAGCGGAAAAGAAGAATCATGGAAATTTAACATAGGAATGTACCTAAGAGGTAGACCGAAAGGTTATAAAATAGTAGTAAAAACAAATTTCGGATAGAAGGCTTGAGAGAGTGGTTAGTTTGCTTTCCCCGAAGTTTGGACGAAAGCGACATGGACGTTGGTTTTCATCCGAGAGTTTTTTCAAAGTTTTTCTGAATTAATTTGTGATGTGCATCAGGTACAAAATGGAGCTACTATTAATTACTAAAGTCAAAACTAACTTGCTCCTGGTGATTCGCTCAAAAGTAACGCGAGAATTACAAACACCCCACCTTCCTTATCATGGTAGGTGTTCGTTGGGAGGACTGAATAGAATGTTTTACCATTCTTTAGCGATGTGCTCCTTTCAACTGGTTTGTGACCTTTCAACTGTTTTTCGGTTACACCTTTCGTCTGCTTTGTAATGGCTTCCTTCCACCAAACGCCGTTTTGTCTGAGGAGCACTGTAGCTTTGTCTTGAAGGTATTCTCCAACGTCATGATCATCCTCCGAAAGTTGAGCAAACAAAAGGGATCTAATCCACTCTTCCGAAATCTCGAGCCCAACGTCTCAAAAAGTAGATGTTTGGTGATGGGAAAAGAAACACATGGCGATGTCGGAAAGCGTATAGCTGTCAAGGGGGTTCGCAAGTTCCCTCCTGATTGGTCCTGGAGGGCTTAAAATGATAAAATCTCGGACGAAAGCCAGGATGTTGCTGGACAATCCTCACTAGCACAGCTACCGGAGAACGTCCTGTAGGAGTCCTAAAGGACTCGTAAATTTGTCAATGATGAGGATCTGGCAGCAATTGTCCTCTGAAACTCAGGTGGGTATTCGCTTAACGAAACTAGTGTTGCGATGTACTTCCCGAGTACGTTATCGTAAGGATCGAATATGGTATGATGAATTCTAGAAAATTTGCGCGTGCCACTGAGCGCATTCACTTTTTCCCATAGTTCAGCGGCGAATTTAGCCGTGTTAAAAGAGTCGAGGAAGTCCTCTTATTATTTTCCTTTGGTCTCTGAACGACTAACCTGCATTGATAATGTTTCCTTTTGTGCAGCTGTAATGGAACGTACACACGGTCAAGCAGTTTGACTAACATTGACTCCACCTCTCGTTTATTCAAACATCTATCAAGTTTCACCAACAGCGGCACGAACAATCAATTTATTCGACCAACAATATCACACATGAACGGCCGAAGTGCCAACTTGAGCACTAGGGTGGCTCAAATTAGTATGGGAAAAACTTTTGTCAACTTTTTTCATGGGCCGCCCTCTTATTTGGTTCTATTTGATGCCCTGATGCTCTGGACAAAATTTCAGCCAAATCGGTCAACGTTTGGGCGGTGCTAAACTCGTTGGTAGTTTATATGCAAAAATGTATGCAGAAACATCCAAAAACAGTGAATTGTAGTTAGACGGCACAACTTACGATGAAGAACTATGATACTCTTTCAGATCTTGAAGAATTTAATACAGAATGTTATGCTGAAAACCGCGAGAAGATTAGAGTTTGCCCGGCTTAGTTATAAGCATTTCTCTGTAGTAAGGTTTAAGCAAATTTCGTTTCTTTTACCTTTGAAAAGAAATAAATTCACCCCTACAACACTCCAATAAAATTCCAATATCTTTGCCTAATAAACTCTAATCTTCTCGCGGTTTTCAGCATAGCATTCTGTATTTAATTCTACAAGAACTGAATGAGTATCATTGTTCTTGATCGTAAATTGTGCCGTACAACTGCAAATCACTGTTTTTGCATGTTTCTGCATACATTTCTGCATATAAACTTCCAACGAGTTTAGCACCGCCCAAACGTTGACCGATTTGGCTGAAATTTTGTCCAGAGCATCAGGGCATCAAATAGAACCGAATAAGAGGGCGGCCCATCAAAAAATTTGAAAAAGTGTTTTTTGAGCCACCCTATTGAGCACCAACCATCAACAAATATGTGGGGGTTTGTACAACTTCACTTCAAATGCTCAAACATGTTCGGCGAACCTTGACTCCGCCTCCGACAACTCAAACCAAAATCAAACCGTTTTAATTTTTTCCAACTGAGCGGCCAACTGTCAAATGGTTGTTTGCACCACTTCACACACGTTCAAACAAAGCAGCAACTAAAGCGTTTTCTTGGGGGTGGAGTAAATGTTCGTCAAACTGCTTGACTGGTGTGTACGCTGCATAACGTACTTACCTTGCCTGGGTGAAGGGAAGCGGGAAGCCACCTGAGGCCACAGAGAGTGCATTCCGTCGCTACTGACAAGGTGGCCACTGAAATTCGTTTTCAAATTCCCGTTTTTCCCGCTTTTCCCGATAAATTTTGTCAAATTTTCCCGGTTTTTATTTAACTTGAAAAATAAATAAGCGTAAGAGTTTTTGAACTCTTATCTAGCATCTAGAATAGAACGCGAATATCAAAGAAAATAGCAGTCCCGATAAATGTGACTTAACTAAAATTCTGTTTTGCTTGGTTAAAATTCACTAAGGGGCAAGATAAGCACTCCTACGGGGCAAGAAGGGCACTTTTCTTCAGATGTATTAAGAAAAAAATATTAATAATAAATATACTTGGTCAAGATTTTCCTTAAAAACTATTTGTATTTCTTAAAACTCGATTTTCTAATTCTGACACCTTATTAGACAACCTCAATTTTCACCAACTTTTGCTAATTTATCTGTATTTTGGATTCATTTTATTTTAATAAGTAATATTTTTTAACAAGCTTTTTATTGGACTATAGTTTAACAGTGTGCGGGGTTATTTGAAAAGAAAAAGACATTAAGAAATCAAAATGTTCCATTGAAAAAATGATAAAATTTTCATAAGCAAATCAATATTAGCAATAAGCAATTAATAACAAAAAATTCCACGAAATAAATATTTTTTTCAACGAAATAAATATTTTATTCCACAGAATAAATATTTCTTCCATAAAAAAATAAGAACTTTCCTTAAAATAATTAATAGAGAGCAATAAAAAAATATGAAAATTTACATAAAGAGATACAATTTACATAAAGCATTAACAAAAAACTGAGCATTTTTTCATAGATGTCCCCTTTTTTTAAAACGTTAGTTGCTTATGGGCTTTATCAGTTCCATTGCTTTTTTGTATTTTTGCCTTTCTCGTATACTAAGTATACGTAAAGGCTATATGTTCGCTCCAAAAATGAACTTTTTATAGGAGGCGGAGACCCATAGTGTTATATACCAATCAACTCAGCTCGATGAATTGTGGTGATGTCTGTGTGTGTGTGTGCGTGTGTGTGTGTGTGTATGTGTGTGTGTGTATTTTTTTTCTTCCTAAACAATGGAGGGGGAATCTGCTCAACAGACATCCTGGGTTGACCAGGAAGTGCGGGGTTAGGGATCACCGAAGGAGGCAGGACTACATCCCCGACCCGCTAAACCGTTTCCATTGCCGCCAAGCCCATACTCCCTTCGGTACCAGAAAGTAATGCTTCAAAGGGGGGGCAGTGCACAACACACCCTCGAGGTTAGCTGCGTGTCCTTGCAGCACCGAACATCGTAACTCGCTTTTTTAGAAGAACACCATGGTATCGTGCCAGCGCGTTGCCGGCTTTCCAGGTGGCCTTACCACGCCCTATGTCCTCGGAAGGTGGGAAGGGTCGACTTCGCGCCTGCTTCCCTCTGCACGACTGGTATCAAGAATGATGATGCCGCGTGCACCCCAAATTGACCTTTCTGCGATAGGGCCTATTCGCCAGCACACAGAGGGACTTGCCGACGCGAGGCCTACGCCTGCCCCAGCCTTGACGAGGACCCTTTCCGTCCTCGGGCTCGGAACCCGCCCGGTTGACCGACGCTACGAAAGCGACGATACCATGTTGTTCTTCGCGCGGCCACTTGTTCGATAAAAGAATCAAGTCCGACCACAGGGCATGACCACCGGTATGACCCATGAAGCCGACTCCGATCCCTTGGACCACCACTTATGTGCGCCTGAACTAGCCATCCTTGAGTCCACGCGCCACAATCTGTGTAGCTCCGAGACGATTTGGGCGATAGCCGATAAAACGGCGTTCCAGCCAACTTCATCTTTACACATCCTCCGAACTAGGTTGTCCGGGGTAGTGTCCAGACCACATGTGGCAAGCATGTGTGTGTGTATGTCTGTGTGTGTGCGCACCAAAAGAGCAAAAAGTTTAGCTCACTTTTTTGCACTTACCCTCAACCAATTTACTCGCAACAGGTTGCATACTGCCCCATTGTTTCCTATTGAAAATTGGACGGATCGGACAATGGGCTTGGTTGTTATGGCCAAAATACTTTTTCTCATAAAAAAGCGCGTAAAAAAGTCCAGCTCATTTTTAATGCACTTACCCTGACGACTTACGACGCAGAATCTTGTCTCATTATTTCCTATTGAAAATTGACCGGATCGGACGGTGGGTTCAGAAGTAATGCCCAAAATACTATTTTTTTACCGTACGAGAAAGGCATCATCACCGCTAGGTGGATTAATCTGGGTTTTTAAAGAAAATTTTCCTTTTTTATTGCTCTCTATTGATTATTTTGAGGCAAATTTTAAATTTCTTATGGAAAAAATATTTATTATGTGGAAAATGTAGTAATTCGTCCCGATTTGCGATTTTGGCATAACTTATTTTGAGAAACATCAATCAAGTATTCATGAGAATACCAAGGCTTTATTTCCTATCAAAAACATTATTTTGTTTTCAGAAATAGATTTAAGCACATTTTGGGCAATCAAATAATTAGATTTGTTAGGATGGGACTGAGTAATAAACATTGAAGAGTTAATCTGTTCCTTATATGGTCGGAGTTCTGCCAAATCGCCAACAAAAAAATACCCATTTTCTGACCAAGCTTTCATTTAGTGGATTTATTTGATAGCAAATCGTATCAGATATCCCTCATCCCCATACAGCAAATGTATGTAAGGATTGATATCACATATGTAATTTCCATTTTCCTCATGTCTTCTTCTTCTTATTGGCATTACACCCCCACACTGGGACCGAGCCGCCTTACAGCTTAGTGTTCATTAAGGTAAGTCGAGACAATTTCCAATCCGAAAATTGTCTAGACCGTGCCGGGAATCGAACCAGCCACCCTGGAGCCCGTAGTAGGCCCGACTTCCACAGATGATGCGCCTTCGTATTTCACGACTAACATTGTTATCAGCCGTTAGCAAGGATCCGAGGTAGACGAATTCCTCGACCACCTCGAAGGTATCCCCGTCTATCGTAACACTGCTTCCCAGGCGGGCTCTGTTGTGCTCGGTTCCGCCCACAAGCATGTAGGGTAAGACGGTATAATATTACCGAGTAAAAATGAATAACTAATTGATAACAAATTCTATTATCCGGTTATCGAACATATTGATAACTGAACTTATTATCATTTTGGCTGAATTAACAGCCAACATAACAAAAATGATACCAGAATTTTGTTCCTGAAATAACTACCTGAAAACAAATTAGGTTATCACTGATATCAAATTGATAACACATTTTGTTATACATGTTATTTACTCAAATAACTAATTTAGTTATTATTTAGTTATCAACCATCACTGTTTTATCGACCAAAATAGTTAAATCTTCTTTGCCGGCTTCGTTTCGCATTGAAAAAATAATGCTGGCATTCACTGGGATTCGAACTCGAATCGAGTGATTGTACGGCGTCTTCTCTAAGCACTCACCCAATTACACTAACTTGAGGAGCGGGAGAGGAGAGCACTACGCTTTCTATGATCTTGCATTTACTGAAGACTATTTATAATCAAATCATGATGTCATTACCATTTATGTAAATAACAGTCGGCTGGACAGAGTGCAAAGCAGAATAAATTATTAATAACAAACCTAATTATCCAGTTATATTGATAACTAGATTTGTTATCATTATGGTTGAATTACTAGTCAACACAACAAAAATGATAACCGAATTTATTCAACATAGCGTATCGGCAATAAATTAGGATAAATATGGTTTATCGTCCTTTATTGAATACATTTTGTTTTCAGTTGTGACCAATTAAATAATGTGCTTAGGTTAGTTTTTCTCTCTTATATTATCAATCATTAGATTGCTAGCAGCACCATGCTGTAAATCGATTTCGGTTATAGGTTTTATTCAAACTAAACCACAGCCTTGCATTTCACAGTGAAATGTTTCATGTTACCATATGCATATATAAACTAAAACATTGCTGATCCCAGGAAGAATTATTCCGTGAAAAATGTTGCTATTCGGTGGATCCAGGACCGGACAGTTTTCGGGGGGCCCGAAATGTACGAAAAAGGTTGATTTTGGTACATAAGGTTATGTGGGAGCCCGGGGCCATGGCCATTTCGTATGGCTAGCTAGTCCTCAACGCGCATTTTCGCTTACAATGTATGCCGGGTCGACTAGTTAAACATATTTCTTGCAATTCCTTATCATAATACCTGGTTTACAGTTGGCGTTTGAGTGATAAAACGGCCTACTTTTCCATACCAATGACATGGGTGCTTTAATGAACATTATGCAACTCAAATGGGTTGCATAAAATCCATTAAAGCACTCATTTGGGTGCTATAATGGAAAACCAGCATTAGAACAATAGTTACACGACCATATTTAGCTAAATTGGCTTTGATGAGTGTTCAAATAGTGCATTCTCGGTGTCATGTAATAAATGAAATAATTTGATGGACATGACATCAAATTCTCTTGAGGCAGGTTTATCTATCGCCTTATTGTCTGTCGAGCACACAATGAGGCACGATAACATGGATTCTGTTTGTTTCCTGTAGTAAAATGATTTTTTGGCAAGATTGGTCATGTTAAGTAAATAAAATTGTACCATTTTGGTACAGATTTATCATATTAAAGCCCATTTTTCGTGTGCAACTCGATGCAAAACTCGATTTTTTCAGCACTCGTAGTATTTATCTAACTCGGCAAGCCTCGTTGGATAAACGTACAACTCGTGCTGAAAAAATCTTCTTTTTGCAACTAGTTGCACAAACTACTATTTTGGGCTACTGTGATGGTCCCTTCAAACAGCTTTCCAATGATTTTATATTCCACATCTCGATATTCCCATGAGTCCTTACAACATCGACATTTGGAGGTTTGGCTGCAGATGATCTTGCTCGTTTGCGTTCAAACCTAGGTTTAAACTATCAATAGTTGAGCAATTAGTCTTTGGTTGAGCACATTGCTAGATCGACTAAAGTGCGAGCATGATTGTTTTCTCCACAACACACCAGATCGTTGCAATTTCTTGATTATCTGACACTTCCAGTTACATTTTCCGCTTCCCCATATACATAAGAACTGTGGATCCCAAGACCAATTATATTGCGATTAGTCAAGACTATTCACCGTTCCTGAATTAGCACATGCCCTTGGACCACATGTTCCGGAAACTGCAAGGCCATTTTAAGTTCTTATTAAACTACAACGCTCGGTTCTCAGATACACATTTCATTATTCAACGACACCTGAAATGAAAGTAAAGTTAATAAGGATAGTTTAAAACAACCAGGAAAATTTCAACTTTTGTGCAAATTGCTTTGTTGACAGAGAAATAAACAAATCAGTAGATATCGTTAGTAACGAGGGAAATCACCGTCTGCTTAGACGAAAATTTCAGTTCAGTGTTTGGAAACAGCTCTTGTCACACTATTTATAGCATAGGTCGGATACATTTAGCAGAAGTTAGTATTGTGCCAAAATGACATCTCTCGTGATCATTTTTTCAAAGCTTTTATAGATCTGGCATTCTGCGCTACAAACCACCACGTGGCGGTCAAATTTTCAAAATTATCAAATCAGCTTTTTTGCTACAGGTATGTTTTTCGCGTTTTTTTGGATGCGTCGAAAAATAAGCGGATGAGTAGATTTGGGTTTTATGGGTTGTATAATATGTTTCAAAGAATAGAATGCTTAGCCCGATATCTAAACGACGAAGAAAATACCGACGACGATGAACGACGAAGAAAATACCAAACTTGTATTGATAATAAATTTTGTTATTATTCAGCTATCAGTTAATCACATGATTGATAACTAAATATCAAGTTGATAATAAGGATAACTAATCGTGTTATCAGTTTGATATCATTTCAGTTATCTGCCTTTGCTCGGGGCCCGCCCTAAGGCAAATCCTTGATAACTTTTTACTTTTCAACGGTAAGAACACGTAATAAAGCTTTTTTGAAAAGTCGTGAAAAAATGGATTTCAAAAAATGCCTGGGCAATACGCCCCACCTTAACCAAATACGTTTCATAGCCCTTTATTAGTATTTTATCAATCCCATAATAAAAAGGTTACAAATCCTTATGTGCTTGACATTGAAAATCCAACAAAAGTCCATTTAAGCAGGTTTGAATTACATTTCAATAATTTCCATATAATTTGGAAGCAACTGCCGCAAGCTCGCCGCGCTTGTGTCCAGTTGGTAAGGGCATATCGCCCTGCCTACACTGGGGCGTTTTGTCCAGTAAAACATATTTTTGAAAAACGTTACATTTTTGAAGATGGAAGCAATCTTACTATTATTACTATATCATATTTTTACTATATTTTACTATATCATATTAACCACTGAGAAAAGTTATTTTGTTGCCCAACTGAGCGTTCCAGTGCAGGTTTTGCGGACAGTATGCTAGCGTCACTCCATAATGTTGAGCAAACAAACATTGCAAGTTACATCAAAACTGTAACTTTTTGTATTTTGCTATTAATTTCATTATGTGATACAAAAATACTTCCATATTCACATAGTATGATAATTTTACAAATATTTATAGGTACCAACTGATTTTGGCTCTTAGGTAATTACAGTTTTCTAGAAATCAAAGTGGGGCGTTTTGGCCAGGTGGGGCGCATTATACCTTCTTACCTACTTTGTCTTTGACGCATTCACCACCAGTCGAACTTTTGTTGCTTCACGGTTCAGGCGGGTGTACTTGTAGATGGGGCATGTAACCCCTTCCTTCCACTCCTCCGTTAGCTGTTCAGTTTCCCAGATTCTGACTATCAGTTTGTGTAGGCAAGTGGCTCCGATACCATCCTTACCAGCTGCTTTAATGGTCTTTAGCTGTTGGATGGCATCCTTAACTTCCCTCAAGGTGGGGGCTGGTTGGCTTCCATCGTTTGATGAACTGACGTAGTCATCTCCTCCGCTGCCTTGATATTCTTTGCCTGTTCTCTCAGCGCCATTCAAATGTTCCTCGCAGTGCTGCTTTCACCTTTCGATCACCACACGTTCGCCCGTCAAGATGCTCCCATCCTTATCCCGGCAAATTTCGGCTCGCGGCACGAAGCCTTTGCGGGATGCGTTAAGCTTCTGGTAGAACTTTCGTGTTTCTTGAGAACGGCACAGCTGTTCCATCTCCTCACACTCCGCTTCTTCCAGGCGGCGTTTCTTCTCCTGGAAAATGCGAGTCTGCTGTCTCCGCTTCCGTCTATAACGTTCCACGTTCTGCCGGGTACCTTACTGCTGCGTGACCGCCCGCACTGCGTCCTTTTCCTCCAGAATCTGTCTGCACTCTGCACACTCGTTAATGGCTGCTTTGACTGTATTCCAGCAGTCCTCAAGAGGGGCCCCATCGAGCTCACCCTTTTCCATACTGCGCGTATGCAGTGGCGGCATCAGGTTGGTTCAGTCGCTCTAGGTCGTACCGCGGCGAACGTCGGTACCGAACATTGTTGATGACGGATAGTTTTGGGCGCAGTTTCACCATCACCAGATAGCGGTCAGAGTCGATGTTAGCGCCACGATATGTCCTGACGTCGATAATGTCGGAGAAGTGCCGTCCATCAATCAGAACGTGGTTGATTTGTGATTCTGTCTGCAGTGGTGATCTCCAGGTGTACCGATACGGGAGGCTGTGTTGGAAGGAGGTGCTGCGAATGGCCATATTATTGGAGGCAGCAAAATCAATTAGTCGTAGGCCGTTTTCGTTCATCAGCCGGTAAGCGCTGAACTTCCCAATAATCGGTCTAAACTCCTCCTCTTGGCCAACCTGAGCGTTCAAATCTCCTATGATGATTTTGACGTCGTGGCTTGGGCAGCTGTCGTACTCACGTTCCAGCTGCGCGTAGAATGCGCCCTTATCATCATCAGTGCTTCCGGACTATGGACGTTGATTATGCTGAAGTTGGAGAACCGGCCTTTGATCCTCAACCTGCACATTCTTTCATTGATCGGCCACCACCCGATCACGCGCCTTTGCATATCGCCCATCACTATGAAAGCTGTTCCCAGCCCGTGTGTGTTGCCGCAGCTCTGGTAGATGGTATGATTACCTCTAAACGTTCGCACCATTGATCCCTTCCAACAAACCTCCTGCAGCGCTACGATGCCGAATCCACGGTCCTTGAGCACATCGGCGAGTATGCGTGTACTCCCGATAAAGTTGAGAGATTTGCAGTTCCACTAACCGAGTTCCCATTTTCGTCGCGGTGGTCTTCGCCGATGGTTCCGATCCGTACTCTCTTGTTGATTGTTCGTTGCTTATGTTTTAAAGGCTGACTTGCAGGGCCTGACACCAAACCCCCTAAATTTCCATTCCTTCTTATTCCCGGTGGACAATGGTACACAGTTTCACTTAGAGTCCTTCGCTAGCACTCGGACGATGAGCCGCCCCTAACATGGGTTGATGTGACGCTGATGTGAGCCGATCCGGATATGGAGAACAGACGCTCAGTAAGATTTGCACCTCCGGAGAGGAGCAAGCCCCCCCCCCTTCCTTGTCAGCATACGACCATAGTTCTCACCGGTGTTGGTTACCCGATCTTCCTTAAGGTTGCTCGTATCCCGGCCAGCACCACGGGGAGGTAGGGATAGGAGTAGCTGAGTGAGAGGATAAGGACCGCGAAATGGGGTCTACTTTATTCCTTCAGGTACGCAAATTACCAACGGTACGCTCTACCCAGCATTTGCCGTGCCGTGTTCTGCATAGTGCGGTCGGTAATAAAGTTAATCAGTGCGCGTTTTTTCATGTTACGAACAGCAGAACGATCGCGCGCGTTCGGAATAAATAAATCGTTCGGAATAAATAAATAAATAGTCGCTTACCAAGGCGACTTCCTATAGATTACCTTATCATCTAACCAAATATCCCTTTCCCGTGGCACTCACGGAGATGCAGAGGATTCCTCGGTCTCTTGTAGCAATGAGTGTTGGACTAATTTTCCTCCCCTAATCCTAAATTGACTGTGAGGACGTGGCCGGCATCGTTATTGGTCTTGAATAATTGAAACTCCAAATCATGTACAGTGAGAATGGTTTTCTAATCCCAGGAAAGCTATTCATTTGGTGAGCTGTGCAAATTTGTTGTTTCTCGGCCAATCACGACTAGCAACTACGATGTGTACAGTCAATCAAGCTAAGCTAAGCTAAGAGGCGAAGATAAATGGAAAAGTACAAGATGGTGGTTTGGATGGCTGAACGCAAAAAGAAATCAAATGGGTTTGCAAGAAATTATGACTCCAGTGGCAGGCAATTCTAATGTCCCTTCACATTTTCAAGAGTTTGTGTTTCTAGCCGGAGAGATTCCAACTCCGATCACATGAGTCGCATCTCTTGAAAGAAAGAAGATACATACATCATCAGTCCATGGCGTCGGTTGGTTCGTTTGGTTTGCGAAGAGTTGAACCCTCTGTGTGACTTTAGCATAGGACCCTTCCACCCTGTTCGCCTGCTGGAGGATTCCTCTCATCTCCAGTAAGGAGCAGTTGAAGCCGACATTGATTCGTTGGACTTGTTTGTCAGCTCTGTAGCTGTGACATGTTCTGCTGGAAATGACGTGCTGGCTGATCTTGCATTTGCTGATGTTTTTGGATGGTAACTTCTACATCGGCCACCAGAGCATTGCATTGGAGAAGGGTAGAAGGGTCGGGTTGGACACATCAAGAAACCAAAAAAGATGTTTTTTTTAATGGGAATTCCGAACAATTTTGACAGGAAATTTTGAAGATTTTCCAAAGATTTTTTTTGAGAAAGTTTCGATGAATTTGGCGAGGAAACTCTGAATTTCTTTTCGCAAGTATTCCGATCTACTGCCAAAATTTGACAAATATGTAAAGGTATTTATAACCATTCCGGAATCTGCTGCTGCCGAGCGATCGTTTTCTGGACTCCGAAGGTTGAAAATCTATAGACCCAGTATGGGACCACAGCGATGGAATACCATATTTCTACTGCACTTCTAAAAGGACATGACGAATAAATTAAATGAGGATGAAGTGGATAATCAATTTATCTCCAGAAATTTCCAGAGAATAAAATGTTTTAGATGTAAGCAGGACATATACAAATTTTAAAATCGATTGAATAGATGTTCTAAGTGTTGTGATGTTTTCATTTCCCGAATTGAATAATTTCATACCTCCATGCCTCCCAATAATTTTATGACGTTGGCGTCTCTGATGACCACTGATACGCTTTTGAAGCTGTTTGATGGTCATATCAGGCCATACTTATAGAAACCTGTACACAATCGTTACACGGGATGCTGTGTATGACGTTGTGTTGGTCGGAATCTTTGACTGATTCCAGCCTGAGAGTTTCAGCTAGGATTTTGTTGTTTTGGAATTTCATCTGGCGGTTTTAACTTGATAAGGTACACTGGGAGAAGTGGAAAAGGAAAATCGATACTTAGTTCAAATTTACATCATCTAGTATCTACCAGATCAACCAAAGCTTATGCAATGTTCTCATCGTAGGCACACACCCAACCTGGTCCACTCCACATACGCATCATGCTAACCAAATTTTTATGAATATGAGATGTTCGGACTCCAAAACGTTCTCGAGTTCAGCTCAAAGTATCTACCAGATCAACCAAGGCTTTTTGCAAAGTCCTCAGCATCGATATGAACCCAAACTGATTCCATGAGCATATGCGCACCAAGCAAACCCAAATTTCTAGAATACGAGATGTTCAAGGTACTCCGAAACGATACTCCAAGATACTCCACTCAATGATCAATCAAGGCTTCTGCAATGTCGTCAACATCGATATGTGCACAGCCTGATTTCATAAGCATATGTGCACTAAGCAAACAAAGTTTTCGTCAAAACGAGTTGTTCAAGGTACTCCAACGTTATCTACCAGATCAATCAAGGCTTTTGCAATGTTCTCATCGTCGGCATATACCCAATCCGGTCCAACAGGCACATGCCCATCATGCAAACCCAATTTTCTTGAAAACGAGATGTTCAACATACTCCAACACATTCTTGAGTTCACCTCAAGGAATCTACCAGATCAATCAAGGCTTTTGCAATGTTCTTATCTTCGGCATATGTACAATCCGGTTCTTTAGGCTTTTGCGCATAATGTAAACCACCACAGCGGGCATAGAAAAGCTTTCAATTAATAACTGCTAATAAAATGCTTAGAAGTTGAAAAGCAAGCCAAGTTCCAGTTGGAATGTAGAGCCATTGAAGAAGATGAAGAACAAAAAGATATGGACATCTATAGCAGATAGAGCTACAGTTTATTTAGAATTTTTTTTCGTAGCATTTTTTCCTACAACTTTCTCGAATACACCAATGATGTATATTAACAATTGGAGAATTCCTGGGTTAGAAAACACTGTGCGTTGGCTACACTAACAAACTGAAGATGGATTGGAAATTTGGAATTGGAAAGGACGGATGAGGACGACTGAGTGATGGGCGGTCTGAATGTGAAAGAGAACATGTGAGCTGGGAAATAGTGACTAAAATACTTGAAAAAAGTTAAATCAAAAATGAATATGAAATGAATATTCTGTGCTGTTAGGCTAAAAGACTTCATGAAAACCGATAGAAAGCAAGATTGATTTAAAGAAAATTATATTTATGTAGATTCATAAGAACGCAGGGTTTGGAAAATTTCGACAGAACTCTAAAAATTAAAGAATTCGCTACTTCATCAATTTGAAATAAAATTGTAGCCATCAACTGTATATTGCGACTAAACTCGACCATTTCTGGTTCTAGGTGTGCACATCGATGTTAGCAGAGCCGTTCATATATCACAATGTTATCTACTACAAGCGATCATTTCGTGCCTAGTTTTTCCTACTAACTAAGTAAAAGCGAAAATGAAAACGAAATATATAATAATTCAACTACTGCGCCAAGAATTCTCTCTTGTTACCAACTATAATTTCATACGAATCTTTTGCATGCCACCTTTGGTTAGTGTGTGTTTATAAATGAAATAAATTGTTTACATGACATGAAAAATGGAACAGTTTTCTTATCTTACATTTTAAATGTTATTGCATATCTTGTTAAAAAAAACACGAAAAATTACACCCAAGTTTTTTTTACACAGTTTGGTTTTACTTTCAGGTTCAGGTTAACCAAGAAATTAATAATTACAACCTTGTAAAAAAAACCTGGATGTATTCAGCCAGAAGCCCACCAAAGGTTGATGAAATGCAAACGATTGCAAAACATTCCCACAAAAACGAATGGTACACGATGATCCGATGCCCTCTTTATATGCGCCATGGAATAGGATAGGTGGGTACCATTAAAGGGAGTGTCCAATCACTCTCTACCGGTGGCGGGCGGCGATGTGGAATGGTCGCCGTCGGCGGCAGCCCCCCTAAACAACGTCAACAACGGAACCGATTAGACCGTGCCCAAACCAAAAGCCACGCCGTTGTTGTTGCCCTTTCGCGGGAATGATGGGCTTAGCCCCCATCAGTTTGCCATGCGAATCTATACTGGTGTCCCCTCAGTAGTGGAGCAACCCCATCAGCAGCGTGTGGTGTGGAATTTTCCTTCTGTTCCATGCGTAGTCGGACCAAGATAAGGGTTGGGAGGGGGGGTGGTGTGTAAGATTTTTCCTTTCTTCGACGTTCAGATGGGTGCCAACCAAACGACGACAACAGGCAGTATAGTTTGGACTGGAATAGATTTAATGGTACGGAAGATAGCCATCGGCCGTGGTCGTCATCGTCGTCGTTGCCAACACTATGGCTGCCGCTACTGTCACTGTTTGCACTATTTGTAGCTCACTGTTCAATAATCGTGCAGCCGTTATTGTCGGTCGGATAGTTGTCTTGTAACAAGGGTTTCAAAGGTTTTTTTCTGCTCTCGAGTGCTTCAAACAAATGGTTGAACAGTTTTGCAACTGGGTGGTCCGAGGCTGGAGCTTCTTTGTTTGTAATCAGTTAACATAAGAAAATATGGGTTGCCTACTTGGCGAACGTGTAATAAATACAAAGTAAACGAATTACAAATAAGAAAGCCGACATTAGAATGCCGACAAGAGCATGGGAAAAACGATTCTTTATTGACTATTGATATGTTTATGAGGGAAAATATTCCAACTAGCAGTCCATTGCATCAAATCTGATGTCATTCGTTTATAGTCTCATGCATCACTCGTTTAAGATCCATTAATCGATTTAGAATTTCAACCAAACGCCGCATAAATGTGTTGGATAATTTTAGATGATGGAAACAGCAAATCATGAATGAAGATACATAAACCAAACATTTTGCTAAGGCAAACCACACTTGTGCTCAGCTATGAACTCAACAATTCTACTCGTCTGATTCCGCGAGTAGCGCACCGCACACCACGCAGACGCCCGATTCTAAATGTGTTTGCAATTTTCAATTTTATGATACTTAATTAATGGTGCTCTTTGAATGTAATTCGTTCTGCGTCCACCACAACACTCGCAAGCTGAACGAGCTCCACAATTAGCAACGGCGTAGTTGGGTATGTTTTAAAGGGGAAGATGCCAATGTTTTTGATCTAAATTCGCAACGTTCAAATTTGCTGTGTGATTTCGTTTTTGGTATTTTGTATATGAAGAAACCCCAAAACAATGTACTTGCGGGTCTGGGTCGGGTACGAGTTTGAGAAATAAAGTATTGAATATTTTTTTATTCGTTTCTGGTAATTTTAAGGCTTATTCGTTGTTTGGGCCTATACCCTTTTGGGTGAAAAGAGAAATATAAAGTATCTAGTTTGAGTTTTCCGCCAAAAAAATAATTCGGGTCCAGCTCGGGTCAAAGACTGCAAAAATTGTCGGGTACGGGTCGGGTTCGGGTTTGATAAGAGTTTTCTTTCCGGATTCGGGTCGGGTCCGGGTTTGAAAGGAATTTTCAAATCGGGTTCGGGTCGGGTTCGGGTTTACAAAATGTGAAACCCGACCATCTCTAACCAGAATGCTGATTTGCCGACGCGTGGTGCTTTGTTCCCTAGGAGCTGCCAGCTAAAAGGCGTTTTGCCTCATGAGTTTTCCAACAACAGAATATCACCACTTTTTTTAAATGTGAATATTATCAATATGATTGAGATTTTTGACAATTTTTGAATGGAATCAACTAGCTATCTTGTTAAACTGTTTCATAATGTAAAAATACCCATGAATAGCGTTTCAGATAAGACAATAAAGCAGTGTTTGCTTAGCTAGGGCACATTGTCCCCCTTCCCCTAGTTGTATGAAGTTTCACCTGACAAAGACCCTGGACGAAGTTCACAATATATTAAAAGTCATGCTTATTTTAAAATTTACCTATCGATTTTTGTAAAGTTTATTGCTAAAACATACAAAACCAATATCCGGACATGCTCCTCCCTCCGGATGGATTGTTATTTACCCGGAGCGCAGATCAAACACCTCGGTACGGTGTGACGGGTGTGAGCTTGCCGACTCTCTGCTTAACTCCTCCGGCATAGCTTACTCCAATTATTATTACTCAACGAGCATACTGACCAACCTACCTTCAGCTTGACCTAGGTACTTGGCGTCCGGCAGATATCTGGAATGATGCAACCTATGCATCCACGTATCCCTTTCTTAACCATATCATATGATATCCTGGAATTCAACGTCACACTGATCTCTCAGTGCAGCCACCAGGTCTCCGAATATTTCGTCCAGTCTTCAGCAGTGAAGTACCTTCACTAGGTATAAGACTTTCACCTGGACCGGTCGCAAATATCAATCTTTATAGCACCTCTCCAGCCAACTGTTTAAACGCGGATCTCGTCCGCGCAGCATCCCGTTTCAGTGTAAGGATAATCTCGCCCTTCTGCGTCCAGCGGATGCAGTTGACATCCTAGCCCAGGCCAAAGAGCTTTTCATCGCCCATCATGACCTTCAGGACATCGGCGTAGCTCGTACCGTCAGTCTTGACGATAGTCGCCTCGCCTCTGTCCTGGCTTCCGAGGCCATTAGAAGGGCATTTCTACTCTTGCGCTTTTCTTATCCGCTCCTTTCACTTTTTTAGAATTAACTGCCTCCACCTAGGACATCCCTTCCTCCCGGCAAACTTCAGCAATCCTGTTCGACGGAGGCATTGGTTTTCGCCGTTTTTTGGAGTAGACAACCCTCTCCCGGCGAATTCTAGTAGCCTTCCTTGTGGAAAAATGGACCCCCGATTCACTTTTAAATTTGAACTTCTGATTAATGTATGAGCATCAAACAAACCGGTTTCTGGCTGCTCTATTTGCTGTTTTGTTTTGATTCTGCGTTCCGTTTCACGATGTTCCATTATTCTTTTCTCGATCCCACGTACCACCTTACTAATGCTAAGGACACACCTTTGGTACTTGTACCATGGTAAAAGAGGACAAGAAAATTATTCCAAGACTATCTTTGATAAAAACAATAATTGGTAAGGTACTCATTTCAAGATTCTTGTACCACCAGTGTGTCATTAGTATAAGCTTACTTCAGTGACAGCCATGCATCTTCAGAGATCCACAGTCTGAAATTTTGCCAGCAGCCTTTCTTCAGCAATGTGACGAATATGGCCTCCTTGTTCCGTCGCTTGGCTCACCGCCAAATTCTTCTCCCAGCTTCTCCTCAGTAAAGAGCCCCATATATAGGATACGTTTGCGTTGCGTTTAACAGATTTCTTGTGGGAAAACAAAGAATCCTTATTACCACAACTTATTGCCCTAGCTCAAAAAATTTCAGGCCCAAATTTTTCTAAGCGGTATTACCCAGTAAATTTGATATGTTCCATTTGTTTTCGTGATTAATAATGGAGAAATGACAAAACAAGTTGAAAAATATTTTTTCGGGATGTACTAGATCATCCAAACTGTCATTGAAACAGTTCTGCCACCTTTGCAAATGTTCGGCCGACAATGTCTATGTTATCCGCGAAACAAATAAATTGACTGGATTTGTTGAAAATCGTACCCCGGCTGTTACACCCGGCTCTCCGCATGACACCTTCTAGCGCAACGTTGAACAACAGGCACGAAAGTTCATCACCTTGTCTTAGTCCCCGGCGCGATTCGAACGAACTGGAGTGTTCGCCCGAAATCTTCACACAGTTTTGCACGCCATCCACCGTTGTTTTGATCAGTCTGGTAAGCTTCCCAGGGAAGCTGTTCTCGTCCATAATTTTCCATAGCTCTACGCGGTCTATACTGTCGTATGCCGCCTTGAAATCAACGAACAGATGATGCGTTGGGACCTGGTATTCACGGCATTTTTGAAGGATTTACCGTACAGTAGAGATCTGGTCCGTTGTCGAACGGCCGTCGACAAAGCCGGCTTGATAACTGTCACTAATGGTGACAGACATCGGAAGATGATCTGGGATATTACTTTGTAGGCGGCATTAAGGGTGGTGATCGCTCGAAAGTTCTCACACTCCAGCTTGTCGGCTTTCTTGTAGATGGGGCATATAACCCCTTCCTTCCACTCCTCCGGTAGCTGTAGCCAGATTCTGACTATCAGTTTGTGCAGGGAAGTGGCCAGCTTTTCCGGGCCCATCTTGATGAGCTCAGCTCCGATACCATCCTTACCAGCTGCTTTATTGGTTATTGAATGGCGTCTTTAACTTCCCTCAACGTGAGGGATGTTTGGTCATCTCCTCCGCTGCCTTGACTTTCACTGCCTGTACTCTCAGCGCCATTCAAATGTTCCTCGTAGTGCTGCTTCCACCTTTCGATCACCACACGTTCGTCCGTCAAGATGCTCCCATCCTTATCCCTGCACATTTCGGCTCGCGGCACGAAGCTTTTGCGGGACGCGTTGAGCTTCTGATAGAACAAAACTAACAATATTGTGTAAAAATTGTTTTAAAAACATGATTACAGCTTCGTAGGCATTAAAGTCTCGTCGAGGAAAGACAAGCTGATTATTAGTCCGGATCGTAGAAGATATGGCATGCATAGAATCTGACATAGAAGTTGATGTCAAACAAAGGGGACATGGCCGTTTGGCCGAAAGGGTTATTTGGTCGAATGGTCATTTGGCCGAACAGGTCGATCGGCCGAATGTGTTATTTGTCGTCTCGCATCTCACTTCTCACTGCGAAAAGTGAGAAAAAAGAAGTTAGTGATGAGTGAGATGAGAAGAATCTCTCTTCTCACTTTGCTCTTCTCACGATACGCAGCGAGAAGTGATAAGTGAGAAATAAGAGGTGAGAAGTGAATAAATGAGTGAGACGTCTCACAACCCACATCGCACTACTTACTTTGCACAGTATCAGAACGTCGGCTCAGGAGGCACGTTTCCCTCAATTTGGGAGATTTGTGCCACCGCCTTCACTGTCCTTTCTCATCGTTTACCTGACGGAAAAGGAAGTGAAAAGGGGAAAGGAAGAGGAAGTGAAGTTGGAAAGGAGAATGGAACCATTTATCACACGCATTAAGCTAGGGACTAAAGAGAGGTGTCACAAAAACACAGAGGACGTAACAATGGACGAACGTCAAAGACGAAACACAGAATACACTTTGGAGAACGCATAATGCGAATCCATATAGGTAACAAACACAAAGTACATACATTGTAAAAAAAACGCATGATGCGAATCCATATAGGAGACAATTTGTTGAAAACTAAGTAAAACACATATTCATAATCCCCTCTTATTAAACCTCACGTTGAGATTGAATAAGAGTAGCCGAAGCCAAACGTCAAGGGCGAGACACAGAGTACACTGTGGAAAACGCATAATGCGAATCCATATAGGTAACATACACAAAGTAAATTGTAAAAAACGCATAATGCGAATCCATATAGGTGACAATTTGTTGAAAACTAAGTAAAATACATATTCATAACCCCACTCTTATTGAACCTCACGTTGAGATTGAACAAGAGTAGCTGAAGCCGAACGTCAAGGACGAGACACAGAGTACACTGTGAAAAACGTATCATGCGAATCCATATAGGTGACAGACACAAAGTACATTGTAAAAACGCATAATGCGAATCCATATAGGTGACAATTTGTTGAAAACTAAGTAAAATACATATTCATAACCCCACTCTTATTTAACCTCACGTTGAGATTGAACAAGAGTAGCCGACGCCATACGTTTAGGACGTGACACAGAGTACACTATGAAAAACGCATAATGCGAATCCATATAGGTAACATACACAAAGTACATTGTAAAAAAAACGCATAATGCGAATCCATATAGGTGACAATTTGTTGAAAACTAAGTAAAAAAAAAACATTTTCATAACCCCACCCTTATTCAACCTCAAGTTGAGATTAAACAAGAGTAGCTGAAGCCGAACGTCAAAGACGAAACACAGATTACACTTTGAAAAACGCATAATGCGAATCCATATAGGTGACAAACACAAAGTACATTGTAAAAAAACGCATAATGCGAATCCATATAGGTGAAAATTTGTTGAAAAACTAAGTAAAAAACATATTCATAACCCCACCCTTATTCAACCTCAAGTTGAGATTAAACAAAAGTAGCTGAAGCCGAACGTCAAAGACGAAACACAAAGTACACTGTGAAAAGCGCATAATGCGAATCCATATAGGTGACAAACACAAAGTACATTGTAAAAAAATGCATAATGCGAATCCATATAGGTGTAAATTTGTTGGAAAACTAAGTAAAACACATATTCATAACCCCACACTCACGTTGAGATTGAACAAGAGTAGTCAAATCCGAACGTCAAAGACGAGACACAGAGTACACTGTGAAAAACGCATAATGCGAATCCATATAGGTCACAATTTGATGAAAACTAAGTAAACACATACTCGTAACCCCACTCTTATTTAACCTCACGTTGAGATTTAACAAGAGTAGCCGAAGCCGAACGTCAAGGACGTGACACAGAGTACACTGTGAAAAAACGCATAATGCGAATCCATATAGGTAACATACACAAAGTATATTGTAAAAAACGCATAATGCGAATCCATAGAGGTGACAATTTGTTGAAAACTAAGTAAAACACATATTCATAACCCCACTCTTATTTAACCTCACGATGGGGTTAAATAAGAGTATCCGATTATCTCGGAGAAGCAAAAAGTCAACTACGCCATAGCTCCGGTTAGCGCAGCGAGGGCTAAATACTGTGAAGGGGGCCCTGGTGCTTCACAGGCTCCGTTTGCGGTTAGGTTCTTATTAGACCCCCTTACCCATTCATTCGTAGGCACGGTAAGCATAAAGCCGCATCACACCGAGAATTAGGGGTCACCTGTATGGTGGACTTCTACCACAGGAACAGGCAATCCGTAATGTTATTCTTAGCCAGATAACAAGCTGCCGACACCACACGGCTATCTAGGCTGTTCGTGGAGAGAAGTTAACATTGACTTTACGTCAACTCTCAATGTGGCCGAACAGCCGTTGCTCTTCTCACGATACGCAGCGAGAAGTGATAAGTGAGAAATAAGAGGTGAGAAGTGAAGAAATGAGTGAGACGTCTCACAACCCACATCGCACTACTTACTTTGCACAGTGGAAAGTGAGACGTCTCAGTGAAAAGTGAGAAATAAGTAGTGAGGCGTCCTAATTCTCACTTCGCACTACTCACTTTTTACAGTGAGAAGTGGGAAACAAGTAGTGAGAAGTGAGACGTCACACTTTTCACACCTCATTTATCACTTTTCAAACAACCAATTCTGCCAAATAACCTGTTCGGTCAAATAACCTATTCAGCCAAATGACCTGTCCGGCCAAACGCCCTAGTCGGCCAAATGTCCCATTCAGCCAAATGTCCTATTCGCTCAAATGTCCTATTCGGCCATATGACCTATTCGACCGAATGACCCGTTCGGCCAAATGACTTTCGGCCAGATGGGTTTCAGCCTAATGGTTTGCTCGGCCTAGTGGCATTCGGCCAAATGGCTTTCGGCCGAATGGGTTTCGGCAGGGATTGAATCCTGAAGAGAAAGAACAAGTCTCTCACTTATCGTCTCTGTATACATATACGATATGTAGCATACCGCGAGAGACTGATTCGGGATGCTATACCCCATGATAAATTTCTTTGAAAAAGCTCCAACTGCGGGGAGCACTGGCTCTGATGATGCATTTTAACTTGTTCTACACAGCTGTGCAGTAACCAAGGAGCGAAAACCAAGCGAGAATCACCATTTTTTTTGTGGGGGCTGCCTATCCGATTCTATTTTTTTACACTTGTATACAAGTTTGATAAATTTGTTATCATGGCTTGTTATGATTCGGAACAGTTTTTGCCTCTCCTTTATCGTTGTTCGTTATCTATTGACAGCGATTTCTGCAAACCCTGGGTTTCGGCCAAACGACCCAAACAAGGGTCCTGGGCGTTCAAAGTGATGGAGAGTTAGGAAAAAGTAAAGCAAGAAGCTTACTTAGGACGAAAAAACAACAGATAAAATGAAAAGATATTCAAAACGAAAAAAAAACAACAAATTTGCTTCAGCCTTCTTCCGGATTTCCAGGTACTCTGTCCGCTCCAGACAGTCTTGTGCAATTCAACATCGCAATGTTTACACTGGCTTCATTCCTTGTCGATGCTCCAATGTATGTACGATAGATATTGACATTAAAATTTCCCGAAAAGTAGTACGTACCGAAAGATGCAGAGGCCAGCCTATTGGGGGCAGCAGGGACAGCAGGGACAGCATGGACCATGTCCAAGGGCTTGACGACCCCTCCCCAGCTGTCTGTGAGTCAGGGAGAACTGTCTAGGGCGTGGTGGGATTTAGCAGTGGGCTCTGATACAATCCCTCCCAAAAAACCTCAAGTGCCCGTAATCAGACTCTATCAAAGCGACTGTGTGCCGCTTCAAAAGCTCAAGCCCAGGGAGGGCCAATTGGCATGGGGAGTGTCCCTACTTCGGTAGGGTAGCGCGTGAGCTGCTTCGGCAGGGAGTGAGTGATCTGGTTGTGCTGAGGCAGGAGTGTCATAGCGTGTCGCCGCTATTGTCACCTCGAAGCGCAGCAGAAGTCTGAGTATGGACTGCATATGCTGAGGTAGGAGTCGAGGTACCTATCGACACCTCGAGGCATGACAGTGGAGTGTTAGAGAGAGCACCCGAAAAAGGATCACATGGAGCGAATGGTCTTTGGAGAAGCTGCTTCGGCGGCAGGGTAGCAGTGGGTTGTACCCACACACCTACAGTTGTGCACATGTGGTGCATGGGGAGTGTCCCTGCTTCGGCAGGGTAGCGTGTGGTCTGCTTCGGCAGTGGTGTGATTGATCTGCTCGTGCTGAGGCAGGAGTGTCGTAGCGTAATATCTGTAGGCACAGGCAGTTACCGCTATTGACACCTCGAGGCATGGCAGCGGAGCGCCCGGGAGAGCATCCAAGTAAGACTCAAATGGAGTGAATGGTGTGCGAGCACCCAAGTCAGTCTCGCATAGGACTCCAGTACACTTCCGTGTGGTAGTTTGGCAACTACAATGCACGTGTACTGGGTTAGTGTGTAAATGCATTCTCCCTTGTAAAAAAAAAAAAAAGAGGCCAGCCTATGTTGTAGTAAAGTTGTAGTAAATCAAACATCGAATAATTTCAAAAATAGTTCTTACATGAAAATTAAAAGTTTTCAGTACGATGCCGAACCGAGAGACTCTAATTTTGACTGCACACAATTGCTTTCTGAATCTGCTATTCATACAACGTCATTAATTACTAAGTACTATTAGCATTAAAGAGATAAATATTTTCGGAAGTATAGACAAACATTTAAAAATTTACGAAATATTTCGTTGATGAGGTATTTCAAAGTTATGCGTATATAGGGTTGTCCAGTGTTGCCGCGTACAAGCCCTAATACGGTATCTACTCTTTTTGAAAACACGTCCACAAATCTCACTGTGTAATTAAAAATGTCAAACATACAATAGCAAAACTAAAACCCCTAACCGGACAAGGATCGTCAAACAGCATTCAATCATGAGCGGATATCTATTCTCAATGAAATAAAACTTCTCGAGCATTTGTGACCTTTTGGATCCATGATAACATTAGACTTTTTGCGGGCATCCTATCAACGCAGAGGAAGAAACTCATGAGTGCGGGCGGCACACCGCGCTGAGTTGTGAGCATTTTTATCCACAACAACAACATTCTTCTCGCGGGATTCCCACCAACGCAGAGAAAGAATCTTTTGAATGCGGTCGTCCCAGCACGCAGAATTGTGATCATTCTGATACACAGTAAGTAAGTAAGAGGAAGAAAGATTTCGGGCGACTCACCAACGCAATGGGAGAATTTACTAAATGCAAGCGTCCCGCCATGCAGAATTGTTGTCATTCCGATCCACAAAAACAGCATTCTTCGAGCAGGCGTCCCACCAACCAAGAGGAAGAATCTGTTAAATGTGAGCGTCCCACCATACAGAATTGTGATCATTCCCATCAACATTAACCATGTAGAATTATGGTTATTCCGATCCACAATAACACCACTCTTCTTTCGGGAGTTCCACCAACGCAGAGGAAGAATGCGGGCGTCCCACCACGCAGAATCATGGTCGTTTCCATCCATAATAACAGCATTTTTCTTGTGGGCAGAGGAAGAATCCCTTGAATGCGGTCGTCCCATCACGCAAAATTGCGATAATTCCTATCCATGATAACACCACTCTTCCTGTTGGCGTACCACCTACACATAGAAAGAGTCTCTTGAATGCGGGCGTCATTCCGATCCACAATAAAAAAAAATTGTGTGCGTACCATTAACACAGAAGAAGTAACATTTCCATCCACCGTAACAGCATTATTCTTGCGGGACTTCCCCAACACAGAGGAAGAATCTTTTGAATGCAGGCGTCTTACCACGCATCCATAAATTCTCCAAATGGTATATTAAAACATCCAATTTTTCAAAGTTTAGCAACACAACCAATCAACAAAATTCACTTAAACGAATTATTGCTTTATAACTACAATTTACCTAATCCACGCTGTGTTGTAGAAATTTTATATCACAGGATCATTCCATTTCACTAAGGCTCACGAAAATTTGGGCGATGAAAAGAGCTTTCTGAATGATTTACCACCGGCGGTGTGTCGTCTGTCTCTTTCCGTCCTTCGAAAAAATGTGATTGTGGTAGCGCGACACCGAGATTTGATACAAAACACTTTATACAAAGAATGTCACACAAAACTGTTTTGGGTGCACTACCTCCACTAATGATGCCACCTCCACTAAGGGTACGGTTACCCTATTTTGTAACATTATTGTAATTTTATTGCATTCGTAGGATGTTTCCATAGGCTGTATGTATCATATAAAGCTATGTCCATTTAGAATCCGGAATAATAAAATCATCTATATCTCGGTAACGGATTGACGTACAAATAAGGTTAATACATCAAAACAAAGGTAATTTACTGTACTTTGAGGAAAGAATTATGATACAAATCATTTCTTTTTGTTTCTAGTGAAAATTCGCACCTTCTTCTTTATTCCTCTCATCAAAAGTTGCACACCTCCGAAGTCAACTTCCTTGGCACATTTGTTCCACATTTTGGTCATCTGACCAAAATATTTCACTTTTCTTAAGCTTCCGCTTCATTACTGCCCAAAATGTCTCGATGGGCCGGAGCTGTGAGCAGTTGCGTGGATTTATTTGTGGGCAGTTGCGTGGATATATTTTATCGATGAAATCTTCGTTATTATCGCGGTACCACTGGATGACTTCCCGGATGTAGTGGCAACTTCACGGGACCTTTATGGGCTTTATGGAAGGTAGACCGCGGTTTTTTAGACATTCCTCCTTGTACAGCTTCGAGTCCATCGTCTTATTCGTCACAAACACTTAGGTCTTTGCTCCACAGCTGCATATCCCTTGCCAAAATCATCTGTTTTTTTGCAAGTTTGTCCAAAAAGCAAACTTTAACTTCGCAGGAACTACTCCTCGTACCGTCGCCATGCAGAATCTTTGGCTAGGAAGCTGTCCGAAATCCATTTTGACTAGGGTGGTCTAACCGGTAATACCGAAACCGGTAATACCGGTATTACCGGTCAATTTTGAGTACCGAAAATACCGGTTTTAGAGACGGAAAATACCAGTATTTTCGGTATTTCTAATTTTGTTGTGTGTATAAAAAATCTCGAAGATTTGCCGGGTCCCAAACACTTACAACAATTAGATGCGCGCATGATTGAACATTTGCACAAGTAAGCATCATAGACGACGTTCACGCTACCGCAAAAATCGATCATCATCGTAATTAAGCATACATGCTGCTCTATTCGTTTAGTCGTATGTCAAATTGCCAATGACTTTTTTCTTCAACGAAATTGTGAAAACGGTAAGTGCTGTAGTAGTTCTTTTCCGGAGATCATAATATATCCGTTTTGAATTCGGAAAAGAACTTGTATTGGCAGCTAACCCCAAGTTTCAGCGGGCCGTTCATTAAACTTTGATCGATTTGAAGCTGCAATCCAAACTTATCTTCTGTAGTTATGATTTTTGTTTTCGATTGGTGAAATAATTCAAGCCCTCGAACTTGCTCAAGCTGCTGTAGAACTACTATGTCGACGTGGCAATTCAAAAAAATCAAGTAGAGCCACAGAAATTGCCGCCGTTGCGATGCTCTCAAAGAACGAATTCAAGAGACGATCAGAATACGCTGATTTGTTTTCTTTCTGAATTATCTTGCCGAAAAATAATTGATCAGACAAGATTTTGGCATTTTCCTCAAGACATCCAAAATCAAAAATCTTTGATTAAGCAAGTGGACGAGATCTTGAAGTGTCTAATCATTTGTGCATCAGAGTAGAATGCGTAGGCAATGACCACATCTGACGTCCGGTGCATAGAAGATATCTCTATGGACGATTTTTCTGGTTTATCGGTAAAAGAACAACTCGTACAGAGACTGCAGCAGAGCAAAATACTTGCTTTGATGGTGGCAATCACGTTGACGCCAGGATCTTTGCAAGCAATTCGTAAAGAATTCTCCTACTATGAATCTAAAGGGATTAAGGCCAAGTACTTGAGACTGATTTTCGACGCTCTTGGAATTATTCGTCCAACTTCGATTGAACCAGAGAGGGCATTCTCAGCAGCTGGCAACATTGTCAACAAAATCCGATGCGGATGATGAATTGTTCAGTATGTTATGTTTACTTAAATTTCACTTTGTGAATTTTGTTTTTCAGCCAAAAGTTCAAAGCAAAGATTTTTTTATTTCTGAAATTTTCACAAATACCGGTTTTTACCGGTATTACCGGTATTGACTCCACCAAATACCGAATACCGGTGTTTGTCAAAAATGGCCAATACCGACCACCCCAATTTTGACGTAGGTTCCATCGTCGATGAGCAGCATTATCAACGTGGGTGTGTAGATTTTTTTCTCTCCTTTCGGCTTCCATCTGGAATAATTTTTGACTCGCTGCACGAAACATCGTGAAATTTTTACCACAGCAAGTGGGCGCCTAGGTAGACAAACCGCTGTAAAAGAATTCTTGCAGCGGTCACTTTCCGTGCAATAAATGATTCCGGATTCTAAATGGACATAGCTTTAATGCATTAATTCGGGAGCATTAAACTACAATGTCATGTTCAACAATACCCTATATCAAATAAGCCCATATAGCCCTGGTAGTGCTGACGGCCGACCAAATGTAAATGAAATAATAATATCAAATAATTCAAAAATTTCACCCTTCGCATCATGCTCTGCACGTCCATGACGGTTGACTTTGCATTCGAATGTGTACAATTTATATCTGGAATACAACAACAGCAACCGCATCAGTATAAACAAAATTAAAGCGATCCACTAATGAATGAATAAATGGGTGGAGGAGGCCCATTTGCACTGGAGCGCACGAGCGCCCACAACCGCGAGGATCGCATTTTGACGAATGGCAAAACCCGTTAGAAATTAACTATAAATTTTAATTGACTCGAATTTAACGTCGGGCCGGTTTCAAGTTCCAATGGGAGCCATGTAATGATAGTGCGAATTCACAGCTGCCACAGCCTGAGATGGCGTACCTATACACAGTTCATCTATTAGCCAAAGTACTCACTTAGGCGCGATCGTTGCGGCGATGGTTGCCATCATGAACGGTTGCTCTTGTAGGGCTAAGATGAACCGATTGAAGGGGTCAGATCAGTTGCTATTATTACTTAAAAGTACTGAGGCTATTAAACCGTGATCCAACAAAGGCAGAATCGTGTGCCTTCCTGGTTCAATAAATGAGTGGGGGTTCCAGTTGGTAAACAACATTATGCTCCAATCTGGAAACTGCACTGACGAAGAAAGTAAAACCTTGAACAGATGCAGCGAGCTTCAATGGAGGTGAGCTAAACACTCCGCTAATAGATAGCGAGTCGTGGTTGAGCTGAACTTTAACATATTTAACTGAAAGACTGGTTTTCGTCTATGAGCGGTATAGGGATACAAAAAACCAATCGAATCAGTAGGCGAAGCATAGTGGATCAAAACAGTTCAAAGGTCAACACCGAATGGTAATGGTTCCCCGGGGATGGTCCGAACCCCGTAATTGTTCCAACTCCAATGTTTGATGGAGTAATTTCAACTTTCTGTGTAAATAATTGGTTAAACATCAAATCAAATGGGTTTGTTTTGTAAAGCTTGGAGCAATATACCAATAAATTCGAATTGCAAAGCTCATTCAAGAATCAACTGACTAAACAATACATATATAGATGGAAACCACGAACACTAAGTCTTGTTATATTTGTCGACCTAAGGGGCTGTGCAAAACCACGTAGTCCAAATTTTCACATTTTCAGACCCCCTCGTAGAGTTTTGTAGACTTTTCCATAACCCCTCCCCCCTCCATGAAGTCTTCGTAGACTTTTCCAAAATAAAAAAAAACATATTTGTTGTGCAAAATGTTGCATTACGAAATAATATGGAGATCAATCGTGTGTGTCAAGTAATTCAGTTATTCAAATCCGCTTTGGTTTAAAAATATAGCAACAAAACTGAAACTAAAAAAATCCAGCAAAACAAAAATCAATTTGATACAAAATCAAATTTAATTCTTACGGCTGCTGAAACCAGATCTCGAAGTCAACAAATAGAATTTACGGTAGATTCGGTTCCTCCTGGAGGTGCTTGTAAAAAATCGCCACTGAATGAATAACATTGAAAAACAACTTGTTCTTCAAATGTGTATAACTCTGGAGTTCGGGCGAATTCGGATGAGCTCTTAAGGTCACTCCTGACGGAATCCAAGATTAAAAGTGCTCACGTTTTCGGGGGCCCACCACTCGATACGGAAGCAACGCACAACTGTCATTTTTATTATTCCACGCATGCTGCGACGCAGCAAAGCTAAATCAACAAAAATGACAGTTGTGCGCCGCCTCTGAATCGAGTGGTGTGCCCCCGGAAACGCGAGCACTTTTGATCTTGGATTCCGTCAGGAGTGACCTTAAAGCTCTTAAATATGCTTAGAGTGCATATATATCTGAAATAAGCTGTTGTTAAAGTCATAACTTCGTCCTGGAGTTCTTATCAAATGTTCTACCGAATCAATCATAACTTCCATGATGACCCCAGCCGCGGAATCAACACAATCATGTTTTCCAAGCATGTATCTTTCATTTGCGTCTGAAATCCTGACGTATGAGATATTGTAGAATCTTGAAATTGTCCTGTAGTTGAGAGCAAATGATCTACCGAATCAACCACGACTTCCATGATGTCCCCAGCCACGGTATCAGCCAAATCGTGCCTTCCGAGAATTTGTCTTTTATTTACGTCTCAAATCCAGGCATATGAGACGTTGTCAGGATCTCCAAATTGTCCTGGAGTTCTTATCAAATGTTCTATCGAATGAACCATGACTTCCATGATGTACCCAACCGCGGTATCAACCCAATCATGTCCTCCAAGCATTTGTCATTCAATTGCGTCTAAAGTCCTGGCAAATGAGATATTGTAGAATCTCCAAATTGTTATGGAGTTCTTATGAAATGTTCTACCGAATCAACCATGACTTCCATGATCTTCCCGGCCGAGATATCAACAAAATCATGACTTTCGAGTATTTGTCTTTCATTTGCATCTCAAATCCTGGCATGTGAGATGTTGTAAGGTCTCCAAATTGTCCTGGAGTTCTTATCAAATGGTCTACCAATTCAAACACGACTTCCATGATGTCCCCAGCCGCAATATTTGCGACTCAAATCCATACGTATGAGATGTTTCAAGGTATCCAAATTGTACTGGAGTTCTTATTAAATTTTCTACCAAATCAACCACAACTTCCATGATGTCCCCAGCCGCGGTATCACCCAAATCGTACCTTCCCAGTATTTTTATTATTTAATCAGACTAAGGCCGAAGTGGCCTGTGCGGTATATAAGAGTCTTCTCCATTCGGCTCGGTCCATGGCTACACGGCGCCAACCACGCAGTCTACGGAGGGTCCGCAAGTCATCTTCCACCTGATCGATCCACCTTGCCCGCTGCGCACCTCGCCCGTCGGATCGTTGTTGAGAACCATTTTCACCGTACCTTCCCAGTAATTATCTTTTATTTGCGTCTCAAATCCAGGCATATGAGATGGTGTAAAAATCTCCAAATTGTCCTGGAGTTTTTATCAAATATTATCTTAAAGTTCAATCAAAGTTAATTGCCTATTTCCGGGGATTAAACCACCCGACTTGGACGTTAATTTACAATGTTATGGAAACTCATATGTGAATATGTACGTTATGTGGAAGATATTGATTTGAAAAATGTATTGGAGGTAACCACTTTCCCTTCGATGGGACTCGAACCCATGACCCTACAGTACGCTAGACGGGTGCTTTAACCAACTAAGCTACGAAGGACCTCCGTCGGCCTTCGCAACCTAGCGGCTACTGAACGAGCTCGAGATTCCCAAATTGGACGCATAGTCAAATCACTCGCAATCCATTTGGAAATGGATTGCGAGTGATTTGACTATGCGTCCAATTTGGGAATCTAGAGCTCGTTCAGTAGCCGCTAGGTTGCGAAGGCCGACGGAGGTCCTTCGTAGCTTAGTTGGTTAAAGCACCAGTCTAGCGTACTGTAGGGTCATGGGTTCGAGTCCCATCGAAGGGAAAGTGGTTACCTCCAATACATTTTTCAAATCAATATCTTCCACATAACGTACATATTCACATATGAGTTTCCATAACATTGTAAATTATCTTAAAGTTCTTTTTGAAATTCACTAACTTAGTAGTCATAACGAGATTTCCTGGTGGATCAGATATCTCGAATTTGCAAAATTAATAAAGTTTCCGGGTTTTACAAAAGTATTTGGAAAAATATATGTTCCTTTAGTTTGAAGTTATCGGCTAGCAGTTCTGCCCAGGTAATCAAAAGTACTTAAATTAGAGATTTAGATGGGCTTTATAATAGCCTTAAAAAGTCGAAAAGGTGCAGTATAGTGCTAATGGTTACCTGGGTGGTTTACCTAAAGCAGCGGTTCTCAACCTGGGGTACATGTACCCGTGGGGTACCTTTGCTAGCCCCAGGGGGTACCTCGGACAAAAATGTGTAATGGCGGACTTAGTACAATTCCAATCAAACCACATTGATAATGTTTTGATAATTGTGTATTTTTTAATTTCAAAACTTTGTCTTGTACAGTAGCCGTTCGATAACTGCAATGCATTCTAGACGTCAAACGGTTGTCAATCGACGTCAGATGCAATAAAAGTGCATCAAATGTGCAGCGCAATGCAGCTGTCATTGAGTCTGACATCAGTTTGAAGTTTAGTTTTAGTTTTAGGACCAACTGCAAAACTGTTGCAATAATCGAATTGCAATTAAATGACTTGCATTTATCGAACGTCTACTATATATAATATGCATAGCGATCAGTAAATCAAAGCCAATTGAATCCTGACCTCCACAACCAAATGCTACGGTTACAAAAGATCGAACAAATGAACAAATTAAAAAAATCTTCTATGCAATCTACCTGTTCGAAACAAAATGTTGAAGAATATGTTAAGGGCCTCTTTCTAGAGACCCGGAAGCTTCCTTTCTAGAGGCCCGGAAGCCTCCTTCCAAAAGCAAAAAAAAAGGGGTACCTCAATTAATTCAAAAGTTCAAAGGGGTACCTCCCATGAAAAAGGTTGAGAACCGCTGACCTAAAGTCTCTCATTTAGGTTGATATTTCAAAATCCCTTCCTTAGTCGAGCGGTAAGATGCGCGGTACAAAGCAAGACCATACTGAAGGTGGCTGGGAAATTTTCGGGTTGTAAATCTTTCCAACTTTCCTGGGCATAAAAGTAGTATCGTGTTATGTGATATACAAATGCAGAAATGATAACATGGCTTAGAAATCTCGCAGGTAATATCTGTGTCACAAATAACTGCATGGTTTATGTATTTTAGTTTGAGATTCAGTGTAAGTTGAGTATATGTTTTGAAAATATTATGTTTGATTCATCAAACTTAAATTGCTGTAATGGATGTCGTTACCCGGACGAGCGTACCAGACACGACCGTCCGTCTTCACAATACTTAGCAAACTGACTTTTTCCTTAATTTAATTTTGTTACGATCCTTCCTTAAAAAATGTTCGTGCGATAGGGGGCTAAATCGTACGTCACTGATTTTAAGTTAGCCCTCTACACGTTTACTAAAAACATTTCAAAACAGAGCATAACATTTCCGCAAATTATAAAACTGTCAAGAATGATTATTAAGTGACAATAAACATTTCCGGGATGTATTTTAAATTTGTTCTTGAACCCATCTCATTCTCCACAATTGGATTCGAATCTCCGAAAAGTATTACTGACAGTATAACTACTACGCCGTTACTCATAGGCGTAGCTAGAGTCGGGATCGGGATGTCCTTTAATCGTATCTGGTTTGAGCGTATTCATTGTATTGTTATAAATTATGCAGAAGGTTTTCTATATATCAGTTTAGCTAATTTTAGATATCTTTTTGACGTAGGATTACATTTTTCCGGAGCATAGGGGTGTCATTCTGCAGTTTCAAATCTGAGACCGTCACGAAAAGTGGTCAGGAAGTATGAGCTAATAACTCAGCCGTCTTTCAACCGATTTTAAAGATTTTGGTGTTAATCGATCGACGAACTCTTTAAGATTTTGCTCAACTATCGAAATAATGCATTCAAGGTGCTAAACTATTGAAAAATTGAATTTTACTAGGAACTGGAAAATTGGCAAACCAACCAATCGCGTATGTGCATCGCAAGCACAGACATCAAAATCGTGCAACTTACGGGCTCGACTCCAATCCCCAGTTCAATTAAATGTTCTCGGAGAGCGGGTACAACGATGACGCCCGTAGCAGCAGTCTCAGCAGAAAGCGGAACATCGAGAGGCCATCGCCAAAAACAACAATCTTCGGATTATCGTTTAGTTACTGTTAGTGGCGCATTGTGGAAAGAAAATCGGTTCTTCTCAGGACCAAAATTTTAAGAAGAAAGAGTTTGTTGCAAAAATGGCATCGATTACGGTCCCCGGATACCAGTGGCGCCACTGTAAATGTTTTCTTAATAGTGGCTATTTAACAGAAAAGTGAAGTTTTTAAGGAAGGTACGGACTATCGTTTGTTTTCTATAGACCTATGCAGAAGTTCATCAAATTCACTCACCCGATGGATTTTGACATTTAAGCGAGTCGTCCACTCGAACAAAAGTCTATTTTGCGTTCATAGCGGGTCGCATACCGCTCAAACGAGCTCATTTTGCGTTAGTCTATGAATGATTAGAAAGGTGCATTATGGATCAAAATCGATTCTTGTCAATAAATCCACCATTGTACACAAGAGAAGGTAGACCCGAAATATTTTCTTTAAATGGCACATCATAACCGCTTAGTGACGGTAGAAAGTTGGAATAGATAGCAGTAAAAGTGCGGGAAGTAAACAATGATGACGTCTCACATCATTGAGTTAGCAGTCAAATGAGATTTTCCCAAGATTCTGATTTCGGTATACTTGCTGTTTATTATTGAAAAGGCGCGTCATTGGAAACAAAATCATCTTTTTACACGAGAGAAGATTGAGCCGAGACAAAAATCTGCAAAAAATGCAAATCATAATCACTTGGTGATGGGCAAAATTCTTTGTCGGTAGCAGCCCATGCGCTCCTTGCATGGAGACGTTGCAAAACAATGTATTAGAATGGATGACGTCTATCGTGTTCCAGCGGCAAACCATAAATTGGCTGACAGTGGCATCAGAAATTCATTTCAAAATTTTGATTTCCGGCGTGCGCGGTACGAAAATTCCTCTCCTCTTTGAGTGGGACTGTGGCCCTGAAAAGGGCCGTTTTAAGTAAAGCTACTTCCTCGTTCATTCACTAGGAGCTGACTTACTTGGTGACGACTTTGGAACCCTCCGAAACGGCGGGCTTGGCCAGCTCGACACGCACGAAGATGTCGTTTACGAGGCTGTTTATAATGCTCGACGCCTTCGATGAGACGCCCTTGATGATGTTTCTCTGAGCCTTGCTGCCGCCGCTCGTAGCAATTATCGTTGCTGCCACCGCCCGTAGCAACCATCATTGCTGTTGCCTTCTCCGCAGCCTTTCCACCGCCGGTGATGTCTGGTTGGCGCTGCGATGCAATTGTCCTGCCGATTTTCCGAGAAAACCAGACTTCGGCTGGTCAGAATACGTTTGCATGGAGTCCGAGGCCCCGCCCCTTTGGGAGCCGTATCATTGGCATCGGCTTGCTTGCTCCGCCTTTCTTTCGTTCGATGCCAGTGCTTTCGTACATAACCTCTTCTTCTTCTCCTTCTTCTTCTTCTTTTACTTCTTCAAATTGCAAATTATAATCGCTTGGCATTGGCCTGCTTGCTCCGTCTTTCTTTTGTTCGATGCCAGTGCTTTCGTACATAACCAGGGACTCTTTTATTCTCCTTTACTTCTTCAAAGTGCAAATTATTATCGCTTGGCGTCGGCAGCAGCGCCAGCGCTCTTCGGAGGGGGAGGCTGCGAAAATTGATTCGCATGGATGGTGTCTATCGCGGTAACTTATCGAGTGGCTGACATTGGAGTCAGTAACAATGAAATGAAATTTTCAATGAAATGAAAAAAAATTCAGTAACAATGAAATGAAAATCATAAAGATTCCGACCCCGGTGAAAATGTTGTGATGCAGTCCGCAAGAGTAGATTTTCTTCACTTATAACACAAGACAAACCCAATTTCGATCGGGCTGATCGGGAGTTCCAGAAACGATTCGTGGAAAACGATTTCGGTTGCGCATGTGATGTGTGTGCTAGAATCTGGTTCAGAAATGATTTGAAACCAATCTCCGACTCAAATGCTGCCGTGTTACTTACGACAAATTATTTTGAAACGGTGGAAGGATTTTCGGTGTGTGCTACGTGTCGAACAAGCCTGAACCGTGGATCAATTCCCACATTGTCGCAATCAAATGGCTTTACATATCCCAAGTTTCCGTCCAATTTGCCTCCGCTGGACTCAAGTGTCTCCCAGAATCAATTTCATGCAGTTTTGTCGTTTGCGGCATACTGCAGGTTTGTGGAAAAGTTATTTCCCTTCAAAATTTATGACATCAAATAAATATATGATTTTCCTAGTCTATTTTCATTAACATGTAACAGGTAGTTTGGCAATTATCGGCCAAATGAACAACATTCCAGTCGACGTGGTCCAGATGGTAGGCGAACTTCCCCGTCAACTGGATGACGACTATGCTATCAACGTGTGCATCCAGAAACATTTCATACACAAATCAAGCTACTTGTCCGGCTACGTGAAAAAAGGTACCGTTAAAGCCGAATGGAATTGGAATTGGAATTGCTTTCAATGAAGAAAACTTGGCTGCGATCGGACAAACAGAGCAGACGGATATTTCGGAGGACCGTAGGGCAGTATTCCTTAAAGTCGTCAACGAGATGAACGAGGTAGAAATGATGATTGGACAACAACATACACTCATGTGGAATTAAGACAAGTGTCTGGAACTTGCACCGGCACAAAATCAGAAACCGCTTTCCATTATCTATGATGAGTTTGCTGAGGAGCTGTCTTTCCCCGATAAATATTTATCTTGGACATCCGAGATGCTTCAACCGTGAAGTCTATGTGACAGCGTTCATGATGGCTACTAGCGAGGTGCGGGATCGACGGGGTGCGAGGCCGGAGCATATTTTGTATATGGCCATGAATATCATGCGGCTGCGGGTATCGGAAGGATAAAACAATACCTTTAAATGCATGGGCACTGCCAACATAACAAGGGCGCAGTCCGCAATACCGCAATATCAACGCCAGGGAACATATTCAGAATTTCAAAATAAAATCTTTTACTTACTTGATACTTGATGGGCTACAGCTCTTCGATGAACCTACGCCGAATGGAGTATCCTTCTCCACTGGACTCGATCCTGGGCAAATCGCTTCCAGTCACCCTGAACATTGAGCGCCCTCAGGTCCTCTTCAACTGCAAAAAGCCCTCGTGTACGCGGCCTTCCACGAAGCCTGCGGCCTCTTCCGGGTTCTCTACTAAATATTATCTTCGCCTGACGTTCTTCCGGCATACGAACAACGTGACCAGCCCACCGTAGTCTGCCGTGTTGTATAAGCTTAATAATATCCAGCCCTTTATACACCTGGTACAATTCGTGATTCATGCGACGCCGCCAGATACCGTTCTCCCGTTTACCGCCGAGTATTGTCCGCAGCACCTTACGCTCAAATACTCCGAGAGCTCTCCGATCAGCCTCCTTTAACGTCCATGTCTCATCGCCGTATAAAGCCACCGGAAGAATCAGTGTAGTATACAGCGCGAGTTTTGTTTTCGTTTGCAGACTACGGGACTTAAGCTGGTTACGAAGTCCGTAATAAGCCCTATTTGCAGCTGCAATACGCCTTTTCACCTCGCGGGTAACATCATTATCGCACGTCACTAATGTTCCAAGATACACAAATTCTTCTACCACTTCAAATTTTTCACCATCCAGCACTATTTCGCTACCACCACCACTAATGAACCCACGTTGATTGCCAGCGACCATGTACTTCGTTTTGCTGGTATTGATCGTGAGTCCAATCCTCGCTGTCTCCCTCTTAAAAGGCGCAAAAGCCTCTTCCACGGCACGGCGATCAATTCCGATAATATCGATATCGTCCGCAAATCCTAGGAGCATATGCGATTTTGTGATAATGGTACCGCTTCTTTGCACACCAGCTCTCCTAATCGCTCCCTCGAGCGCTATATTGAACAGTAGGTTCGAGAGTGCATCACCCTGCTTTAATCTATCTAAGGTAACAAATGACGTCGATATTTCATCCGCAACCCTTACACTTGATTTCGATCCGTCCAACGTTATACGAATCAGCCGTATCAGTTTCGCCGGAAAACCATGTTCAAGCATAATTTGCCATAATTCATTCCGTTTCACTGAATCGTACGCCACCTTGAAATCAATAAACAGAAAAAGAAAAAAGAGAATCTCCTTGCAGAAGAAAGTTCGTACATACAATAATATAATCTAGCCCTCAATTTCCAGATTGACCCAATAGATGGGAAGAAGAGCCCGCCCTTTATCCACGAGATGTTAACAATAGGAAGTTGGCGATTCCACTCTTCTTATCCAAATCGCTTCAATCGGGTGCCCTGATGGTTTTTTTATGTAAACTATACTGCCGTAATCTGAAAAAGTGACGTATACGCCATTTTTCAAAAATGGTGTTAACGAGTACTACTCATCGAGCTTTTTAACAGAAAAATGGAAAACATGCATGTTGTAAAATGGCTCTTACGTAACTTTTCCAGATTACGGCAATATAGTAACAGTTTATGATGTCTATACATTTTGATGAAAAATATAGTTTTGGAAAACGGTAGAATCAGTTTCAAAACAAGCTGTCAAATAGATACAGCGTGATACGAAAATCATTCTGCGGAAATCATATGTCTGTCGATAGTATTACACGGTTCATCAAAAACAAGCACACTAATAAATACGACTGTTTCAACTCCTGCTCCAGTCTAGGAAACTTTCGAGTACGACATTTGTCTGTTCCAGGGCACATTCGAGTCCTACATAAATTAAGCTCACTAAAGACACCTTGAAGCTTGTTTCTAGTACAGTGCTTAACGGCGAGGCGACAACATCCCAACTGGAGATGTTATGCCAGTAAAAAGAAACATTGATTCATATAAATACGTCGTACGAAACAAGGGAGGAGGAGGTGGTTTTGAATCCACATTAATCATGGAAAAGAAGTAATGACTGTCAGATAGGTATAACCTATAAGCTAAACCTTTTGTAGATTTGAAAGAATGCAAAAGAAAAAATATTAGAAATCAGCGATCACCATTCTTCTTGGTCAGTGACCGTTACGAATGTGGCACCGCACCGCATCGGGGCGAGCGGACGACCGACGCGACGCCAGATCACGAAAACTTCAAGCGCGTTATGTCGGCTGAGACGGCGGTGTTCCAACTGTTCCACCGATACTACTTAAACGAAGGGTTTGATCGATGGTGATCAGTGATTGTCTGTAAAGTCGAGGTTACAGCTGGCGTCTTGATATCGAGAATGCGTAGAATGTCAGATGTTTGATTGGATTAAGGCCATTAATTAGGTCAAATCGTTCTTAGATACAGACGCAATATGTTCAACAAGAAGGTCTGAGAGAATCAAAATCAAAATAACTAATGTTTTTGAGTCAAGTTACATTAGAAAAATTTCCACTTCCATCATTATGTAATTGTAAATTATAGCCTTCCTCTGTGCACTTTTTCAACACAATCGAGGGCAATTCAAGCCTATGATTTGTCCCAACCAACATACAAACGGAGAGGAGTACCGAGTTCCTTCAATCCACAAATGAGCAAATGAAGCGACGGCATTCGAAAATTGATTCCTCATTGCGCATACATATCGTTCGTCATCATCTCGGTCGACGTCAACATCGCTACAAATTTGATCCTGCGGCGGCATTTGTATACTACTCCTTGCGTTCCACCCATCCGCCCACCCACAAAACCCCACCGCTAATAATGCCATCCTGCGAGCTGGCTTCTCCGTCCGTATAGATGTTTGAACATTAGTCGGGAATACTGGCGACAGTGAGTACATATTGCGTGGGTCGTTTTGCTCCATGGTTCAGTGGACGTAATAAATCCTCTACGGTAGAGGTTTCCAAACTACTGGAAGAGCGACCCAACTGTTGATCTGCGTAAAAAAAACCGTAGCTGACGAAGAATTCGTCGTTTTGTAATAGTGCAATTCGGCAAAGTCAATTAGCAGATCTCAACAAGCTTTTTTTCTATCAATTATTTAATTAAAACCCACTGAACCAAGCTGAAAAAAATCAGGCAAATTGGATAGATGGAAACTAAGTTATTTGGACTATTGGATCAAATTAACAAATTGAGTAAATTCGTGTAATTGAGCAAATAGCTCTCTACCACTTTACTAGCATCGTATCCCACACCTAAGACATTTCCAGACCCACAACTCGCTTTTCATTTGGAACTTCCAAAGCTATAAATCGCGATCCAAGTCATAACAAGATTTTCTGTGCACAATTTCTCAGTTTGGAAACACTGCACTACCAGTGGGATAGGATTGGGTTGGGTTGACCAGGCAGCAGTAGAGGGAACAACCCCGCAACCAGCGTCCACTGGAGAACAGTAGTGGCGCGACTTTCCCCATTTCAGTTGACGCCAAAAGCAAGCATTATTTTGTCTCCAATACATAGTTCCGCACCACACTTTCGGAACTTAGTTTCAACTGTACGAGTTTTTCCGATTGGTTCATGCAGCGCTCTTTGCCGTTCAACACAGTTGACTTCAAAAAGGGGGAAAACTGTTGAATGTTCTCTAACGCCTTGGCTATAGGGGACGGTCCATTGGTGCCATCATAAATAGGAAGCAGGTCAATTTCGGGCGAGAATTGTGGCACAAAGGAAACCATAAATCTGCGGATTGCATCTCTTTTATTTATTGTTGGCAAATTACAGAATGCTGCTGAGAGCAGAAGAAACTGATAATCATTTTAAATTATTACTATTACGTCACTGATTTTTGGCAAAACAATTTTTCTGGAAAGCAAACAGAAAGGAATTATTTGAAGAATAACTTAGCTCAAGTTCTTGGAACAGTCATGAATGATTATAAATTTGATGACATCGGGCGACACTCTAAATGACGGGTTAATTAAATTATGCTGTAGTGTTCCGTGTTTGACGAAATATGAATTTCATTACAAAATATGATGTATTTCAGTACGAGTTTCAATTTTTTCCCTTAACTTTCGTAAACAATGTTTTTAGTAGGTCTCGGCCTCCTTTAAAGCAGTGCCGTTATCTGTGACAACGGATAGCAGCGGTGTAACATTCTTACAGGATCTAGACACATGCGACCAAGCTAATTGAATACTAGCAAATTGTTTTGAAATAGATTTCGAATTATATTATTATTAATTAGCTTTATTGGCTTTCATTAATCATTACCAATTAAGCAGATAAAATCCATATACATAACTCGATGGAGACGCACGGTTCGTCACCTTCCACTTGGCGCCAACATATGGTTCCGATTTTGATTTAGTACCGCCCGCGACAGTCTTCGGCCAAACAGGCATCGTTTCAGTTTCTGCACCCAAACAAGGCATATATCTTAAATAAATCGTGCGTCCCGCATTCAATGAGTCATCGACTTTTGCGCTCAGTCTCCGTGTCGGTTGTGTTTGCACTCTTGAAGTGCCCTCTGACTGGAGCTGAACGCGCGCTCGCTCGCTCCGTTTGTTTCGTCTTTGGTCGGGTCAAGCTGAAACCGGTTGACCCACTTCAGATCGTGTTTTACCGAGAGTACCCCAAGAGTTAAACTGACTAACTACGTTTGCTCCGTTTTGCATCTTACCTTGTTAATGCATCGCACGCCCGTTCTCGACGGTTGTAAGTTGAGGGCGCAACAACAGGAACGATGGCACCAAAACAAACTAACTGTGATTGCGACGCTGCTCTACCGGTACCCAGGCACCAAATCTCGAGCAGGATTACGCTATAGCAAACATAGATATTTAATTCCGCGTTTTTCCATTCTAGACGATCAAGACAGGCTAATAAATTTTGAAGTTCAAATTTAGACCATTCCAACTCTAGTAGGTATATAATTGTTAAGTACTTGGGACCGTTTTTGTTCATTGCGTGACTTTATCGAAATTAATTTATCGGCTTTTTTCGGCGAAAATTAGGGTAAATCTTCCATTTTGGACCCCTAGAGGAAGTGCTTACCGATATCTGCTTATATGTATCAAATGGCCCGTTTGATCTAGGCGGAAATCACACCATTGGCATCAAGTGTTGAAAAGTCGCTGAGAATTGTATATTTTTGAAATGAAAATATTCTTCTTTTTGGACAGTGCAACATATTTACTTTGGACCCCTAAAAGTACATTGTACACATTTTGGACACCCTCAAATTAGTCTCTTAAAAGTCGAATTTCTATTTTACCTTGGTCAATTGCGCCACAGCAAAGTCTTATATTTATATATGCATGCGTCAATGAGACTATTCCTTGCCTTTTAAATTCACAATTTCGACAAAATTTTGTTGTTTGCGTTCTAATTTTTTCAGTGATGTATACTTATAAGCGTAACGCATTGTAACGCTCGGCTACTTGAACAAACTAATTTCCTCGAAATTTCATCTGAATATCGCTATGTTCGCACGGGAAACCAGTGAAACAGATGCTGAACAATATTATTTTCCTGAAGACAATGGGGGAATTAGCAGCGGCAGTGATTTTAATTCAGAAATCAAGAAAATGTCGCCAGGAGGGTCCAAAATGTTTCGGGGTCCAAATCAAGTTGGTTACCCTATACTATTTCACTGAAAACATTTCACGAAACTTTTTTTCGCAGTACGACATTCCGCAGAATGTTCCAATTCTCAGACAGACATTTCGCGAAATACACCTTTTCACTGAAAGACATGTTGCGGAATGTACTTTTTCGCCGAAAGTCATTCCGCGGAAAGCCATTTGCGGAATTCAGTTAGAATAATTATCGTTGAAATATTTATTAAATTCTACTTAATTACATGGTGCTAGTGTTTTGTAATCCTATCTAAATTCTTTTAGTTAGATTGTGGCTTAGCAATGAAAGAAGACAATGCTGGAGATAATCTATCGATATTGTTCGATATAAAAAGAAAGGAAGATTCTTCAAATGGATGCGTTCTTAAACTATAGCATCATCAACGTGCACTGCCCACACGAAGGGAGACTCGACGACGAGAAACGCACAGCTGGAACAGACATACGACGGCGACATCGGCGACATGAACGCACAGGTAGGAAGGGAGGAAATGTATAGACCGGTCATCGGACCGGAGAGTTTGCACACCGCATCGAATGATAACGGCCAACGATGCATAAATTTCGCAGTCTCCTGTGGAATGGTAGTCTGAAGCACCTTCTTTCCCCGCTGAAATATCCACAAGGCTACATGGAGATCACCTAACCAAGAAACGAATAACCAAATCGACCACGTTCAAATCGACGGTAAAATCTTCTCCGACATCACGAACGTCCGCACTTACTACAGAGCGAATGTTGAATCCGACTACTACCTCGTTGCAGTATGCTTGCGTTCAAAAGTCTCGACGGTGTACAACACACGTCGAAGTCGAACGCCGCGGCTTAACATTGGGCGGCTACAAGACGGTAGACGCCCAGTCAACACAAAATCGTATATGATGCAACTTAAGATGCTAAAGTGGAGGCGATATACGTACATATTGTATGGGGAAGTACCTATATGGCCTCCACTTTAGCATCTTATATGACATCATACGATCATACGATCTTGTGTTGACTGGGCGGCCCATGGATACGCACAGCAGCTGGAAGTGGCACTCCCAACGGAAGAGCAGCGTCTCTTAGAAACGGCTGGAGAGATATTCGATCCACCTTTGGTAACACCGTAACCGCTGCACTTGGCACGGTGCCCCCGGGTCAGAGATGCGACTGGTATGACGGCGAATATGAGCAGTTAGCGGAAGAGAATAATGCAGCATGGGTGAGATTGCTGCAACACCGCACGAGGGCGAACGAGGCACGATACAAACTGGTACGGAAAAGACAAAACTCGATTTTTCGGAGGGTAACGCGCCAGCAGGAAGATCTAGATCGTGAAGAGACGGAACAACTATACCGCGCTAATAACGCGCGAAAGTTCTATGAGAAGTTAAACCGCTCACGTAAGGGCCACGTGCCACAGCCTGATATGTGTAAGGACCTAGGATAAAGCTATGTCCATTTAGAATCCGGAATAATAAAATCATCTATATCTCGGTAACGGATTGACGTACAAATAAGGTTAACACATCAAAACAAAGGTAATTTACTGTACTTTGAGGAAAGAATTATGATATAAATCATATCTTTTTTTTTCTAGTGAAAATTCGCACCTTCTTCTTTATTCCTCTCATCAAAAGTTGCACACCTCCGAAGTCAACTTCCTTGGCACATTTGTTCCATATTTTGGTCATCTGAGTCGCGTCCCGAGCTGTTTTCCACTTTTCTTAAGCTTCCGCTTCATTACTGCCTAAAATGTCTCGATGGGCCGGAGCTGTGGGCAGTTGCGTGGATTTATTTGTGGGCAGTTGCGTGGATATATTTTATCGATGAAATCTTCGTTATTATCGCGGTACCACTGGATGACTTCCCGGATGTAGTGGCAACTTCACGGGACCTTTATAGGATTTATGGAAGGTAGACCGCGGTTTTTAAGACATTCCTCCTTGTACAGCTTCGAGTCCATCGTCTTATTCGTCACAAACACTTAGGTCTTTGCTTCACAGCTGCATATCCCTTGCCAAAATCATCTGTTTTTTGCAAGTTTGCCCAAAAGTTAAACTTAAACTTCGCAGGAACCAGGGTTGTAAATATTCGGCAGCACTGGACGAAGGAGACGTTTTTTTATATCATGTTTTTAGTTTTTTCCTGCTTTGAAATCAACCTCACATTCCCGGAGAGGCAGAAAAGTAAACAACAGAACTCACATCACCCACCGCGCCGCGAAGATGAAATTTACCACAGCAAAATGTACACATTCACCCAGCAAATTGAAAAAATTCACCACGCGTTTAAATGGGCCACTCACAGTCATACGGTAAGGAGCGAACTGAGCAGCATGTCAGAGTGACTTGTGAGTGGCTGAATGCGAAATTAGTGCTTTCCAATGAGCAGCTCGAAGTAGCTCGAATTTGTTCCCGTCCTGCTCGTTCTTTTTTGTCAACAAATGGGCATGAGCAGGACAAGGATAAACTTCGAGCTACTTCAAGCTCTCATTGGACAGCTATATTGAAAGGTCGGTTTTGGAAATGATTTTTCGGCTGCACCCAGTCGCACTCACCACGGCGGCGATGAAGGCGACTGCAGATTATACTGAGATCCATGTTTCTCACTGCATTGACTGTGAAATATTTCTACCCTGGCAGGAACTACCCCTCGTGCCGTCGCCATGTAGAATTATTGGCTAGGAAGCTGTCCGAAATCCATTTTGACGTAGGTTCCATCGTCGATGAGCAGCATTATCAACGTGGGTGTGCAGTATTTTTCTCTCCTATTGGCTTCCATCTGGAATAATTTTTGACTCGCTGCACTCGATGTTTCGTGAAATTTTTACCACAGCAAGTGGGCGCCTAGGTAGACAAACCGCTGTAAAAGAATTCTTGCAGCGGTCACTTTCCGTGCCGCTGCAATACAATAAATGATTCCGGATTCTAAATGGACATAGCTTTAGGATGTGACAACTCGATTGAGACTGCTTTGTTGTTTTTTAGTCGGTTGCTCTGACGGGGAGGTCGCCAGTGCAGCCAAAGTAATTTGGTACAAAATCTTCCAAATATCATGAATCAAAACTTGATGTTTTTCTTTCCGTTCCATCCATTATTTATGTAAGAGAAGCGTCTTGTTGAAGTTCATTCCGTAAAGTGTCTCCAGAACAAATATGTATGGGAAAATAAAATTTGGCTTAACTTTTTTTGGAAAGATTCGAAAAGATCTGGTATTATGTATTAAAATCTATTTTTTTGTCTACTTTCCGGTGGTTAGTGTGGCGATTTGCTCATAACTGCGCCAAAGCGGGAAATTGACTGACGGTACAATGTTAGAATGAGGACGCTGTCTTTGTTCTAGATCCTAAGACCTGGGCTTGCGGAAGCCCTTGGATAACATAAAGTATGTCGAATAACCATTTTAACCTCAAAATGAATTCAACGTTTCAAAATTACTCTGTGGTGAAGTTTTGAACGCAATCTCAGGTTTTGTCCGGGATTTGTATGAGGGCCCGCCACTGTGCGGTGGTGTGGCACTGGAAGTATTGCAACAGGAGTGGATGGAAGACGTCGTGTGTCCCATCTTCAAAAAAGGCGATAATTGCTGAACGCCGCCTACAAGGTACTCTACCAAATTTTATGCCGTCGACTAGCACCAATTGCAAGAGAGTTCGTGGAACAGTTCCAGGCGGGTTTTATAAGCGAACGCTCCACCACGGACCAGGTGTTCGCCATTCGCCAAGTACTGCAGAAATGCCGCGAATACAAAGTGCCCACGCACCACCCGAGCAGAGGCGAAGAACAAAATAATAACATAACAATAACAAACTCTGCTCTAATAACGTTATAAGTTATTGTCTAGCTATTGGGTAAGAAAGTATCAAGTACATATGAAGACTAAAATATGTTATCATAACAGAAACTGTTTTTTGGATGTTATTCTAATGTCAAACTTCCTAACACCATGCATACCACACAAATAGCTGTTTTTGTTGTTCATAAATATTTTTTACGAAAAATCCAATAATCATGCCATCACAGTGTTTGTTAAAGTATGTCATTACATTATGTGAATCATACCATTCCCCAAAATCCTCTCTCTGCTCTCAGAACAACTCTTTTGCCTTCTCTCTTTGTTTTAACAGCCACTAATTGTATGTAGCAAACCTTGTCCAGAATTGCTTGTTTGATTCCACGGTATAAGACTAGTACGCTTTTGACACGGACTGTGCAAATAGATAGGATAAGGAATCGTCAAGTAATGATTCCACCACTAAAATTCCGTGAGCAGTACGGAGTCGACAAGTAGGGAAAATTTCATAACGCGAATAACGCCTGCTATGTAAATAAATGGAGAAATATGGAAAAATATTCCGTACTATTATTCCGCAAGGTAAAAATGTCATTTCTCCCATACTGAATCAGCTGTCAAATTTTCTGGTAATTTCATAATTTTTCCGTTAACTCTTTCCGTATTAGCAGCGTACAGGGCTATACCATGTATATAATTCAAAATTATATAGCGTTTTTAATAATTTTGTGAACTGCCACGATGTTTCATTTTTTGCTATCAAGAATCTCAAATCAAAATTTATTAAGAAAATTATTTTGAGCTTTTAGTGGAATGTCTTCACTTGTCATAAAACGAGTTTGTACCTTCCATTTAATTCCACCACTTGATTGTACCTTGGCAGATACGTATTTCGACCTCAACAGTAAGGTCGAAATAAGTATCTGTCAAGGTACAATCAAGTGGTGGAATTAAATGGGAAGGTACAAACTCGTCTTATGACAAGCAAAAATTTATATTATTTTCTATTTTCAAACTGTCTCCGTCAAAATGGTTTTGACCACCCGAACAACTTTGTAGAAGACGGTAACTATCTAAATCTAACTGATTTCGAGATATGCAATTTTATAGGTGATTCCTTATACAGTAGACGTTCGATAACTGCAATGCTTTTTAACTGCAATTCGATAGTTGCAACAGTTTTGCAATTATCGGACCGCTAAACTTCAAACTGATGTCAAACTCAATGACAGCTGCATTGCGCTGCACATTTAGATGCACTTTTATTGCATCTGACGTCGATTGACAAACGTTTGACGTCTAGAATGCGTTGCAGTTATCGAACGGCATTCGTTAACTGAAAAGTAAACATTTTGCAGTTATCGAACGGCTACTGTACACTAGCGCCACCAAGCGGTTGAATTTCAAACAAAACTTGTCTCCGTCACAATGGTTTTGACCACCCGAACAACTTTGTAGAAGACGGTAACTATCTAAATCTAACTGATTTCGAGATATGCAATTTTATAGGTGATTCCTTATACACTAGCGCCACCAAGCTTTCTAAATCTAGAAGATTTCGAGATATACAATCTTACAGGTGAATCACTGTACTCTAGCGCCACCAAGCGGTTGAATTTCAAACTAAACTTGTCTCCGTCACAATGGTTTGAATCACTCGAACAACTTTGTAGAAGGCGGTAACTTTGTAAATCTAACAGGTTTCGAGATATACAATTTTACAGGTGATTCCTTATACACTAGCGCCACCAAGCGGTTGAATTTCAAACTTAACTTGCCTCCGTCACAATGGTCTTAATCATTCGAACAACTTTGTAGAAGGCGATAACTTTCTAAATCTAACAGATTTTGAGATGTACAATTTTACAGGTGATTCCTTATACACTAGCGCCACCAAGCGGTCGAATTTCAAACTAAACTTGTCTCCGTCACAATGGTTTGAATCACTCGAACAACTTTGTAGAAGGCGGTAACTTTGTAAATCTAACAGGTTTCGAGATATACAATTTTACAGGTGATTCCTTATACACTAGCGCCACCAAGCGGTTGAATTTCAAACTTAACTTGCCTCCGTCACAATGGTCTTAATCATTCGAACAACTTTGTAGAAGGCGATAACTTTCTAAATCTAACAGATTTTGAGATGTACAATTTTACAGGTGATTCCTTATACACTAGCGCCACCAAGCGGTCGAATTTCAAACTAAACTTGTCTCCGTCACAATGGTTTGAATCACTCGAACAACTTTGTAGAAGGCGGTAAATTTCTAAAACTAACAGATTTCGAGATATACAATTTTACAGGTGATTCCTTATACACTAGCGCCGCCAAGCGGTTGAATTTCAAACCAAATTTGCATCCATTACTATTCTAACAAGATTGAATATTGAATAAGTGGCTATTCTGTCGAATTAATGTCAATTTTGTCTTAAGCCATCAGTTTTCGATTTGGAAGTTATTAACTCATGTTTGGGTTAAGCCAGACGAGCGTGTACATGTTTGTTTACATTATTCGTAGTCGGAAGCAAAGTGCCACCTCGATAAAAAACAAATTTCGCTCGAGATTTCGTTGTTTTCGGTGAAAACAGTCCGGGATAATATGTTGTGTTGTGACCAGTGATGTGATGGAATGTGGATGCGATGTTGGACCCGAAGAAGGGCAGGAGATTCGTCACGAAGAGGCACGGTCCGTGTCTGCAGCGCGTGGGGTGATTTGGAGAGTGTCGGACGGAACTTTTCCTGTGTGTTGGCAGAATTCGGTTCGAGGGCTTGTGTACTGGAAGCCTGATTGCGGCAATTGATCCGGTCCTGTCCCTCCTTGTAGGGAGAGGCTGGACCTAGTCGGTAATCGACAACGCCCAAGCTCCCCGGTCGGCGCGGCGTCAGACGACGAAAAATCCCGCTGGTCGCCTTCGGGTGTAGCCACGCCGGTACAACTGGGGGCCTTCATCGGCGAAAGCCGGTTTGGGCATTGGGCGTTGGCAGCTGGCAGGGCCGGAAGGTAGGTTTATTGTTTAATCCCATTAGTGCTTGTATCTTTTAGGTGAATTCAGCTACAGCTTAGGTCCACTTGCCTGCCTTTCAAAAGCAAATTGTAACGTGGTAACTACTGGACTTGGACTGGATGTTTGGCCAGGTCATATTTTTGTAAAACGTGAGTTTTTGCTTTAATTGGTTTTAATTAGTTTTAATAACTGACAGGCTAACGTATGATTAATAAATAACAATAACAATAAGTTGGCAGAGGATGATGAGGTTTCGGTGGTAGCTTAGTTTAATTTCCAAAATTTCCGTTTCCGGTTGGTTATTTTGATTTTAAGGTTCCTTTTAAGGTTGACTTGTTCCTTGACAGAATGAAATCAGCTAGATCCTGTGATTTTGTGATCCATTTTTGATTTTCCATTTGATTTTCAGGAGTGGGAACCCCGGCCTACAACGTTGCCAGGTTTCCCTCCGTTCAATCTAAACTCATAAATAGTATGCTCCTGCTTGTTGGTAAGATTTACGATTTCCTTTTGTTGGTTTGACCCAGCACATTTTAAAGGATTTATGTCTACAAACCCAGTTTTCAACCGATAGGTTTAAGGCCCCGGGTTTGTAGGTTCTTGCTAATTTTTCGAATCATTTTATCAATTTTGCATTTACATTCTGGCACGATGATCTCGTATGAATTCATATAATTATCCAAAATTAGTTTACGTAGCTATTGTGAAAAAGACCACTTGGGTAGCACCTCCTATTACCGTCCGCAACTCGATAACTCGTCTGCGTTTCAAACTTTTTGTATATCATAGGAATCTACAGATGCTAACCGTGTATCGAGTAATTCGGTTCAAATGCGCCCGAGTAATAAACGTTGCGGATGGGAATAGGGGTACTGCCAAAATGGTCGAATACTCCAATTAATTAGATTCACTACATTTCTATTATATTTTTTTAGTGAACTAAACCACACACGGGAGCTCATAATTCATCAAACCTAGGGTAACCGATGGACAATCTAACCATTTCGATTACATACATCATGCCGGGAAGGTCTTGCATAAGGTATGTATTACTGTTGTGGAAATAAAGTTTAATTCTATTATGATTTATTATGTTTATTATTTTCAGAAAACAACACTCCGCACATTGAATGACCATCGTAGAAACCCACCTAAAATAAATTTTAAAATCGGAATCCTGATTTACAAGACTACAGTGTCGACCCACCCATCAAACAAAATTTAATTTTAATTTAATTTTAATTTAATTTTAATTTGATTTTAATTTAATTTTAATTTAATTTTAATTTAATTTTAATTTAATTTTAATTTAATTTTAATTTAATTTTAATTTAATTTTAATTTAATTTTAATTTAATTTTAATTTAATTTTAATTTAATTTTAATTTAATTTTAATTTAATTTTAATTTAATTTTAATTTAATTTTAATTTAATTTTAATTTAATTTTAATTTAATTTTAATTTAATTTTAATTTAATTTTAATTTAATTTTAATTTAATTTTAATTTAATTTTAATTTAATTTTAATTTAATTTTAATTTAATTTTAATTTAATTTTAATTTAATTTTAATTTAATTTTAATTTAATTTTAATTTAATTTTAATTTAATTTTAATTTAATTTTAATTTAATTTTAATTTAATTTTAATTTAATTTTAATTTAATTTTAATTTAATTTTAATTTAATTTTAATTTAATTTTAATTTAATTTTAATTTAATTTTAATTTAATTTTAATTTAATTTTAATTTAATTTTAATTTAATTTTAATTTAATTTTAATTTAATTTTAATTTAATTTTAATTTAATTTTAATTTTAATTTTAATTTAATTTTAATTTAATTTTAATTTAATTTTAATTTAATTTTAATTTAATTTTAATTTAATTTTAATTTAATTTTAATTTAATTTTAATTTAATTTTAATTTAATTTTAATTTAATTTTAATTTAATTTTAATTTAATTTTAATTTAATTTTAATTTAATTTTAATTTAATTTTAATTTAATTTTAATTTAATTTTAATTTAATTTTAATTTAATTTTAATTTAATTTTAATTTAATTTTAATTTAATTTTAATTTAATTTTAATTTAATTTTAATTTAATTTTAATTTAATTTTAATTTAATTTTAATTTAATTTTAATTTAATTTTAATTTAATTTTAATTTAATTTTAATTTAATTTTAATTTAATTTTAATTTAATTTTAATTTAATTTTAATTTAATTTTAATTTAATTTTAATTTAATTTTAATTTAATTTTAATTTAATTTTAATTTAATTTTAATTTAATTTTAATTTAATTTTAATTTAATTTTAATTTAATTTTAATTTAATTTTAATTTAATTTTAATTTAATTTTAATTTAATTTTAATTTAATTTTAATTTAATTTTAATTTAATTTTAATTTAATTTTAATTTAATTTTAATTTAATTTTAATTTAATTTTAATTTAATTTTAATTTAATTTTAATTTAATTTTAATTTAATTTTAATTTAATTTTAATTTAATTTTAATTTAATTTTAATTTAATTTTAATTTAATTTTAATTTAATTTTAATTTAATTTTAATTTAATTTTAATTTAATTTTAATTTAATTTTAATTTAATTTTAATTTAATTTTAATTTAATTTTAATTTAATTTTAATTTAATTTTAATTTAATTTTAATTTAATTTTAATTTAATTTTAATTTAATTTTAATTTAATTTTAATTTAATTTTAATTTAATTTTAATTTAATTTTAATTTAATTTTAATTTAATTTTAATTTAATTTTAATTTAATTTTAATTTAATTTTAATTTAATTTTAATTTAATTTTAATTTAATTTTAATTTAATTTTAATTTAATTTTAATTTAATTTTAATTTAATTTTAATTTAATTTTAATTTAATTTAATTTTAATTTAATTTAATTTAATTTTAATTTAATTTTAATTTTAATTTAATTTTAATTTAATTTTAATTTAATTTTAATTTAATTTTAATTTAATTTTAATTTAATTTTAATTTAATTTTAATTTAATTTTAATTTAATTTTAATTTAATTTTAATTTAATTTTAATTTTAATTTTAATTTAATTTTAATTTAATTTTAATTTAATTTTAATTTAATTTTAATTTAATTTTAATTTAATTTTAATTTAATTTTAATTTAATTTTAATTTAATTTTAATTTAATTTTAATTTAATTTTTATTTAATTTTAATTTAATTTTAATTTAATTTTAATTTAATTTTTATTTTATTTTTAATTTAATTTTAATTTAATTTTAATTTAATTTTTAATTTAATTTTAATTTAATTTTAATTTAATTTTAATTTAATTTTAATTTAATTTTAATTTAATTTTAATTTAATTTTAATTTAATTTTAATTTAATTTAATTTTAATTTAATTTTAATTTAATTTTAATTTAATTTTAATTTAATTTTAATTTAATTTTAATTTAATTTTAATTTAATTTTAATTTAATTTTAATTTAATTTTAATTTAATTTTAATTTAATTTTAATTTAATTTTAATTTAATTTTAATTTAATTTTAATTTAATTTTAATTTAATTTTAATTTAATTTTAATTTAATTTTAATTTAATTTTAATTTAATTTTAATTTAATTTTAATTTAATTTTAATTTAATTTTAATTTAATTTTAATTTAATTTTAATTTAATTTTAATTTAATTTTAATTTAATTTTAATTTAATTTTAATTTAATTTTAATTTAATTTTAATTTAATTTTAATTTAATTTTAATTTAATTTTAATTTAATTTTAATTTAATTTTAATTTAATTTTAATTTAATTTTAATTTAATTTTAATTTAATTTTAATTTAATTTTAATTTAATTTTAATTTAATTTTAATTTAATTTTAATTTAATTTTAATTTAATTTTAATTTAATTTTAATTTAATTTTAATTTAATTTTAATTTAATTTTAATTTAATTTTAATTTAATTTTAATTTAATTTTAATTTAATTTTAATTTAATTTTAATTTAATCTCAATAATCAACTGTTTTAAAAAAATCAAAGAATGATGCAGTAGGTTTTTTGAAGCATTCATAGTGTCGTATTTTGAAATTGTAATTCCAGCTTAAGTGTAATTAATATAATAGAAATAATAAAAATTTACAAGAAGAACAAATCTTAGTATTAACTTGTTATTCAATAACAATTCAATAACAAGCTTAGTTATCCTTTTTCATTGAATTCCAATATCATGTGGTGTTATTTGTTTGTTCTTGAATACCATTTCAATAACTAACTCAGTCCTCTGTACAATTTTATACTTTGAGTTATTCATTCATTATCAAAATAATACCAGTTGTTATTGCTCAGGTGTTATTCATATAAATTTTAGTTATTATTTTTTGTTATTTTAACTCTTATTCCAACCTTATGAATAACTTATCGGGGTATTGTGGTATTTAAAATTAATACCTCGTCAAGTTATTCATAAGTTATTTTTTTCTGCTCGGGTATCTATTCATCGACTCCAAAGCCGCATATGATACAATCGACCAGCTATGGCAGCGAATTTCAAATTTCGTAAAAATGAATACTGACATAAACTGACACGGTTGATCAAGGCGACGATGGACTGGGTGATGTGCGTAGTTCGAGTTTCAGGGGCATTCTCGAGTCCCTTTGAAATGCGCAGAGGGTTACAGCAAGGTGATGGTCTTTCGTGTCTGCTATTCAACATCGTTCTGGAGGGAGTAATACGAAGGACAGAGATTGACACAAGTGGTACGATTTTCACGAAGTCCGTCCAGTTATTTGATTTCGCCGACGATATTGATATTATGGCACGTAACTTTGAGAGGATGGAGGAAGTCTACAACGAAGCTAAACGGATTGAACTAGTCATCAACACGTCGAAGAAGAAGTACATGATAGGAAGAAGCTCAAGAGAAGACAACGTAAGCCACCCACCACGAGTTTGTATCGGTGGCAGAGCATGAAATATTCACTTTCATGAAGCACATTCGCTCCGAGTTTTGACAATCGTGTTTTGATTATTCAAAACATAGAATGACTTACTCAGTTTACTTCTTCATGGATTCATTCAATTGATTATCACTGAGTATGCTAACTGCGCGCGAAAAAAACATAATTAGCCATGATAATACTGACATTTGCTACTGAAAATGCCCTTCAATTGAACGTCGGGATTAGATCTATGCGTCTATTTATTAAAATCATTAAACATGTGTTCAGTTTTACGATCTTTTAATAATTTGTAAAATTCAAGTAAATACTCACTGACCCATATTCATTCCGAAAATTGACGGTGCAAAGCCGAATATGAATATGTTTAGAAGTGAAGTGACAAAGAAGGCCGATGGGCTTCACAAAAAATATTCGAATATTTACAGCTCTGATTGGTGGTGACGAAATCGAGGTGGTTGAAGAACTCGTGTACTTGGGCTCACTGGTGACTTCTGATAACGATACCAGCAGAGAAATACGAAGACGCATCATGGCAGGAAATCGTACGTACGTTGGCCTCCGCAAAACGCTCCGATCGAATAGAGTTCGCTGCCGTACCAAACTGACTATCTACAAAACGCTCATTAGACCGGTAGTTCTCTATGGACACGGAACCTAGACGATGCTCGTGGAGGACCAACGCTCACTGGGAGTTTTCGAAAGGAAAGTGTTGCGTACTATATATGGTGGGGTGCAGATGGCGGACAGTATTGGATGAAAATGGTTCTACAGTAATCCGGTGAAAATGGTTCTCGACAGCGATCTGACGGGAACAAGAAAGCGAGGTGCACAGCGAGCAATGTGGATCGATCAGGTGGAGGACGATTTGCGAACCCTCCGCAGACTGCGTGGTTAACGACGTCCATGGAACGAGCTGAATGGGGAACACTTTTATGTGCAGCACAGGCTACTCCGGCCTTAGTCTGGTAATAAATAAATAAATTGCGAATTCCTTCGAGATTCTTCACAAATTCAGTATAAAGTTTTCTCAGGAAATCCTTTTGAATTCCCGTTAGTAAATCCTCCGAAAATTCCTTTCATTCTTCAATAATTTTCCGGAAGAATTCTTTCAACAAAATTTCCGGAATAATTCCAACGGGAATATTGAAAAGAATTTCCCATTGTTTAATTGAATAAAATTACGAAGGCCTTTCGTAAGGTTTCACGCAAGAATCCCTGGAGGTATATACAAATGGACAACTGGGGGAATCTTATAAATTGTTGCTGGAGGCGCTCCGGGAAGAATTTCTGAAGATTTTTTCTGGAGAAGTTTTAGAAGAAATTCCTGGAAGAACTTTCAAATGAATTTCAGGAGGAATTTCCGAATGAATTCTTGAAGGAAATTATGAAGAAAAATTTACAAGATTTTCGAATAGAATGAATTTCTCAACAAGTTGTTGAAGGAAATTCGTAAAGAATTATCATAGGAATCTACGAAAAAATTTCCAATGGAATTTTAAAACAAATACATATTGGAATTTTCATATACATTTCTAGATTTCTACAGGAATTCATACGGAAATAATATCAGAAACTCCAAGTTTTAAATCTAGAATTAAGCCTTCATGTCTTAAATAAAAACCCAAAAATATTCAGATTGCAGTCGACCCATAATCAAACTTCTCCGCATATTCTTCGGGCATTTAATTCAGGAATTTATTTCGGTAATTTCTGCAATATTTATCTCATCTCGATTTCATGAATTTATCCGAAAGTTTGCCTAGAAAATCTTCCCGACATCAAGAATTTCTTTCATACCATGTATACATTCCTCAAGAAATTTCTCCAAAAATCCCACGCAAATAAATCTAGAAATTCCTTCAGAAACTACTTGAACAATTCCTTCGATTTTTTTTCAAAAGTTTGTGTAAGATTTCTTTTCGAAAATACTCCGGAGTTTCCTTCATGAATTCCTTTAGCAATACTATCAAAAATTCGTCTATTCCCTCGGCTCTTGTACTTCCACCGGAAGTTCTTTCATAAAATTGCATACAAATTCCAAAATGAATTAATGAAAGAACACATGAAGTAATTTATTTAAATTTCTCGGTAAATTCCTCCAAGAATTCCTTCGGAAATTCATTCAAAAAGAAAATTACTTCGGAGATAGAACCAGAAATTTTATTGGAAATGCACCAGGCCAAGATATTCCTTCAAAAATTCAAAGAAGAAATTCTAGGAATTCCTTCAAAATTTCCCTAAGAAATTCGTTCAAAAAATTGTACTAATTAAAAATTAACCCTCTACAACCCAAATTTTTGTTTTTGGTCAAAATCACTATTTAGATTAATAAAAATCGATCTAAACACGGTTTGGGCATTAAATTTTTTTTATTCGCGATTTAATTAATTTCACACTTTGATTTTTTAGAAATTTGTTTTTCAAGTTTTTTATCCAATCAAATAGTTTCTTGAATCTATTAACCTTTTTTGATTTTTCAACATATTTGTAGTTTGAAAATTCCTATCCAATGCTGATTTATTGTAATTTTCCAATTTTCTTGGGTCATTTTTTATTTTTCGTGTAACGAGTTGGATAAATATTTTAGAGTGTAACATTCACCACTACAACCTTTTATTGAATACGGTTAGTTGTAGAAAAACACTAAACTACAAATATTTCACTCTTTAAAGGTATACAAGCGTAAACAGGAAAGAACAAAATATTACTCAATTTTCAATATTTTTTTATAAATGTGTAGAACTTTGGAAATTAACTTTAAACCACATTTAAACATGCATTCAAGTTGATATTATTGATCAACATCAAAAACTTTTCGAAATCTGATCAATTGAAAATTACAAAAAAATAATCAAAGTACCCCGTCTAAAGGCGGTCTTGGGCACTAGAGGGTTAAATAGTCCTTAAGGAATACTTGCGTCTTCAGAATTTCTTCGAAAATTCCTTCAGCCATTTCTTAACGAATTATTTTAAAAATTTATTTGGAAATTTGATCCGAATTCTTACGGAAAATTCTTCCGAAATATCTATAGAAATTGTATAAGGCAAACCTTCGCAAATTCTTTTAGGAGATTTTTTTTTTAATTTCTTCATATTTTTTTCTGGAAATTGCTTTGGGTAATCCTGTTGAAATTGGTTTAGGAACTACTTCGAACTTTTGTTTAGAAATTGCTTCTGCAATTATCCATTCGAAATCCCTTCGGAAGCTCTTGGAAGAAATTTTTGGAATTCCTTCGGAATTTCGTCCAGGCATCCTTGATCAAATTTTTTTCATTGATGAATTTATGTATCAACAGATACGTATTTTATTTTCTGCTTCTTCAATATCAAAACACTGAAGAAGTTTTCAAGTAGAGAACGAAATACGTATTTTTCCATCGTAGTTTGTTTAAACAAAATACATCATTTGTTCATCGTAGTGGAAGTAAATGAAAAGCAAGAATTCTTTCGAACTAATTTGAAGTTTTCCTTCAAAAATTTAATTAGAATTCCTTGAGACCTTCGGATATTATTTTAAGATTTTTTTCAGAAATCTCTCCAAAAATTTATTCAGAAATTCTTTTAGAAATCATTCGGAAATTCCTTCGAAATTTCCAGTAGAAACTCTTACAAAAAATCTTTTAGTATTGCCAATATTCTATATAATAAAAATGAAATGGTCTGTGTTCGTATCCGCATAACTCGAAAACGGCTGGATGGATTTTCTCCATTTCTTCAGCAAATATGTTCGTTATCGTTTCCGACGGGTTTATATGATATTTACCCATGCGAAAATCACGAGTAAATCGTGAAAAACTAAAATAAGATTTGTATGAATATTTCGCATGGGCATTTCACAACGCGCATTTTCGCCTACTATGCAGGACAACGTCTGCCGGGTCGACTAGTTCTTAATAAATTTGTTAAAATTGTTCTTAACGAAATTTCCGGAATAACTCCTGCAGGAATTTTTGCAGGAAGAAATTCCTTATAGTTTTGCTAAAAAGATTGCAGAAGGATTGACAAAGGCCTTTCAGGAGAATTTTCCGAATTAATCCCTGAGCGAATGTCAAAAGGATTTCCTGACGCAATTTTCTAAATTATTCCTGGAGTGAATTTCTAGAGAAGTTTTTAAACGAAATTCCTTAATCAATTTTCGAACAAATAACTAAAAGAATTGTTGAGAAAAATGTTTCGATCCGATTGATTGCACTATGAAACATAAACAATAACAATTTGCCATTCATTCTAATACTGATAAACAAGATGTCATTCTGACATCTCACTACTGACAAACGAAATGTCGACTGTCAATCCAATGTCGACTATGGAAGGAAGAACTTGTATCCAATCAGACATTGTATGCAATAATGTACGAAGAGCTTCTTGTGGCAAACAAGAAGCTTTACGAGTTGCATGGAACTTAGAAGTTAGAATTAGTTGTATACAATATAGACACTGTAGATTACATAGACAAGCTTATACAGAATATGAAACTAGAATGATTGTATCGATAAATAACCATGTTTGATATAAACCACTTGACGTATTGAAAGCTCAATAAATTATCTTCAAACCTGAGAACAATCCGAGTATTATTTGGAAGAAAGATTCTCAACAAATGGTTATGGGCCCAGTGGTTAACTGGCAGTAACGGTCGTACTATACCGTTGGACACAGACTTCCTTCTGGACTGGTGGACGATTCTGGACTGGTGGACGACTCTGGACTGGTGGACGATTCTGGACTGGTGGACGATCTTGGACTGGTGGAAGACTTTGAACCGGTGGACGATTCTGAACCGGTGGACGATTCTGGACTGGTGGACGATTCTGGACTGGTGGACGATTCTGGCCTGGTAGACGCTTCTGGAGAGCAACCAGAAGGAATGACTTCGGCGAGCAGCAGTGGACGCAGGAGCAGTGGCTACGAGAGGGGAACTCTCGAGCGCACCATGCCGATCACCGGCGTCCTGCTCAGCGGGGACCGCGCCAATGTTTTTGATGGCACGGAGGCCAATTTTCCAGCCTGGAAGTGGCGTATTGAGCACAGGTTGGCTAAACTTAAATTAGCTCATACGCTGGTCAGGACACCGATTGAAGAAGAATACTATGCCCCAGTTCCCGGCGAATCGGAAGAGAGGAAGAAGGAGAGGATGGAGCGTTTGAACAAACGAAAAGAAGAAGACGTTGAGGCTCTGGACGAGATCGTCATGCTCGTGAACAACGACATCCTCAACAAACTCATCGGACTGGAATACGCGAAAGACGCCATGGATGTTTTGGTAAAAACATACGAGAAGGCGGGAACCGCTGCCATGGTCAGCATGAGAGAGAGGTTATTCTCCATCAAATACCGCAAACATAACTCGTTGAGGGAAACCTTCGACGAATACGATCTGATAATCAGAGAATTGGAGAGAATGCGTTCTGGAATAACTCAGGAAGAGAAGGTCCATGCCCTACTCAGCGCTATTCCAGACCATTACAAACATGTGAAAGGAGCATTGCTTGTTCTGTCCAATGAAGAGTTGTGCCAGAAGTCCGTGACTGACATCAAGCGGATGTTTTTCGACGCCGAATCCGGGGAAGACTTTCAGAAGGAACCCCGAAACATAGCGCTAGCATCGAAGAAGGCGACAACCCGATGCTTTGGATGCAACGAGATCGGTCACTTCAAGAACAAATGTCCTTTAATGAAGAAGTTCATTGCCAAGGAGAAGGAGAAGTACCTGAAAGAAAAGAAGAAGAACCCAAAAAGAACAATCGCCATGATGACTAAAACCAACGCGGAGAAAGCCAGAAAGTTTGAGAGGAAGCGGGTAAGATTCGTTGTAGATTCGGGAGCGAGCGACCACATGGTCAACGACAGAAATCTTCTGGAGGATATCCAAGATTTGGAGAAACCTGTGTTGATTTCCACAGCAAAGTCTGGAGAAAAGCTTCGGGCTACGAAGATGGGGAAGATTAAGTTGAAAAGCATTGTCGGGAAAAATTTAATAAAGAATGTTGAATTGTACAATGTCTTTTTCATCCCTGAACTTGAAGAAAATCTCCTTTCTGTAAGAAAAGCTAGTAAAAGCGGAAATAGGGTTACTTTCATTGATGAAGAGGTCATTTTTGAAAATGAGGGCGAAGTGATTGCTTGGAAGCTTCATTGAAGGTTTGTTCCACCTTGTTTTCGTTTGGGAAGCAAAGTCTATTGAATATGCTGAAGGTTCAGCATATATTGGAAATCAATTGAGTTTAGAGACTGTGCATAAGCGAATGGGACACTTGAGTATTTCGGGGATAGAAAAGCTAATAAAGAAAGGAATGGTTGAGGGTATCAATATACATTCGGAAGACTGGAGTAAAGCAGACATGTGTGAAGGATGTTTAGCAGGAAACAGACTGCTAACAAGTTCATACATATGAAACACCCAAGATCGAAACGGCCGCTTGAATTAATTCATTCAGACGTATGCGGGAGCATGGAAAAGGAAACGTATGACGGATACCGCTACTTTGTGACCTTTATAGATGACTACACACACTTTCTGGTAGTTTATCTTTTGAAAAATAAATCAGAAGTTTTTGAGAAATTCAAGGAGTTTGAAGCCATGTCTTCATCGTATTTTGGTACACGAATTTCTATGCTAAGGTGTGATAATGGTGGAGAATATGCCAATACCGAATTTCAAACTTATTGCAAGAAAATGGAATTCAAATGATATTTACAGTTCCATACACTCCACAACAAAATGGCGTTAGTGAACGCATGAATCGAACTTTGATGGAAAAGGTTAGAGCAATGCTGTATGATAGTCAGCTATCCAAGGATATGTGGGGAGAAGCATTATATGCAGCAACATATCTGATAAATAGATCCCCAACAAATGGGGTAGATGAAAACAAAACACCATATGAGATGTGGTTTGGAAGACGACCAAATTTGAAAAATTTAAGAGTGTTTGGCTGCGAAGCACACAAACAAGTTCCGAAAGAAAACGACGAAAATTAGATTCAAGAACGATATCATTGATATTTGTGGGATACGCAAACAATGGATATAGACTGTGGAATAAAAATACACGATCTGTCGAGATTGGTAGAAACGTGATATTCAACGAGTCTAATATCATCAATGATGATTTTAGGTCAACCGAATCAAAAGAACATAATTTCTCGTCGGATCAAGACGTGATTTTAAACGCACGATTTGATCAAAGCATGTTGTCAGAAGGCACAGAAAATGGAACGGAACAGTTGTCAGCGGAAGATTTGATAGACGGTGATCGTACTATAGTCGAGATAGATCAAGAAGATCAACAATCACTCGAAGAATCAGTTGAAGAAACTGACTATGAAAGTACATACGAAAGTCACGCAGACGAAGAAGATGAAGACGACGAACAACAAGGGTTACGGCGAAGTAAACGAGAAAGAAAAATACCAACTTGGTATTCAGATTATAAAGCACATGTCGCCGGGATATGTAACGAAGTTATTCCTCAAAACATAGAAGAACTGAAGAGAACTGAAGACTGGGAAGAATGGAAACTGGCAATTCAAGACGAACTCGACGCATCACATCAAAATGACACTTGGACAGTTGTTAACTGTCTACCAAAAGGTGTAAAACCAATTCAATCGAAATGGGTTTTTTCGATGAAAGAAGATGGAAGGTATAAAGCTAGATTGGTGGCAAAAGGGTGTTCTCAGCGTCCTGGGTTTGATTTCGCTGAAACCTATGCACCAGTTGCTAAACTAGAGAGCGTTCGGTTAGCCCTAGCACTGGCCAACGAACATAATTTGCATGTACATCAAATGGATGGACTGCATTTCTAAATGGAGAATTAGACGAGGAAATCTATATGAAACTCCCAAGAAATGGAAATGATCAAGGTCACATTGTTCAACTTCATAAGTGTTTATACGGCTTGAAGCAAGCCAGCCGATCATGGAATAAACGCTTTGATGATGCTATACGAAAACTTGGTTTCATTCCATTGAAAATGACTGTTGTATATACAAGTCAAAATCCAAAGGAATAATACTCATCTTATATGTAGATGACATTCTGGTAATTGGAAAGAATAACGAAGATATATCCTGGGTTAAGGAAAAGTTAGGAACCCAAGCAACCAGAAGTTCGGATAAGAAGGGCTATTTTGGCTTAATCAGCTCTCATTTTAAGTAATTTTTTGTATGTAACGGAACTTTAAGTGAACTTTAAAGTTCCGTTAAGGATGCTTGGAACTTGATGTGAACCATAGTGAACCAATTAGTTCGGTTAAGAGTAAATTTAAGTAAAATCTGAACTTCTGGTTGCTTGGGAAGGTTATTCCAAATGAAAGATATGTTGCAGGTAAAGCATTTTCTGGGAATGGAAATCGTACGTGATTTTGAAAATCAGACGATAGAAATTTCTCAACCACAATACATAGAGAAGCTTCTCAAAAGATTTGGAATGGCCGAGTGCAAACCAGTGGGGACACCATTGGATTACAACACCAAATGGTCGAAGTCTGAGGAAAAACTCACCGAACAGCCTTACAGAGAATTGCTTGGATGCCTACAATACCTTTCGATAACATCAAGACCAGATATTTGTACTGCAGTCAGCATTTTGAGCAAATATACGAACTGTGCCACGGACTGGCACTGGTCAGGATTAAAACGAATATTGCGATACCTACGGGGAACGACCGACACAAAATTGTATACTCAAAACATGAAGATAAGCCCCCATTAGTAGGATTTGGTGATGCAGATTTTGCAAACGATCCAGATGATAGAAAATCATTATCAGGATATGCATATCTATTATATGGGAATCTAATTTCGTGGTCAACGAAACGGCAACCAACCATCAGTTTATCAACGAGTGAAGCGGAATTGATTGCACTGTGCGCTGCTGCAAAAGAAGGGGTGTGGCTAACATCACTTCTCAATGAATTGAATATCATCACAACACCATTCATCATCATGGAAGACAGCATCCCGTGCATCAGTATAGCGGAGGAGCCGAGATCACACCAGCGAATGAAGCACTTGGACATCAAATACCTTTTCATTCGGGAACTTAATATCAAAGGAGGGAAACTCAAGCTGCAATTCATCCCAAGCGTAGACCAACCAGCGGACGCGTTTACAAAGGGTTACCTAAAACACGCATAGAAAACTGTTTAGTATGTTGAATGTGCAAATTGTGGGGAAGTGTTGAGAAAAATGTTTCGATCCGATTGATTGCACTATGAAACATAAACAATAACAATTTGCCATTCATTCTAATACTGATAAACAAGATGTCATTCTGACATCTCACTACTGACAAACGAAATGTCGACTGTCAATCCAATGTCGACTATGGAAGGAAGAACTTGTATCCAATCAGACATTGTATGCAATAATGTACGAAGAGCTTCTTGTGGCAAACAAGAAGCTTTACGAGTTGCATGGAACTTAGAAGTTAGAATTAGTTGTATACAATATAGACACTGTAGATTACATAGACAAGCTTATACAGAATATGAAACTAGAATGATTGTATCGATAAATAACCATGTTTGATATAAACCACTTGACGTATTGAAAGCTCAATAAATTATCTTCAAACCTGAGAACAATCCGAGTATTATTTGGAAGAAAGATTCTCAACAAGAATTTCTTAGGAATACTCAAAAGTTTTCGTAAAGGAAATTTGAAAAAAATTCAAATTTTCTTAGAAATCCTTCTTTGAATTTTCATAGGGATGTCTTGATAAATTTCTAAAGAAATTTCTGGATTTATCTCCGAAGTAATTTCAGGAGGATTTTCTGGAGAAGTACTCGGAAATTCCGAGAGAAATCTTAAATGAGTTCCGTTAGGAATTCGTTTGGAAACTCCCAAGGAAATTCCTGAAATTTTGTCCTAGAATTGTGGAGAGAATTCTTGCTAGGAATTGCGGAGGAATTGCTGGAGAAATTTCTGAGGGAATGGAATTCCGATAGTTTCCGATAGGAATGGATATTCCGATAATAATTTTAGATAGAGTGCTTATAGAAAGTTCTAGAAGTATTTTTGATTTTTTTTTTTTGGAAAAATACTTGAGATATTTCCTAAAGAATTATTCAAGATATTTACGGAAGGTTATATCCAAGGAATGAATTATTGGCAGTGGCTGATTTTCTACTCGCCGCTATCACATCCCGGCGCTATAGTATATGCGCAAAATAGCCAGCATGAGTTAACCGCCAGAAATTTGTACGGCGAAAGACATCTAACGCGGGTTTTTTCAAGATTAGGAACTTTTCATGAAAAACTATTTGGTACCGGTTATGAAGGATGGTGTCCGCTACTACGCCTACCAAATATTTTTTTTCGATTAAGGTGCTTAATTTCGAGTAATCGAACCGTAGATGCCTTTCGCCATACTGATTTCAGAAAGTTAACTCCTTCTGTGCCGCTGTAAGCACGCTCAAAGCAGGCGATTCATTGTTGATAACATCCGAAGCTTTCTAGTCAGTAGTAAAATCCGATTTTGACTCTGGAATTGCTTGCAAGAAAACCCCCCAAAATGTAATCTGCCACTAACCGCAAGTCGAGCACATCTGTATATGGCGTCCATATACAGATGTGCTCGTCTTGCGGTTAGCGGCAGTAATGGAGTTAAGCATAATGGACGTTAGGCATTGTTCTGTCTTCTCTGTCATGGGCTGTTCTTTGGTGAATTTTATGCCTAACGTCCTTATGCTCAACGATGTATATCCCACGCATTAATGTCACTTGCGATGACTTTTGGCAATCGACTCAACAAGTCCGATGTCAGCCGATCTGTCATCTGAGTAAACTGGTTTATCGGCAACCTTATTGGGGCATTGCAGCTCTTACAGTGATCTTTATCTATTTTAAATATAACTGTGCCTTTGCTCTTATGTCCACCTCCTGAATCGGAGATCGTCCCATCGTACAAATTGCCGCTAATGTGAATTCATTCGCTGATTGTATAACAAATACCTAAAAATCATCGTTCACCTGAATTACCTGAATTACAATATTAAGAATTCCTGGATTTCTATCAAGCAGAAAATCATTAAATAATCATGGGAATTTGTTTTTTTTTTTTGTAAGTCTGTTAACGCCAAGCAAGATTTTTATCTCAATCTTAAGTATGTGCACTACTAACAGCCACCAATTCAGATGCCACCACTTACAAAAAGGAATGAAATTTACTGCATGAAAAACTTTTTTGTGACTCTTTTTAATTACGAAACCTCGACCTGGAAATACGATCACCATTTACAGTTCTGACAGCCGTCATCGCAATGACGAAAGACACTGATACAACTACATTGGCTTGACCGTGCATCTTAATATCTGATAAATGAAACTGACTGATTTTGTACAACTACGATATGGTTCTCACAAAATGGCCCACATTTCCAAAGGATGTGGCATGTCCCATATCGTTGTAATCATCCCCAGACAGAACGAAATATTGCTATGGCGTACAGGCAGTGGCGACCACACCTTAAAATTGGCTAAAAGCATGGAAAACCAAGGTAGGGCCTCAACCGGATATAGCTAGTTTTTGCATTAATACGATGGAAAAGCACACCAGGGTGGTATCCAATTTTCCTCAAAATTGAATCCCACGCACGGATTTGAATTTGTTCATAGTTACATGACATATCAGAGTAAGAGTAACATTTGTCGGAACAAATTATAGTACCTACGCAGAATGTTCTAAAAACGTTGTCCACCAATGCAATGGAACTACAACCTGGTCGATTCATAACAACCGGGGAGTGGCACTTTATGACGTCCGTTTGAAGGAAACCAACTCTTCCTACATTTCACTCCCTGTCCGTGTCTTTCCGGAGTAAATGGGTGCAAATAAAAAAAGCGTATCAGTTAAAATGATTAGAACACGCGATTAGCTCACCACCCCCGAAGGTGATATACTATCCTTTGTCAATAGCGGGTATGGAAAGCTCCCGAAAGACTTGGTCGTGCCACGCCGCCGCGCGCCCTTGCGTATCGTTCGCTGTTTTAGGCTTATCCTCTCCGGCCACACACGTAGGTACCTCTATACATTCCGCGGTACACGCAGCAGATCGGGGTTTTGGAGCCAATAGAGAGCAATTAATTTAATTAGTTTACCCGAGGACCCCCATAACGCAGACCAACGCAAGGCTGTGCAAAATAATGATGACGTAATTTATTGCTCTGAAATTGATACCTATTTATTGCAAGGTGGAGTTTAGTTTTGTTTCTTTTTGTGGTATAAACGACTAGGGATCAGGGACAGGAATGAGTTACTTTTTATTACCTAGTAATTAGAAACTGCTAATTACGACAGTTTATAGTAATCTGCAAAATTTGATTAATCCGTCATTTATGATATATAATGTTGTGAGTGCTTAACCCTTATCTAGTTAGGTAAAAGTGCCGGACCGCAATATCTGTTCTCAGTAATCATCTTCCGATGAATAGCGCAGTAAAATTGACTTTTACGTTGTTCTATAAATTAAAATTCCGCAAATTGCTTCGCACCATTTTTTCCATAATATACTCAACCGAAGTTTGCTGGAAACAATAACGTGCTGCAGCAGGGTGTAAAAAGTGTCTAAATATAAGCACCCGTTATTAGTTCGTTGAATTCCATAACGAACATCAGTCAACCTTACGATGAGGTAATGGTCACCCGCTGGCTTCCACCCCAACCGATAGTTCTAGAATGCACTGAGCAAGGTGATAAATAAGTCACTTTGCCATCTAATGAAGGGGGTGGTTGATGCACTTACAGTTTGTTCTGTTGGGTGTATGCAAACATTTGTTTTTGCCTGCTGTAGCAGGAAATGTGTTTTTTTCTAATGATAATCGATGGTTCAATCTATAGTTAGTATATATCTATCTACCTATAGTTCAATCGTAAGCACCTCAAAATGAGTCTAATTCACTAATTCTGGGAACTTTTTTTAAATGGGCGTAATTAATTCTAACCTTGATTTTTGGAAAGCCGAGTGTTCTAAATTCAAACTATTATGATGAACCTATGTGCCCAACAGAAAGAATAGATTCCGATCTATCTAGCAGTAACGTTAGTTGAACGAAATATGCTATGTAAATTATTAGAATATTAGTTTTTTAAACTTTTCCCAATTGAAAATATTTCTATACGATCTATTGACATATTTTTATGTAGCGCCGAATGTCCAAAGTACCCGTAAGACGTTTATTCCGGGCATAATCGTCGGTCTTGGGCGATGTTCCTCCAGTTCACCGAACGTTGAGGGTCCCCAAGTCCGATTCCACCGCATGTTTGTGGCATTCCACGAAGTCGCTGGCCTCTATCCGGTTCTCAATTAAATATTGTTTGCGATATTATTTCTTTCGACATATCATTTCTTTCGTTGTACGCAAAAGCCTAATCAGTTTCGCCGGAAAACCATATTCAGACATATTTTGACACACCACATTTCTTTTCACTGCGTCATACGCTAGTTCGAAGTCAATGAACAGATGGTGAGTCTGCAAGTTGTACTCCCGGAATATATTAAGTATCATCCGAAGGCTATACATCTGATTCCTCGTTGATCGGCCCTCAGAGAAACTTGTCTGGTATTCGCCGACGGCCCAAGCAGCACAGCTTGTTTCAGTACTGAACAATTCATTGTGCTGCAACTTTACAGAAAAAGCAATAGTTGATGATGTGCCATCAAATATAAGTCTCTTGCAATCTAAAAAGCGCAAAAGCAATAAAATTGTAATAATGCACAATAGGACAGCCCCATATAAAGGTGTGGCCAAAACTACCAAAAGGCCAATTTTCGATTTGGGCAAGTAAAATGTGATGAATACATAGCTTATAACCTATATTTCTATAATCAGCACGGTTTTTATTTTTTTTATTATTTAGGGAGGGGTGGGGGGCGTTCAAACTAGCCGCTCCTAGAAATGATATTTTTACGTTTTTTGGGAAAACGGATAGCTTTGCCATGTTTTCGTCTCAAAACTTACATATTTATATATCGTTACAAAGCTCTTAAACAGATCTATGCAATAGGCTTGATAATGTAATAGTAGCTCCGTCCAGAATTTGATTTTTAATAGTTTTGTAAAAGCATATTTTATGCAATATTTAACGAACAAAACAGTTTGGTACCCCACAATACCCCGTAGTAAAACATCATGCACTACACTATTGAACTACTAAGCTTTGAGGATCATGAATAAAATTCTGCCCAAATTCACCATTCTGTAAGACACATGAATTTTAAAAATTGCCCATTTTTGCCTTTCTCGTGTACTAAGTATACGTAGAAGCTATAGGGTAACGATGGTATTTTGGACATCTGAATATATTTTGGACTTTTGGCTTGATTATTTTGTTACATAAATGTGGTTATAAATGTGATTATGAAAGAGGCCAAAAAGACATATGATTCCTACATATTTAAAGAAAGCTAAGTCGAAAAACACGTAAAATATAACCAAATGTCCAAAATATATTCAGATGTCCAAAATACATCATTTACCCTATGATCGCTCTAAAAGCATTTAAAAAAAACCCAAACACTCATAGTGTTGTATACCGATAGACTCAGTTCGAAGAATTGAGGTGATGTATTTTTTTTTTTTTTTCTTCCTAAACAATGGAGGGGGAATCTGCTCAACAGACATCCTGGGTTGACCAGGAAGTGCTGGGTTAGGGGCCACCTCCAATGAGGGAGGCAGGGCTGCATCCCCGACCAGCTAAACCGTTTCCATTGCCGCCAAGCCCATCGTCCCTTCGGTACAACCAGAAAGTAATGCTTCAAAGGGGGGCCAGTGCATGACGCACCCTCGAGGTTAGCTGCGTGTCCTTGCAGCATCGAACATCGTGACTCGCTTTTTTAGAAGAACACCATGGTATCGTGCCAGCGCATTGCCGGCTTTCCAGGTGGCCTTACCACGCCCTGTGTCCTCGGAAGGTGGGCAGGGTCGACTTCGCGCCTGCTTCCCTCTGCACGACTGGTATCAAGAATGATGATGCCGCGTGCACCCCAAATTGACCTTTCTGCGATAGGGCCTATTCGCCAGCACACAGAGGGACTTGCCGACGCGAGGCCTACGCCTGCCCCAGCCTTGACGAGGACCCCTTTCCGTCCTCGGGCTCGGAACCCGCCTGGTTGACCGACGCCGCGAAAGCGACGATACCATGTTGTTCTTCGCGCGGCCACTTGTTCGATAAAAGGATCGAGTTCGACCACAGAGCATGACCACCGGTATGACCCATGAAGCCGACTCCGATCCCTTGGACCACCTCTTATTTGCGCCTGAACTAGCCATCCTTGAGTCCACGCGCCACCTTCTGTGTAGCTCCGAGACGATTTGGGCGATAGCCGATAAAACGGCGTTCCAGCCAACTTCGTCTTTACACATCCTCCGAACTAGGTTGTCCGGGGTAGTGTCCAGACCACATGTGGCAAACATGTGGTCACGCATTGCGCGAAAACGTGAGCACACGAACAACACGTGTTCCGCCGTTTCCTCTAAACCTGCGCACACCAAACACTCGGGCGAAGCCGAGCAAGCTAGCTGCTTTACCTGCACTTTGATTTTGCAGCACGCTTAAACGCCGGGCACATCGAGCCCCCCATGGGGTGCTTGCTGTTCACAGCTTTGCTGGAACAAATCAAACAATTGGGAGGGTTCGTGCAGCATTGTGCCTTATGTCCCTCCAATCCGCAGCGTCGGCAGAGATTGCTTCTGTCAGGGCCTTTGCAGTCCCATTGCTTGTGCCCCGGTTCCAGGCACTTGAAACAAACTTCGGGTTGCTCGTATATGCGCACAGGGCATACCGACCATCCCACCTTGACGCTCCCTCACTTGACTACCTTGCGAGCGTCCGCTGAACATAGCCGAACCAATGCTACCTGCGTCCCTGCCGGACCTTTCCGTAGCCGAACGGCTGCGGTGGGCGTCTCCACTTCACACTGTCGCCGCAGTGCCGTGACGAGCTCTTCGACTTCAGTGATCTCGTCCAGGTCTTTAACCCTTAGATTCACCTCCGTCGTGAGTGCCCTCACCTTGACCGTCTCGCCTAGGACCTCCTCCGCCAACTTCTTGTAGGCGGCGCCCTTTTGCGAGACGCCTCGCTTCAGCTCGAGTATCATCTCGCCCATCCGGGTACGTCTTATTCGACGTACGTCGGCGCCGAGTTCACCGAGCTTGACGTCACTCCTCATCGCCTTCAAAACATCCGAGTACTTAGCCTCGTCCGCCGTGATGACTAGGGCATCGCCCCTGGAGCGATTGGCGCCTACCCTAGACTTCTTGCTACCCTCATTCGCCTGGGCCTTCTTTTCGGCCCTTGACGTCTTCGGTTTCCTCTTGTTCTTGACCAGGGTCCAGGAGGCGTCATTCCCCTCTATTTCCCTGGTCTGGTGCGGCTGAGAACTTTCAGCCTGCCGTAACCCCTTACCACCGTCTTGCCTGAGTGGACGGACCTTTCCAGGTCCTTCCTCCCCCGGTTTTGGAGGTACCTGACCGGGGTTCAGCTTCCCAGCCACACTACCCATGTTCGGGGTAGTAACCCTCCGCGTTTTGGAGCGGCCCCCAGGGAGCTCATCCCCTGGAGACTGTCTCCCCCGTTTTTGTGTCTGCTCCGTTGGAGTAGTCACCCCCGACGTACCCGCAAATACTTGAGCCTCAGTCTGGGTAGACTTTGGCACCAGGTGATGTATGTGTGTACGTGTGTGTGAATGTCTGTACGTGTATGACCAAAATGGTCTTAACTCTTTTTTAAGCACTTACTCTAAATCGATTTACTCGCAACAAGTTTCATTCGTCAGAAAACTTTGTTCCATTATTCCCTATTAAAAATAGGCTATGGGCTCAAAAGTTATGCCCAAAATACATTTTCTTATGATATACGAGAAAGACAACATTACCGCTAGGGGAATTAATCAGGTGTTTTGGTAAACTTCTTATTTTTCAATTTTATCTGAGTTACTCTGAGTTACTCAATAATGCCACTTTAATTGAATTTGGTGACGAACACAATTTACATAACATTTTAAGGGTGAGAGTTATGCCTTAACGTTGCGCATAATTCAAGAAAAAATCATCTATCATATAAAAAGCGTTACGCAGTGAGAAAGGAAGTTGTTCAAAATTTACAATTTTGACATTACTACATTATATGAGCGAATTATAGATTTAACCATAACGTGTTGGATGAGTAGTGTGTTGAATAACTCCTTGCCACAATACCTTTTTATAATTATGAAAGAAATCTTAATGAAATATCAAATAAATGAAATTTCAATTAGTTGATGTCACAATATGACGCTAATTGAATCTGTTCTACATTCCTTTGTTAATTTAGTAGGTTCTACTCAGTGAATTTTCAACACCAGAAGCTGATAGTGCTTTTTGATCATTTTAGGAAATCTGTGTTGCGTCCATTTGAGACACGAATATAGAGTTTATATGACCATTAGTATTTTATCCAGCACCAAACAGGCTTATGGCAAGCCAAAAAGTGACCAAATTCTGTTGATTTTGTAGAATATGACAAAAATCGATACTATGCCGAAAATTGACCCCATACCCCATTGAAGGCTCAGAAAAAATATTTTTCTTTTCTATCTGTTTTTATGATGAATACCACTTTATTGCAAGATTCATAATTTTGGCCAAAAATACCTCCTTTTTTTTCCTATTGTGTATTGTTGCAAAATACTACCGCAAAAAAAACAACAAAAATACAAAAAGAGTAACCGTACCCTTAGTGGAGGCAGCACCAATAGTGGAGGTTTTAATGAGATTTATCATATTTATACATTTTACGATGGTTTCAGTTGATGCGTCGTGCTTTAAATATCCTGTTAAATGCAACTTACCTTAAGATTTCGCTTGAAAAACTATTGAAAACAATGATTTTCCTTAACAAAATTGACTCCCTTGCACCTATAGTGGTGCAACTGTACCAATAGTGGCGAGTCTCATAAGAAACCAATGAATAGCACCACTATAGGAACCAAAATTAATTTTTACCGCCACTAAAGGAACAGTGTACCCATAGTGGTGCAAGCAATATTTGGTAATTGTTGATGTTAAATGACATCTATCTCATTTTTGTTAGCAAATTTATTAGTTTATCTATTGACTAAGATAATAAAGCAGTAAATTTCCCATAATTATCAATTTTAAAAAAATATTTTTATTTGTGGATCTACTAATACCTCCACTATTGGTACCGTTACCCTACGAAAATTATTTTAGGCTTTTAGTGAAATGTATTCACTTGTCATAATGAAGCATCCACAAATTACGTAACGCTTAGAGGGGGAGGGGGTTGAGCGAAGTAGGACGATCCACACAAAATTTTCAGATGTTCCATACAAAAAGTGTAACATAGGGAGGAGGGAGGTTGAAAATGCTCAATTTATGCATTACGTATTTCATGAATCTTCCCTCAAACGAGTTTTTACTATTCCATTTAATTCTACTCCTTTACTGTACCTTTGACAGATACATAATTCGACCGTCTTCACTTTCTCGTACTTGACTCGATTTAAGCCGTTGAGTGGAGTCCTACGAGTCACTGCAGACACGACCTTACTGTTGAGGTCGAAATACGCATACGTCAAAGGTACAATAAAGTAGTAGAATTAAATAGAATAGTAAAAACTCGTCAAACTACCACCCTTGTGAAAAAAGTCAGCTTTTTCGCTAGTACAAAAATAAAATCTTCTCCGATATGAACAATATTTTTTGTGACGCTATTTAGTCATATTAACCGTTTGGGCACTAAACAATTCGGCACCAACATTTCAAAAGGGCGAAACTGCTTTTGTAAACAAGAGCTTCTCACGTCGCTGGTGGGCTAATTTGAGCCCACCCACGCAATCCAACACCACTGATGGAAGCAGTAGATCCTCTTCTTTCATTGCATGACGCTGGATTGCATGGGTGGGCACAAATTAGCCCACCAGCGACCTGAGAAGCTCTTGTTGACAAAAGCAGTTTCGCCCTTTAGAAATGTTGGTGCCGAATTGACCCGTCTAAAATTTTTATTCGCTCAATCGATTCTTTAACTTATTTAAGGTCAACTTTCCCAAAAGAACTCATATTTTTTTAAGCCTCTAGCTATTTTTAAAATCAAAAACAAAAATCGAAAAAGTGCTGTACGTGTGTACCGGCCTGAAAAATTCGCCCGATGTTCGTTCAAAATCGGGCCAATCGTAAAAAAACAGCACTTTTTCGATTTTTGTTTTTGATTTTAATAGTAGTTTGTGCAACTAGTTGCAAAAAGATGATTTTTTCAGCACGAGTTGTACGTTTATCCAACGAGGCTTGCCGAGTTGCACACGCTATTTTTTGCAATGACGAAAAATAGGCTTGAATATGATAAATCTGTACCAAAATGGTACAATTTTATTCACAGAAAACAAACAGATTCCGTGTTATCGTGCCTCATTGTGTGCTCGACAGACCATAAGGCGATAGATAAACCTGCTTTTGGAGAATTTGATGTCATGCCCATCAAATTATTTCGTTTATTACGTGACACAGAGAATACACTACTTGAACACTCACCCAAGCCAATTTAGCTAAATATGTTCATGTAGCTATTGTTCTAATGCTGGTTTTCCATTATAGCACCCAAATGAGTGCTTTAATGAATTTTATGCAACCCATTTAAGTTGAATTGAATTTTCAAAATTCGTGAAAATTTCAATGGATTTCCAGAAAATTTATGGCTTTTGGTAATCACTTCCTACCTCTATTTTGGAACATAGGAAGGTTCATAGAGGCTTAACCGTTGTGTGGCCGGCAAAAAAAAACTCCCTTAATTGGCTGGCAGGGTACCCAAGTACCCACGAAACTAAAATGTTCATATCTCTGGAAATTTACAACCGATTTCAACAATTTTGGGCTTTTTAGATTCAAAATATCAAGATATTATTACCCCGATCAATTTGATTCCTGGAAAATCCGGATTTCCAGGAACATGTCCTGCATAATTGATACTGATCGTGGATTTCGGTAGCTAATCAGCAATATGTTTATCAAACTTTTTGAAATTTCATTAGTAGATTGATTTTTATTGATTTGGGTCCATCAGAAGTGCAGACTTTCGATTGGCCATTCCAGAACAGGTTCCTCGAGGGATCATAGGTGGCCATGAACATTGTTCAATGGAACATCAACAATATGGGTATCAAACTCCATAAAATCTCTCTAACTCTTGCGCATGTCATTCATGATCCTAGGCACACCAGACAAGTTGACTCCGGAGTGGCCATTGTGGAAATTGTCTCAAGTGTTCATTTCTGATCTATTTGGGTTCATCAAACAAGTTCACCCCGGACTGCCAATTCCGGAATAGGTTCCCTGAGGAGTCAAGAGTGTTCAATGTTCATAAACATTTTCAAAGCCGCATTTTGTTTTAAATAATTTTTTCTAGTAATGTGAGTGCAAAATCAATGCAAGAACTACTCATTGACGCCGGGTGACCAGCAGGAAACCCACAATAAGATTCCGGACAATCGGAGATATGATCGATTCCAGAAATTCTTCTAGAGTATTTCTAAGAAATATGTGACTTTTCATAAACCGTTTGTTTTAACATTGTCACATCAAAACCAATACTTGCACTACTATTCGATCCTGATATTACGAAAGTTTGTTCTAGAAATTTGCGCCTTTTTATATAAACAATCCTTTGTACAGTAATGTCCAGGGACACTCATTGACTCCAGGTGAACACTAAGTTATCCTTGGAAAGCTCCGGATCATGCGGAGCAGTGGTTAATTCTTGAAATTCGTCATTTGTGGTGAGAGCAAAATTAATGCAAGGGCTACCTGTTGATCCCCAAATGGTGCTCTATGTCCCTGCAGGGACATCCAGAGCAGTGGTCAATTATTGCAGTTCGTTCTAGTCTTTGCTCGCGCTTAGAATCATAGTGGCGTAACGGTATTGGTCGATTTCTCTTCATCGATTTTATATATGCTTCAGGTGGAAGATACAATCATCCTTCATTACAACCATGAACCTTCGGCAAACTACCGCAATTCACTACATTGATAAAAAGAAAACATCGTCGAAGATAAATCGATCAATACGGTTACGAGCGCGAGATTGCATATGCGTATGCGTATCTTTCATTGATTCCGAGTGGCCACCAAGAAGTCCTCCTGAAATACCGGAATTCCCGCAGCGATCGTCATTTCTTACATTTTGTTTTCAACAATTACGTAATCGTGAACCATTTTTTGTAAAAAAGTAAAAAAAGAAGGAGAAGAGACGTATTGCGAATATTCGTCTTGTAATATTATCTTCATTAATCTTTTTATTTAAATATTGTGAGCGCAAAATCAATGCAAGGACCACTAATTGATTCCGGGTAGCCACCATGTGGACTTTCGGAAGTTCCGGAACATCTGGAAAAGCGTTCAGTTTTTGATTTTTTTATAGCAATCTGAATCCACTGATAATATGTATGAAAAAAAATTTGTAACTAGATGCGCTCCCTCAGTAGAGGAAGAAACTGGCCAGTTTAATCAGTTTCATCGTTCCAGTTTCAAAATCTACCGGTCTGACTGCGAAGGCCGATCAACGATGGATTAAATGTTTAGCCTGAAGATGATCTTTTATGAATTTCGGGAGTACAACTTGCAGACTCACCATCTGTTTATTGGTTTCAAAGAAGCGTACGGTTGAGTGAAACGAAATTAGCTGTGGCAGATAATGTCTGAACATGGTTCTCCGGCGAAGCTGATTACGATGATACACTTAATGCAGTCAATGTCAAAATGCTCATTTTTGAAAAAAAATCGTCAATAACTTCTTCAATATTGAAAATAAAAAGAAACTGTCTTCGAAATGTTCATGATTTTTATCGCGACGGAGATCTTTGCAAAACATTTGAAAAATCTAAAAATATATTGACGAAAGTGTCGTGAAAAACCTGATTTTTGGTGGTCGTTCATAAATAACGCCCCATATCTCGACTTCTATAGCGGATAGAAATAAAGTTTATATAGCAAAATTTTTCTTTCTCAAAGACACCAATAATGTATCTTCATAATTGGAGGAAAGAAAATTTCCATCTCACTTTTAGGGGGAGGAAAATATGGAGCTTAACTACTGAAACTTTTCTCCGAAGTCACTGAGCCTCTAAAATCAACTTTTCAAGGCCAAAACATTTTCGATCACGAATTCCTGGGTTAGAAAACACTACTGTGGGGTGAGGTGATTAGGAGATCTGGCGTGCAGAAGAATGGCACTATCATCACATGGTCGTATATGCTCCTGATCTTTGCGGACGACATTGACTGCATTGGTAACGATCGCAGGGCAGTAGTGGTGGCTTTTGCCCTAATTAAAAGGGAGCCGGCGAGGATAGGCTAAACCTCGCCTAACTGTTCAAAAGGACCCAAGTAGCATTTTTTTCATGAATTAATTTGAATAGGTACTGCAATCAATAGCTTTCATGTTGTTCTGTTGATTGCGCTATTCAAATGAATTCATGAAAAAATGTTACTTAGGTCCTTTTGAAAAGTTAAGCGAGAAACCATCAACTCTACCAAGACGGAGTACATCACGGTTAGATGACTTTACCCATTAATGGGTACTATGTTATTGTTGATATTATTCCCACCGTGAAAAATTCACCCATTTTCTTTAAAAAGTGCCACTACCCATTGAAATGAGTAGTGGCACTTTTTTAAGAAAATGGGTGAATTTTTCACGGTGGGAATAATATCAACAATAACATAGTACCCATTAATGGGTAAAGTCATCTAACCGTGATGGTTACGGGTAAAGATAAAGGTAGACCTATTAGTGTTAGTGCTGGGGTAGTGCTTGATGGGGAAGTTGTTGAAGAATTTGTTTATCTTTGAACACTTGTGACATATGACAATGACGTTTCCTGTGAAGTGAAAAGACGTATTACTGCTGCGAATAGAGGCTTCCTCGAATATTGGAAACGAAATTTGCTCTGATTTGTAAGCATGTAGAAAGAGGCGGACCGGAAAGCTTTAGGGGTTTTCGAGCGAAAGGAGCTTCGTACAATTCGTAACCGAATCTCTTCCCCTACGGTTTTCACATATTTTTCGAACTTTTTGAAAAACCGCGTAAAAAACACATTAAGCCCAAAAACCGCAAAAAAAATCTTCCTTTCCATAGGAAGAATGAAGAAGAAGAAGAGAAGAATTAAGGAGTTTTTTATATCTTTATGAGAGAGGTTTGCAGCCCTAGGTCTCACCTCACCTATTTTTTTTATTTAAGGAAATGGAAAGGAGGTGGAAAGGAGAATGATTAAAGATGAGCTAGCCATCCGGAAGATGCTCCCTGACGAACCACAACTCGATCACGATGCTACGCTACACCATTATTGACGTCAAACACCCGGATGAGCAGTTGAAATACCCCAAACCTAAATCCCAACCCTGTCCATCCTGAAATTACGCAATCTAAGCTTGAGTCGCCACGAGTATCTTGGTAAATGTCCCTTTCCCCTTACTAACTGTTAAGTATTATATACGCCTGAGTATGTCAAATAAAAGCAATAGATTGAAAAAAAAAAACCCAGAATAATCCACCTACAGTGAGATTTTGACCCTTCCTTAGTTATAAGGAAATTTTTTCCAGACTCCAGCATTTAAAACGAGATAAAACTACTCAGCTTCCCACGGCGATTTACCGTGAAAGTAACAAAATAATTGCCTACCCAAAGGCGGATGTCATGGGTTGAGTGACAACTCAACGAATGATAACGTACTGTACTTCATGCTGCCTATCTATAAGGCGCTCGTCGGATTGAATAACTATTGTGACATGGTTAGTAACTATCGTAACGCTGGTTGCATATAATGTACTCGTAATTTCCAAAAACCTTCATATTAATTAATCCAGAACTAACTAAATCAGTCATTGATCTGAACTAAACTCAATAGCGTTCAATAATAACATATATTTTGCCTTATGGATGTCTAATTTGATAAAACTAAACTTGTTCAGTACCTTAAAAATAAGCTAGATTTTTATGGTAGTAAATTTCAGAATTTGCACACATACGCACACATACATGCATACAAGTGATCTATTAGTGTCTCAAAACCAGAGCATTAATGATTAATCATAGATTTAATCATGATTAATGAATAATGGGTTATTTAATCATTATTCATTAATCATAATCATCCAAAAAATATGATTTGATCATTAGTCACTAACCGTCAATCATATAATTTTACATTCAATCATTAATCACTAATCATATTCAAAATTGTTTTGAGTTTATTCATTAATCATCAATTTTAATCATTGTATACATTGCTTTTATTCATTAATCTTTAATCAAAATCATATAATGTTATACCTCTCAATAACCCAATTTGAAAGAAAGATTTCATGACTATTGATCACTATGCAAATCATTCAATTTGATTATTCATTATCACTATTCATTAATCATATCGATCGTTAATCATTAATCATACACATATTCTGTCAACATTTAATCACGATCGGTAATCGTTAATCATACTTCAAACGTTTTATTCATTAATCATAATCGTTAATCATCGTAAAAAAAAAATATTCTTTAATCATAATCTTTAATCATTGTCAAAAATGAATAAATCATCAATCATAATCGTTAATCATATAGTTAAATGATTTAATCATTACCAATTTAATCATTCATTGGAAGCTTTATTCATTAACGCTCTGCTCAAAACATGCTCACATTTGCTATCTAGCTTCCACTGAAGAAAATTTTGAAATCCCTTTCAATTTTTACGTTTTTGCTTTTCTGAGAAGATTTTTTTGTACATGCTTCTATATGTTCCTCAATTAAAATCATTTGTTTCTTTGAAACAAATCAGAAAAATAGGCATATTTCCATATCATATTGTTTGATATAATTATATTTTCAATATCATAGTGAATTTGTTTCAAATACCATACATTTCATTTAATAATTCACGAGATTTCTTGATAGATTAATACGTAACATACCTGCGTAACGCATACAAAGTGAAATTATAGACACTTCCGAAGGAAGGGTCAAAAATAAAGATGAAGTAAGAAAGAAAGAAGAAACAAAAAGAAGAAGAAAGTAGGGAAATAAATAAGCGAGCAAGAAGAAGAAAGAAAAGAGGGGACGTAAAAAGAAGAAATAAATAAAACGGAAAAAAGATGCGGTTAGCGGCAGATACTTGATGGGCTACAGCTCTTCGATGAACCTACGCCGAATGGAGTATCCTTCTCCACTGGACTCGATCCTAGACCAATCGCTTCCAGTCGCATTGAGCGCCCTCAGCCGATCTTCAACTGCAAAAAGCCATCGTGTACGCGGCCTGCAAGCCTGCGGCCTCTTCCGGGTTCTCTACTAAATATTATCTTCGCTTGACGTTCTTCCGGTATACGAACAATGTGACCAGCCCACCGTAGTCTGCCGTGTTGTATAAGCTTAATAATATCCAGCCCTTTATACACCTGGTACAATTCGTGATTCATGCGACGCCGCCAGATACCGTTCTCCTGTTTACCGCCGAGTATTGTCCGCAGCACCTTACGCTCAAACACTCCGAGAGCTCTCCGATCAGCCTCCTTTAACGTCCATGTCTCATGGCCGTATAAAGCCACCGGAAGAATCAGAGTAGTATACAGCGCGAGTTTTGTTTACGTTTGCAGACTACGGGACTTAAGCTGGTTACGAAGTCCGTAATATGCCCTATTTGCAGCTGCAATACGCCTGTTCACCTCGCGGGTAACATCATTATCGCACGTCACTAATGTTCCAAGATACACAAATTCTGCTACCACTTCAAATTTTTCACCATCCAGCACCATTTCGCTACCACCACCACTAATGAACCCACGTTGCTTGCCAGCGACCATGTACTTCGTTTTGCTGGTATTGATCGTGAGTCCAATCCTCGCTGTCTCTCGCTTAAAAGGCACAAAAGCCTCTTCCACGGCACGGTGATCAATTCCGATAATATCGATATCGTCCGCAAATCCCAGGAGCATATGCGATTTTGTGATAATGGTACCGCTTCTTTGCACACCAGCTCTCCTAATCGCTCCCTCGAGCGCTATATTGAACAGTAGATTCAAGAGTGCATCACCCTGCTTTAATCCATCTAAGGTAACAAATGACGTCGATATTTCATCCGCAACCCTTACACTTGATTTCGATCCGTCCAACGTTATACGAATCAGCCGTATCAGTTTCGCCGGAAAACCATGTTCAAGCATAATTTGCCATAATTCATTCCGTTTTACTGAATCGTACGCCGCCTTGAAATCAATAAACAGATGATGTGTCTGCAAGTTGTACTCCCGGAATTTATCAAGGATTTGTCTCAGGGTAAGCATTTGATCCGTCGTTGATCGGCCATGTTTGAGAAGTTCAGCCGAGAGCTGGTCCTTCCCCGCAGCCTTATTGTTTTTCAGCTCTTTAACAGCTTTTTTAACGTTATCTAGTGTAGGTGACTCCACAGCTTGTCCATCGTCGCTAATATTTATTCTGTTCACCGATGCACCGTCACTTCCTTTATTCAACAAGATGGTGCTGTCTTTCTCCGCGCGCCACTGGCAGACTCATAAAACCTCCGCATATCGTTCTGCGCCATTTTTTCCTGCGCCTCACAAATAACTTGTTCTTCGTACTCTTTGTTCTGACTGCGGTGGGTTCATTTTTCGGCTGCTCTTGCTTTCTTGACCGATCTCTATTCGATCGGGTAGCCGACACCAACATCCGGCTTCTGGCAACGTTCTTCTCGTCTGTCACTCTCTGACACTACACATCGAACCAATCCGTCCTGGGTCGCCTCTGTGCAGTGCCTACCACTTCTCGTGCTGTTGTGCTCACCGCTCCATGGATCGACTTCCATAGATAGTTGATGTTGTCGCTAACGTTGATTGCACTTATCCGTTCGTCGAGCTTCTGACGGTACTCAGCCGATACTCCATCCGCCGACAATCGCTGGATATTGTAATGCATCGTTCACTGTGATCTTCCGTTCGATACAGTTGACAACCGTGATCGAATTTTACTGACAAAGAGGTAGTGATCAGAGTCAATGTTCGGACCTCTGAATGTCCGCACATCGATAACATCCGAGAAATGGCACCCATCCACCAGAACATGGTCTATCTGGTTGCAAGTTTCACCATTTGGGTGTCTCCAGGTGTGCTTTTGGAAGTTCTTTCGTGCAAAGTAGGTGCTACTGATGACCGTTGTCATTGGTAGCAGAGTGAAGGCTCTCCCTACCGATTATGAAACGGAAAAAGTCCTGAGCGTTAGCGTCTCCGATAACAATTTTCACGTCATACTTTGGGCACTCTCCATATACTTTATTAAGACATTCATAAAAAGTGGCCTTCACGTCGTCGGATTTATCGTTTGTCGGTGCGTAAACGTTGATTAGGCTGTAATTGAAGAATTTGTCCCGTATCCTCAACACACAGATTCGTTCGCTAATGGGTTTCCACCGCATCACTCGCTTCATCTGCTTGCCCATCACTACGAAAACAACTCCATGATCTGCTTTTTCACCGCCGCTGTTATAGATTCATTTCATTCATTTATGTAGTTTACATCTAAACAGATAACACTGAATCAACAATTTGACGCCACAATATACGGTTCGAGGCCGCATCTCTTCATCCTCGGATACGCCCCGTCCGGCATTCCTGCAACATGTCCTGCCCATCGTACCCTTCCGGCTTTAGCTACCTTCCGGATACTGGGTTCGCTGTAGAGTTGGGCGAGCTCATGGTTCATTCTTCGCCGCCACACACCGTCTTCTTGCACACCGCCAAAGATGGTCCTAAGCAATCGTCTCTTGAATACTCCGAGTGCTTGCAAGTCCTCCTCGAGCATTGTCCATGTTTCATGTCCGTAAAGGACAACCGGTCTTATTAGCGTCTTGTACATGACACATTTGGTGGCGAATCTTTTTCGACCGCAGTTTCTTCTGGAGCCCGTAGTAGGCCCGACTTCCACAGATGATGCGCCTTCGTATTTCATGACTAACGTTGATGTCAGCCGTTAGCAATGATCCGAGGTAGAAGAATTCCTCGACCACCTCGAAGGTATCCCCGTCTATCGTAACACTGCTTCCCAGGCGGGCCCTGTAGCGCTCAGTTCTACCCACAAGCATGTACTTTGTCTTTGACGCATTCACCACCAGTCCAACTTTGGTTGCTTCACATTTCATGCGGGTGTACAGTTCTGCCACCTTTGCAAATGTTCGGCCGACAATGTCCATGCCATCCGCGAAGCAAATAAATTGACTGGATCTGTTGAAAATCGTACCCCGGCTGTTACACCCGGCTCTCCGCATAACACCTTCTAGCGCAATGTTGAACAACTTTCGTGCCTGTCTTAGTCCCCGGCGCGATTCGAACGAACTGGAGTGTTCGCCCGAAATCTTCACACAATTTTGCACACCATCCACCGTTGCTTTGATCAGTCTGGTAAGCTTCCCAGGGAAGCTGTTCTCGTCCATAATTTTCCATAGCTCTACGCGGTCTATACTGTCGTATGCCGCCTTGAAATCAACGAACAGATGGTGCGTTGGGACCTGGTATTCACGGCATTTTTGAAGGATTTGCCGTACAGTAAAGATCTGGTCCGTTGTCGAGCGGGCCTCAACGAAGCCGGCTTGATAACTTCCCACGAACTCATTCAGTAATGGTGACAGACGACGGAAGATGATCTGGGATATCACTTTGTAGGCGGCATTAAGGATGGTGATCGCTCGAAAGTTCTCACACTCCAGCTTGTCGCCTTTCTTGTAGATGGGGCATATAACCCCTTCCTTCCACTCCTCCGGTAGCTGTTCGGTTTCCCAGATTCTGACTATCAGTTTGTGCAGGCAAGTGGTCAGCTGTGATAGATGTTAGAAGATAGATGTGCAGTGTTAGTCGTGGGGTCCACGGCTCGGAATTCACGTTCTCCGGATCTGGGCCATCGGACTTCTGGAATAGCGGCCACGTTTACTCCAAATTTCTGCAGTTCGCGAGCCAAAAGGCTCACTCGTCCAGGTTCATTTAGGGTCCTGACATTCCAGGTACCGAGTTTCCAATCATAATCCTTATTTCGTTGCCGGGTCGGTTGCCAAAAATAACGTTGTCTTTTCGTTTTCTTCTTTCTCCATTTTTTGTGGTATTTGAGAGGCTTCGGTAAGCTACCTTACCGGGGTCGCGTTACCTACATCGCGATGATGGCTGCCACCTTAGGTATAGCTGACGCGATACAGCATTTCGTTAATCAGCCGCTGGGTACCAGGCAGACGCTGTTTGAGCCGCACCTCCTGGTGAACAGACGCTCGAGGCGTACCTTCTCACTATAGCTGATGTCAGAAGGACAACAGTGCCCAGGCTGCACTACCAGCTAAGTACACAACCCTTTGCTGGCGGTCTTTTGTCATCGGACGATCCGTGGAAGCGTGAGATAGGGACTTGTGGGGACTATAGCTCTGTTGGGCGCTCCTTCCTTGATGTCAACCCACCATTTTGCAGCCCAGAAAGAAGAAATACGACGGTCGAAACAGAAGGAAGAAGTTGAAAGAAAAAGTGAAAAAGACAGAAGAAGGAAGAAAAGCAAAAAAGAAGAAGGATGTAGGAAGTAGGAAGAAGGACAAAGAAAGAAATGAGAAGTAAGATCTGGCTTCTTACTTCTTATTCTTCTCTTTTTGCCTTTCTCGTACAACAAAGTTGTACCGAAAGGCTATCATTTCACTCCGAAAATGAACTTTTTGTAGAAGCCTCGGAGATCCATAGTATTATATACCAATCGACACGGCTCGTCGAGCTGAGCAAATGTCTGTCTGTCCGTGTGTATGTGTGTGTGTGTGTGTGCACACGAAAACCGAAAAACATTAGCCAACTTTTCGTATAGTAATTTTTAACCGATTTCCTTGCAACAAGTTGCATTCGACGGGCAACAAACTCTAGTTGATCACTATTGAATTTCATAACGATCGACCGCTTGAAAGTTCTAAAGAAAATGGTACATCGACCCATATTAGCACTATATAAGGTTGGTGTCTTGGCTAAATGCGAGAAAGGCAGTATCACTACTCGGTGAATTAAGTTGGGTTTTACTTTTCATTCGCCCTAATTACCCTATCAGCCATATGGCCTGATGCCATCCTATTGGCTATCTGCGAAATGATAAAGTCCATTACTTTGCAGCAAATTTTAAAAGGTACGAAATTAAATAAATGTACAATAAAGGCCAATTTGTTAAATAATCATTTTGGAAAATCTTCGTCTATTCCAAAATTACCACCTGCACGCAAAATTGAGTTATAAAAACCTTCATTGTTGTTCAGCGTACCTGGCCTTCGGTACGTTCCACACCGTATCAGGAGACACATTGATGTGACAAATTTATGGACTAGAAAAACAAACAGCAACCACACGCCACGTCCAGCAGTGCGAAAAGAAAGCCATCCGGGGGCCAAGCCCTAGTTCATTATTTCAATTAAATTCTTACGTTTGACTTGGTCCCTCCACTGTTTATAGCCACTGCTGGTTGATAGCCGCATCGAATCAGTCAGAACCCAGTCAGTGTGTGGGCTGGGGCGAAGAGCAACCTCGGTTTAACTCCGCATCACCTCTACATAGTGGGTACCACGTGTATGGCCGACGCTCCCATTGGATGTCATTGTGGAGGGGGACACACCGCTGGAAGCAAGCAGTCAGGAAATTGAAGAAGGTTGAGGGTTGGTGCGGATTTGGGTCGACGACAACGATGAGGGTGCAACTAAACACCATCAACCTGAACGAACGCGCCAAATCATCATCCCCCATTAACATTTGACGGCAATCAATTTGTTGTGCAAACGAAGAGAGCCGTTATAGAGACTATTATCGTAATAAAAGGAGTGAAAACCATCACCGCCGCGTCGCCGTTCGTTCCACCGCTGCACCGCACCAGAGCGAGTTGTAGTGGAACAAATCAACTCTCGTCCCACCCCATCAATTGGTGGACGGGAGGAGGCCTCAGCAAAGCAGCTGAGTTTCCGCGCGCGAGCTTTTACTGCAATAGAATGCGGCTGACATTAGAATGATGACGAGATAGCGTACCATACCTGGCGAAATTATTTCCACAGGACTGTGAAGGCCATCAACGATGGATGGTACAAAGTTCGCTGATGGGTCTGTTTGTTGAGTTTAGTGTTGCCCGCTAATGGCCGGTTACAGATAGTTAGTGGAAAGTTGGAAAATGCTGGTTCATTTCCCAGTGATTGGTTTGAAATTTACGACCAATGATACACAGGTGTGAACATCAAATTCAATGAAATAGAAGATCATCAAAGCCAAAATTTCTGTTGGAAAATGGTCCCGTCGGAAATCATAAAATAGCTACGGAGATAGGCATTCATTTTGCCATAGATGATATCGCTATAACTATCGCTGAAGACTTATTTGTATCCACTCCACAATTTACCATTTAGTCAAAATGAGGAATATGATTTCGATTACGAAACGACTTTCGTAAAAAAAAATCAAATATTAAACCGGAGTTCTTCTTTACGAATACTTTCATGGCCTATGAGAAAAAAACAAAGCAATGAAAATTATTTCACGCACGATAATGCAAATTAAATGTGATTGTAGATTACTGATATTTAATACGAGCCCTCTGCCGTTGCCGATTCGTCAGTTAATGACGAATTCGAATCCTGCGAATGTACATCCTTCTGTTCCACCAACGAAACGCTGGAAATGGCATTATTAACAAAATTGATCGCTTTGGTACTTCTCATTTATCATCCAGCAATTGAGAAAGATATATGCACACCATCAAACCCGTTTATCGAATTTCCCACTTTAATTCCTGCGGTGGGTATATCGTGGCAGTTTTTCTATTCAAATTCATTGGTTTCGGTGGCATGATAAATATTTTCATATCAGGAAAAACAATCCATTACAACGTGTAACATGATGCCCTTTCTAAAAACAAAATCAGAGGTGTGTCCGCGTGTGACTCATCCTCGCAAGCTGGCAAACACACGCCCGTTGGTATTCGAATTTTCCAGTAAATTCAATCCTCGAAATGGGTGGTGATGGGTAATGCCGATTCTTCATTTTTATTTTTCTCCTTTTTGGCTGGCAAGGAAACGGCACCGCTCATTAGGGTAGCGATGCGGTGTGTCCTTTCGCTTTTGTCCTATTATATTTTATAGGCAATTTGACATTTTCAACCGTATTTCCGGTATATGACGCCACCGCCCGTCGGTCGTCATTCTCAAATGTCAGGCGTAATGTTGCATGATTGAAGCGTTACGGAACGATGCCTGGATAATAATCCAACTCTTTCACGGGACATTTGATTGTTTAACAAGGTGCGACCAGTGAGTTCTGATTCCACTATAAGAGTGAGAAATTTTATGTTTTTGAAGATGTGCTGATGAAAAACATTCAAACTTGTAAAGCTATAATAGATGTGATATTAATGTGTGTCCATATGTATAAAATAAGCATTTATTCTGCATTAAACAATGAAAATGCATAGAACAATTTACAGTATCAATCACTTGATAATACAAAGTTGTTGGTCCAACATTCACTCCGTCCATCAGAAAAATGATGCGGTTGCTCCTTTAGAACTAAGGCCGGAATGGCATGTGCAGTGCATAAAAGTCTTATTCTTATCCATACAGCTCGGTCCATGGCTGCACATCGCCAACCACGCAGTCTGCGAAGGGTCCGCAAATCGTCCACCTGATCGATCCACCTAACTCGCTGCGCAACTCGCCCTTTTGTGCTCGTAGGATCGCTGTCGAGAACCATTTTCCCAGGATTACTGTTGACATTCTGGCTACGTGCCCGGCCCACCGCAGTCGTCCGATCTTTGCGGAGTGAACGATGTGTAGTTCTACCAACAGCTGATGCAACTCGTAGTTTATTGGACTCCTCCACGTACCGTCCGTAACCAGCACCCCACCATAGATGGTACGCAGCACTTTTCTTTCGAAAACTCCAAGTGCGCGTTGGTCCTCCACGAGCATCATCCAGGTCTCGTGTCCGTAGAGGACTACCGGTCTAATGAGCGTTTTGTAGATAGCCAGTTTGGTAGGGCGGCGAACTATTTGATCGGAGCGTTTTGCGAAGTACAAAGTACGTACGATTTCCGGCCATGATGTGTCTTCATAATTTATCTGCTGGTATCGTTATCGGAGGTCACCAGTGAGCCCAAGCACACAAATTGTTCAACCACCTCGATTTCATCACTACCAATACAATCTCGTGGTGGATGGCTTACGTTGTCCTCTTCCTATCATGTATTTCGTCTTTGACGTGTTGATGACTAGTCCAATCCGTTCATCTTCGCTTTTCAGTCTGATTTAGACTTCCTCCATCTTCTCAAAGTTACGTGTTATAATATCTATTTCATCGGCGAAACTAAATAACTGGACGGGCACGGCAAATGCTGGGTAAAGCGTACCATTGGTACTTCTCGTACCCGAAGGAATAAAATAGACCCCGTCTTGCGGTCCTTAGCCTCTCACCCAGCAACTCCTATCCCTACATCCCCGTGATGCTGGCCAGGATACGAGCAACCTTAGGGAAGATCGGGTAGCCAACCCCGGTGGGAACTATGGTCGTATGCTGACAGGGAAGGGGGGGGGGGGTTTGCTCCTCTCCGGGGGGGCAAATCTTACTGAGCGTCTGTTCTCCATGTCAGGATCGGCTCACAACAGCGTCTGTTCTCCATGTTAGGGGCGGCTGATCATCGTCCGAGTGCCAGCGAGGGACTCTAAGTGAAGCTGTGCACCATGGTCCACCGGGAATAAGGAGGAATGGTCCTCCGGAAATTTAGGGGGTTTGGTGTCAGGCCCTGCAAGCCAGCCTTTAAAAAACATACGCAACGAACAATCAACAAGAGAGTACGGACCGGAACCATCGGCGAAGACCACTGCGACGAAAAGGGACTAGCGATTGGAAACTCGGTTCGTGGAACTGCAAATCTCTCAACTTCATCGGGAGCACACGCATACTCGTTGATGTGCTCAAGAACCGTGGATTCGATATTGTAGCGCTGCAGGAGGTTTATTAGAAAAGATCAGTGGTACGAACGTTTAGATTTAATCATCCCATCTGTCAGAGCTGCGGCAACGCACACTAGATGGGAACAGCCTTCATAGTGATGGGCGATATGCAAAGGCGCGTGATTGGGTGGTGGCTGATCAATGAAAGAATGTGCAGGTTGAGGATCAAAGGCCGGTTCTTCAACTTCAGCATAATCAACGTCCATAGCCCACACTCCGGAAGCACTGATGATGATAGGGACGCATTCTACGCGCAGCTGGAACGTGAGTACGACAGCTGCCCAAGCCACGACGTCAAAATCATCATAGGAGATTTGAACGTTCAGGTTGGACAAGAGGAGGAGTTTGGACTGACTATTGGAAAGTTCAGCGCTCACCGGCTGACGAACGAAGACGGCCCATGACTAATTGATTTCGCCGCCTCCAAGAATATGGCCATTCGCAGCACCTACTTCCAACACAGCCTCCCGTATCGGTACACCTGGAGATCACCACTGCAGACAGAATCACAAATCGACCACGTTCTGATTGATGGACGGCACTTCTCCGACATTATCGACGTCAGTACATGTCGTGGCGCTAACATCGACTCTGACCACTATCTGGTGATGGTTAAACTGCGCCCAAAACTATCCGTCATCAACTATGTTCGGTACCGACGACCGCCGCGGTACGACCTAGAGCGGCTGAAGCAAGCTGATGTCGCCACAATATACGCGCAGCATCTCGAGGCAGCGTTGCCGGAAGAGGGTGAGCTCTATGGGGCCCCTCTTGAGGACTGCTGGAATACAGTCAAAGCAGCCATTAACGACGCAGCGGAGAACAACGTCGGGTATATGGGTCAAAGTCGACGGAACGATTGGTTTGACGATGAGTGCAGACAGATTCTGGAGAAGGACGCAGCGCGGGCGTTTGCGCTGCAGCATAAGGTACCCGGCAGAACGTGGAACGTTATAGACGGAAGCGGAGACAGCAGACCCGCCTTTTCAGGAGAAGAAACGTCGCCTGGAAGAAGCGGAGTGCGAGGAGATGGAACAGCTGTGCCGTTCACAAGAAACACGAAAGTTCTATCAGAAGCTCAACGCATCCCGCAAAGGCTTCGTGCCGCGAGCCGAAATGTGCAGGAATAAGGATGGGAGCATCTTGACGGACGAACGTGTGGTGATCGAAAGGTGGAAGCAGCACTACGAGGAACATTTGAATGGCGCTGAGAGTACAGGCAGTGAAAGTCAAGACAGCGAAGGAGATGACTACGTCAGTTCAGCGGACGATAGAAGCCAACCAGCCCCCACCTTGAGGGAAGTTAAGGATGCCATTCAACAGCTAAAGACCAATAAAGCAGCTGGTAAGGATGGTATTGAAGCTGAGCTCATCAAGATGGCCCCGGAAAAGCTGGCCACTTGCCTGCACAGACTGAGAGTCAGAATCTGGGAAACCGAACAGCTACCAGAGGAGTGGAAGGAAGGGGTTATATGTCCCATCTACAAGAAAGGCGACAAGCTGGAGTGTGAGAACTTTCGAGCGATCACCATCCTTAATGCCGCCTACAAATTGATATCCAAGAACATCTTCCGTCGTCTGTCACCATTAGTGAATGAGTTCGTGTGAAGTTATCAAGCCGGCTTCGTTGACGGCCGCTCGCCAACGGACCAGATCTTTACTGTACGGCAAATCCTTCAAAAATGCCGTGAATACCAGGTCCCAACGCATCATCTGTTCGTTGATTTCAAGGCGGCATACGACAGTATAGACCGCGTAGAGCTATGGAAAATTATGGACGAGAACAGCTTCCCTGGGAAGCTCACCAGACTGATCAAAGCAACGGTGGATGGTGTGCAAAACTGTGTGAAGATTTCGGGCGAACACTCCAGTTCGTTCGAATCGCGCCGGGGACTAAGACAAGGGGATGGACTTTCGTGCCTGTTGTTCAACATTGCGCTAGAAGGTGTCATGCGGAGAGCCGGTTGTAACAGCCGGGGTACGATTTTCAACAGATCCAGTCAATTTATTTGTTTCGCGGATGACATGGACATTGTCGGCCGAACATTTGCAAAGGTGGCAGAACTGTACACCCGCCTGAAACGTGAAGCAACAAAAGTTGGACTGGTGGTGAATGCGTCAAAGACAAAGTACATGCTTGTGGGCGGAACCGAGCGCGTCAGGGCCCGCCTGGGAAGCAGTGTTACGATAGACGGGGATACCTTCGAGGTGGTCGAGGAATTCGTCTACCTCGGATCCTTGCTAACGGCTGACAACAACGTTAGTCGTGAAATACGAAGGCGCATCATCTGTGGAAGTCGGGCCTACTACGGGCTCCAGAAGAAACTGCGGTCGAAAAAGATTCGCCACCGCACCAAATGTGTCATGTACAAGACGCTAATAAGACCGCCGACCAGTTGTGCTCTACGGACATGAAACATGGACAATGCTCGAGGAGGACTTGCAAGCACTCGGAGTATTCGAGAGACGGGTGCTTAGGACCATCTTTGGTGCTTCAAGTGTGTAAGAAGACAGTGTGTGGCGGCGAAGAATGAACCATGAGCTCGCCCAGCTCTACGGCGAACCCAGTATCCAGAAGGTAGCTAAAGCCGGGAGGGTACGATGGGCAGGACATGTTGCAAGAATGCCGGACAGCAACCCTGCAAAGATGGTGTTCGCTTCCGATCCGGCAGGTACGAGACGGCGTGGAGCACAGCGAGCGAGATGGGCAGACCAGGTGCAAAACGACTTGGCGAGCGTGGAGCGTATCAGAGGATGGAAAGATGCGGCCACGAACCGTGTATTGTGACGTCAAATTGTTGATTCAGAGTTATCTGTTTAGATGTAAACTAAATAAATTAAATGAAATGGACGGCCTTCGTGAAAATCGTATCACTCGTGTCAATAGAGGTAATAAACTATAGAGGAAGATTGTCGCTGTCGTCACTGGCGAAACACCTTTTGCTGGCGAGGATAGGGCACTAAATGTCAACGAAGCAAACATCAGTACGTTTTGACAGATAGGTACCCAACATGTTTGAGGACGATAACAAAGGGAACCGCAGCGACAATCGTCCTCTATAGTTTATTACCTCTATTCTCGTGTCAATCCCTGCCCTTCGTATTACTCCCTCCAATGCGATGTTGAATAGCAGACACGAAAGACCATCACCTTGCCGTAACTCTCTGCGCGTTTCGAAGCGACTCGGGAATCCGTAATACTTGATCAACCGTATCAGTTTATCCGGAAATCCGTTTTCGTGCATTAGCTGTCATAGCTGATCCCGATCGATTGTATCATATGCGGCTTTGAAGTTGATAAATAGATGATGAGTGGGTACGTTGTATTCCCGGCATTTCTGCAATACCTGACGTACGGCGAACACCTGATCTGTGGTAGAGCGTTCACCCATTAATCCCGCCTGGTATTGCCCCACGAACTCTCTTGCAATTGATGCTAGTCGGCAGCATAAAATTTTGGGAGTGTAATTTGTAGGCGGCGTTCGGCAATGTGATTACGCGGTAGTTGCTACAATCCAGCTTATCGCCCTTATTTGTAGACACCCTTATCACACGACACTTTCCATCCACTCCTGCGGCAGAACCTCATCCTCCAAAACCTTGGTAATTACCCAGTGCAACCCTCTAGCCAGTGCCTCACCACCGTGTTTAAACAGCTATCCTGGTAGTTGGTCAACTCCAGGAGTTTTGTTGTTTTTTAGCCGGCCGATCTCCTCCTGGATTTCCCGGAGATTCCGAGCCAGAAGTCGTAGGTTCATTTCCATACCGCCACCGTTGTCTGCCACATCGCCATTCAGGTGCTCTTCGTAGTGCTGTCGCCATCTTTGTATCACCTCATGCTCGTTCGTAAGAATGTTCCCGTTTATTCCCTTACACATATCGGGCTGTGGCACGTGGCCCTTACGTGAACGGTTCAACTTCTCATAGAACTTTCGTGCGTTATTAGCGCGGTACAGTTCCTCCGTCTCCTCACGGTCTCGATCTTCCTGCTGGCGCTTTTTCCTCCGGAAAATCGAGTTTTGTCTGTTCCGCGCCCGTTTGTATCGTGCCTCGTTCGCCCTCGTGCGGTGTTGCAGCAATCTCGCCCATGCTGCATTCTTCTCCTCAACTAACTGCTCACATTCGCCGTCATACCAGTCGTTTCTCTGATCCGGAGCCACCGTGCCTAGTGCAGCGGTTGCGGTGCTTCCAATAGCGGATCGGATATCTCTCAAGCCATCTTCAAGAGACGCTGCGCCTAGCTGCTCTTCCGTTGGGAGTGCCACTTCCAGCTGCTGCGCGTAGTCTTGGGCTAGTCTACCGTCTTGTAGCCGCCCAATGTTTAGTCGTGGCGGACGACTCCGACGCGTGTTGATCACCGTCGAGAGTTTTGAGCGCAGACATACTGCAACGAGGTAGTGGTCGGACTCAATATTCGCACTGCGGTAAGTGCGTACGTTCGTGATGTCGGAGAAGAATTTACCGTCGATTAGAACGTGGTCGATTTGGTTTTCTGTTACTTGATTAGGTGATTTCCATGTGGCCTTGTGGATATTTTTGCGGGGGAAGAAAGTGCTTCGGACTACCATTCCGCGGGAGGCTGCAAAGTTTATGCATCGTTGGCCGTTGTCGTTCGATACGGTATGCAGACTATCCGGTCCGATGACCGGTCTATATATTTCCTCCCTCCCTACCTGAGCGTTCATGTCACCGATGACGATTTCGACGTCCCGCAGTGGGCATCCATCGTATGTCTGCTCCAGCTGCGCATAGAACGCTCCTTTCTCGTCGTCGGATCGCCCTTCGTGTGGGCAGTGCACGTTGATGATGCTATAGTTGAAGAAACGGCCTCTTATCCTCAGCTTGCACATCCTTGCGTTGATTGGATGCCACACGTTGGCGCATCTTACCCAACACTATAAAGCCGGTTGGCAGCTCGTTGGTGGTGCAACAGCTTTGGTAAAAGGTAGCCGCTCGATGCCCGCTTTTCCACACTTTCTGCCCTGTCCAGAAAATTTCCTGCAGCGCTACGACATCAAAGTTGCGGGGATGTAATTCATCGTAGCTTATCCTGTCGCAACCTGCGAAGCCTAGCGACTTGCAGTTCCATGTTCCAAGCTTCCAATCGTGATCCTTTATTCGTCGCCTAGGTCGTTGCCGATTGTATCGAGTCGTATTATCTTCTATGTCGTTCGTAATAGTTGTTTTTAAAGGCGGCTTCTTGGGCCTGCGCAAACCTCCTGTCTCGTCGGAGGGCCGTCGTGTCAGGGCTGTTTAGCGTCCCACCTAACACCAGGACTTGGGCTTGTGCGCTTTGATCGGCACACGGTCGCTTTGGCGGAGCCTACTTGCGGATTCATGCAGCTTTTTATAGAGGTTTAACAGAGTCCACTGTCAAACCCCACCACATCCTAGGCAGGCGCCACAACTCGCAGATGGCCTGGGGAGGGATTGTCAAGCCCTTGGACATAGTCCCTGCTGCTGCTGATCTGGAAGTCCTGCTGCGATTAATCTGCGCATGATTTGGGTATACCTCGTTCGCCACTGTACTCGGTCGAAACCGTTTTTCGATGGCATGGAATTTTCTTCTTTCTCCTAAGAAACATCTCATGATCTTTAATGTCCACAACGGCCGTAGTGTTTCTGTAAAAGGACTCGTTCAACATTTGATCGTTACATCATATAAACATTACTTACGTGTGTTTTTATTGCCAAACAGTGTTGGTATGACTGTCTTTAGCAGAATTTTCCTAATCGGTGTATTCTTATGGCAACCCGGAGAGAAGTGATCTGAGCATATCAAAGCTTTTTTTGAAATTGATAGCTTGGTGAACAATTTGTTGATCTCTTGTAGCTATACACCTATGAAGCCTCCTTTCGGGTTCCATTGAAGCCTCTTTTCGGGTTCCTTCGGGAATTCGTGTTTGGAATAGGCCAACTTTGAAACGTCGAGAAAGTTATTCCTACAGGACGGTACTATGCATTTCATTTCCCCGATATTCTGTGTATTGTTAACGCGCTAGACATTGGCACTTTGATGGTGCATGAAGAAGAAGAAGCAGAAAGATGATAATCGAAAAGAATCTCTAAGGGAATGCATACGAAAAAGTGTTTAAAACTCTTCTCAAAAATTCTAAAACCAATTAAAATAAAAACGGTAAGCAGTGCGGGTTGGACTTTTCTTATTCTGTGTATTAAATGTAATATCACAAAATAAAAATTCGAACAGAAATATATCATCCTACAAGAACACAGTGAATTAAGAAAAACAGGGAACCATCGTCCTCCCATAGAAGAACAGAGAAGAATTTCTAAAGCACTTAATTAAATATTGCCTCGAATAAAAATGATAATTATTTTATAATGATGACAGGACAGTTAAAATTAACAGCAAACTATTTTAGAAACAACAATATTATTTTTTATCATTTTTTCAACGAAAGCTTTCCATAGTTGAAGCTTTTAGAGCTTTTCAAAAAACAAAAATTGTTGATTGTTAAAATAATAATATTTCTTATTACCGCCAAAACAATACAAAATTCTTTTTGAATTTATGTCAAAGATTATTGCTTTTAAAATCTTTTTTCTGCGTGAAGGACGGCTCCATTATGAAAATACATGAGCTTCCGAAACGTGTACATTGGGAATGAACAAGCCCCATTCACATGGTTCTCTCACTGTACAATTTCGCAAGTTCTAGGGTAAATTATGTATTCTGCACATCTGAATATATTTTGGACTTTTGGCTATATTTTTGATAAGCTTATTATTTTATTATTTAATCAGACTAAGGCCGAAGTGGCCTGTGCGGTATATAAGAGTCTTCTCCATTCGGCTCGGTCCATGGCTACACGTCGCCAACCACGCAGTCTACGGAGGGTCCGCAAGTCATCTTCCACCTGATCGATCCACCTTGCCCGCTGTGCACCTCGCCTTCTTGTTCCCGTCGGATCGTTGTCGAGAACCATTTTCACCGGATTACTGTCCGACATTCTGGCTACGTGCCCAGCCCACCGAAGTCTTCCGATTTTCGCGGTGTGAACGATGGATGGTTCTCCCAACAGCTGATGCAATTCGTGGTTCATTCGCCTCCTCCACGTACCGTCCGCCATCTGCACCCCACCATAGATGGTACGCAGCACTTTCCTTTCGAAAACTCCAAGTGCGCGTTGGTCCTCCACGAGCATCGTCCAGGTCTCGTGTCCGTAGAGGACTACCGGTCTAATTAGCGTTTTGTAGATTGTCAGTTTGGTACGGCGGCGAACTCTATTCGATCGGAGCGTCTTGCGGAGTCCAAAGTACGTACGATTTCCAGCCACTATGCGTCTCCGAATTTCTCTGCTGGTGTCATTTTCGGCAGTCACCAGTGAGCCCAAGTACACAAATTCTTCTACCACCTCGATTTCGTCACCACCGATGCAAACTCGCGGTGGGTGGCTCACATTGTCTTCTCTTGAACCTCTTCCTATCGTGTACTTCGTCTTCGACGTGTTGATGACTAGTCCGATCCGCTTAGCTTCCCTCTTCAGTCTGATGTAGGCTTCCTCCATCTTCTCAAAGTTACGTGCCATAATATCTATGTCGTCGACGAAGCCAAATAGCTGGACGGACTTATTGAAAATTGTACCACTCGTGTTAATCCCTGCTCTTCGTATTACCCCTTCCAAAGCAATGTTAAATAGCAGACACGAAAGACCATCACCTTCCCGTAACCCTCTGCGGGTTACGAAGGGACTCGAGAATGCCTCTGACTGAAACTCGAACTACGCACATCACCCGATCCATCGTCGCTTTGATCAACCGTGTCAGTTTATCCGGAAAACCGTGTTCGTGCATTAGCTGCCATAGCTGGTTCCGATCGATTGTATCATATGCGGCTTTGAAGTCGATGAATAGATGATGTGTGGGCACGTTGTATTCGCGGCATTTCTGCAGTACTTGGCGAATGGCGAACACCTGGTCCGTGGTGGAGCGTTCGCCCATAAAACCCGCCTGGTACTGCCCCACGAACTCCCTTGCAGTTGGTGCTAGTCGACGGCATAAAATTTGGGAGAGTACCTTGTAGGCGGCGTTCAGCAATGTGATTGCGCAGTAGTTGCTACAATCCAGCTTATCGCCCTTTTGTAGATGGGACACACGACACCTTCCATCCACTCCTGCGGCAAAACTTCCTCCTCCCAAATCTTGGTAATGACCCAGTGCAGCGCTCTAGCCAGTGCCTCACCACCGTGTTTAAATAGCTCTCCTGGTAGTTGGTCAACCCCAGGGGCTTTGTTGTTCTTCAGCCGGCCAATCTCCTCCTGGATTTCCTGGAGATCCGGAGCCGGTAGAATTATGTCCTGCGCGCGTTCTCCCAGGTCCATCACCATACCGCCATCTTCGTCTGCCACATCGCCATTCAGGTGTTCTTCGTAGTGCTGCCGCCACCTTTGGATCACCTCACGCTCGTTCGTAAGAAGGTTCCGTTTATGTCCTTACACATATCAGGCTGTGGCGCGTGGCCCTTACGTGAACGGTTTAACTTCTCATAGAACTTTCGTGTGTTATTAGCGCGGTACAGTTGCTCCGTTTCTTCACGGTCTCGATCTTCCTCGTTCGCCTGTTTATATCGTGCCTCGTTCGCCCTCGTGCGGTGTTGCAGCAATCTCGCCCATGCTGCATTCTTCTCTTCCACTAACTGCTCACATTCGCCGTCATACCAGTCGTTTCTCTGATCCGGGGGCACCGTGCCAAGTGCAGCGGTTGCGGTGCTACCAATGGCGGATCGAATATCTCTTCAGCCATCTTCAAGAGACGCTGCGCCTAGCTGCTCTTCCGTTGGAAGTGCCACTTCCAGCTGCTGCGCGTATTCTTGGGCTAGTCTACCATCTTGTAGCCGCCCAATGTTAAGCCGCGGCGTCCGACTTCGACGCGTGTTGTACACCGTCGAGAGTTTTGAGCGCAGGCATACTGCAACGAGGTAGTGGTCGGATTCAATATTCGCACTGCGGTAAGTGCGGACGTTCGTGATGTCGGAGAAGAATTTACCGTCGATTAGAACGTGGTCGATTTGGTTTTCCGTTTCTTGGTTAGGTGATCTCCATGTGGCCTTGTGGATATTTTTGCGGGGAAAGAAGGTGCTTCGGACTACCATTCCGCGGGAGGCTGCGAAGTTTATGCATCGTTGGCCGTTGTCATTCGATACGGTGTGCAGACTATCCGGTCCGATGACCGGTCTATACAATTCCTCCCTTCCTACCTGTGCGTTCATGTCGCCGATGACGATTTTGACGTCCCGCAGTGGGCATCCATCGTATGTCTGCTCCAGCTGTGCGTAGAACGCTTCTTTCTCGTCGTCGGGTCTCCCTTCGTGTGGGCAGTGCACGTTGATGATGCTATAGTTGAAGAAACGGCCTTTAATCCTCAGCTTGCACATCCTTGCGTTGATTGGTTGCCACCCAATCACGCGTTGGCGCATCTTACCCAGCACTATGAAGCCGGTTCCCAGCTCGTTGGTGGTGCCACAACTTTGGTAGAAGGTAGCCGCTCGATGCCCGCTTTTCCACACTTTCTGTCCTGTCCAGCAAATCTCCTGCAGCGCCACGACGTCGAAGTTGCGGGGATGTAATTCATCGTAGATCATCCTGTCGCAACCTGCGAAACCTAGCGACTTGCAATTCCATGTTCCAAGCTTCCAATCGTGATCCTGTATTCGTCGCCTAGGTCTTTGCCGATTATATCGAGTCGCATTATCTCTTATATTGTTCGTAATGATTGGTTTTCTAGGCGGCTTATTGGGCCAGCGCAAACCTCCTGTCTCGTCGGAGGGCCGTCGTGTCAGGGCTGTTTAGCGTCCCACCTAACACCAGGACTTGGGCTTGTGCGCTTTGAGCGGCACACGGTCGCTTTGGTGGGGCCTACTTGCGGATACATGCAGCTTTTTATAGAGGTTTAACAGGGCCCACTGTCAAACCCCACCACATCCTAGGCAAGCCCCACAACTCGCAGATGGCCTGGGGAGGGATCGTCAAGCCCTTGGACATAGTCCCTGCTGCCCGCGAAATATAAGTGGTATATTAGTGTTTCAAAACATGCTCACATTTGCTATTTAGCTTCCACTGAAGAAATTTTTGAAATCCCTTTGAATTTTTACGTTTTTGCTGAGAAGATTTTATGGTACATGCTTCTATACGTACCTGAATAAAAATCAATTGTTTCTTTAAAACACATAAGAAGAATAAGCATATTTCCATATCATTTCATTTGTTATATTTTTTTTTTGTTCGGGGTGAACCACTGCGTCCATTTCATGGACTTTTTGTAGTATACCCGTGTCATTTGTTTAGTGCATGTCTTTCTGCTCCATTTCTATTGAGAAGAAATGAAGTAGTCGTTTTTTATTCAGATATTTTCTCAAGCTTAATGTAAGGCCTCTTTAGATTAAGGTACCGCTATTTATACCCTTCCAGAAACGGCTTATACCAACTCTCAAAGGCGCGCCCCTCAATCAGTTTCGGCTCAACAATAAGTGGGATAATACTGATTTTGACCATGCATCGGTACTGCAGTTCAAACATATTTTTTCGTCTTCTTATGAGTTTCGGATTCGTTTTTGTACAGTGATCTGATTTCATTGCGTTTGGCATTTCTGAATCTCACCTTTACACAGAGCTCTAATCAGTCAGAGGGTTCAGCAGATCCACCAAATTCGTATCCGCTTCTTTCCTAATTAATCAGCGCTCTGGAGCTTTGAGATTCATGTCATCGGCTTTAAAACCAGCCTAAGATTGAGTTACGTTTTTATAATTTACTCCATTGACTCCATCCAAAAGTGGCAAAAGGTGGGTCATCTAAAAGCAGATTATAGTCGTTCCATACTCTTCCGACCATCACTCATAAGTATTAACAAGAATAGTAAGAACTAGAGTACAGTGTGGTAGATCTTTCTCCGTAATGCACCACGAAAAAAGGTGTCTACCCAGCATTACAGGCTCCGTTAACTGCCTGGCTAATTGTTTCACCCCCTGGCCATTCATCCCCTCGGTCCGTTCGCCTGACACCTTGGGATTCGGGGTTAGGGACGTCATATTGTCAGTTTCAGTGTTTAACCGAGCCTGGCGATATAACCGGATTTACACCGTTACGCACTACTTCAGAGTATCCATATCCCAGCGTAACGGGATATCATTTGTTATAATTATATGTTCAATATTAAAATGAATTTGTTTCAAATACCATATATTTTATTTCATAATTTGAGAGATTAATTAATAGATTAGTGCGTAACACGCCTACGTAACGCATACAGAGTGAAATTATAGACACTTCCGAAGGAAGGGTCAAATATCTCATAACATGCTCTTATATCAATGATACAGATATGTTCCGATTTTATCACGTTCCGATTTTGTCACGCTCCGATTTTATCACGCTCCGATTTCGTCAACAAAATTATTCCGTTTTTATCAACAAGAAAATTCAATCATTTTTCTAGAGATTTAGCTTTTAAAATTAAATAACATCGGTTAGTGTCTGGCCAAATGTTGTATTTATAGTATTTCAAGCACTAGCGGTAAAAAGCCGTAGCCAACAAGACAAGGTTTCTCTTTACCGACTTCTCCCCATCGAAATAAAAGAGACAAGATGCGGGTTTGTTTGCACTTTATTACTTCAGGACGAAAGATTACATTGTTATCTGGCGTTCTGATATAACCGAAAAATCGTTGAGAAACTTTTTCGGATGTTCTAGGCCGTCCAAACTGTTCTGGAGTACATATCCTCGAATGCATTAGGAAATATGTTTACAAACAAAATCTCCTAAGCTGGGATTTATGTCCAAAAATATCTATGTGATCATTAGACATAAATTGATCGAGTTTTGAATAAACGTAAACTATTTCAGGGTCTCCAAAACACCCTGGAGTTCAGAACATGTGATATACCCGATCAACCAAGCCTTGAACGACGTATTCGTGCATCGTTGAACATCTTAGCAGGTACATTGAGCTGATAAGATTTCACTCATTACTTTTACACGCAGGTATAGGCCTTGAGTTCAAATCAGTTCGGAACGTGTGATCTACCCGATCAACCAAGCCCTGGACGGTCATCCCAGAAGATCAATTTAACCGATAGTATTTCATTCATTATTTTTACATGCTACTACAGGCCTTTTCGGTTGTTCAAAACGTCCTTGAGTTCAGAACATGTGATCTAGTTGCTCAACCAAGTTCAAGTCCTGAAAGATGTACCTGTGTATCGCTAAACATCCCAGCAGGTCCGTCGAGCCGATAGAATGGTACTTATTACTTTTACAAGCTACTACAAGTCTTTTCTGTTCTCTAAAATGTCCTGGAGTTCCGAACATGTGATCTACCCGTTCAACCAAGTCCTAAATGATATATCCGTGCATAACATCACAAACATTCCAGCAGTTCCATCGAGCTGGTAGGATATCACTTAATTCTTTTACAAGCTACAGTGGACCCTCCATGAGTTGATGTTCTAAGACTCGATATCGAATCGTTGGAACAAATGATGCCATACAAACATATTTTCGCGGTTGATAGTCTTTACGAACAATTTTCCAAGAATTTATGTTCCACATCTCAATACCGACTTTATTACATCTCTTCAAAACGTCATGGATCTCAGATCATTTCACTATCGAATTTTCAAAACGGCTTTGACCTATCCAATGATCCAGCTTATGAATGATGTTAGATATGATACCCTAGTGAAACCATTTAGCTTATATGACTTCAATCATCACTTGTACTATCCATTGCAGGCCTTTACGGTTGGCCAAAATGTTCTGCAAGTTGTTTTATGTAATAATCCAAGTCCGTTATACGCCTCAACAAAAAAGCCCGCAGCTAAATTGATCGACACAAACACCTCCTTAGTTATTGTGTTCTAATAGATATCTTCTAGACCAACATTTGAAAAGGGCGTAACAGCCAACATTTATTCCTTCTGATTCTTTGTCCACATATATAGCTATATATCTAGACAAAGAATCAGAAGGAATAAATTTTGGCTGTTACGCCCTTTTCAAATGTTGGTCTTGTCTTGATCTTAACTCAAGATCATTTTGGAGGACCTTGGACATCTGCTTCTTCTTGTTTTGCTATGGCTCTACATTCCAACCGGAACTTGGCCGGCTTTTCAACTTAGTATTCTATTAGCAATTCATCAGTTATTAATTGAAAGCTTTTCTGTGCCCGCTATTGCATGAGTATTGAGTATGTATCTTGTAAGCCAAGTACAAAGGGAACGCTATGCCCAGGGAATCTAGAATGTTTCCTAAACGAAAATATTCTAGACCGGACCGGATCTAACCATGAACACCTCGTATTCCAGAAAATTGTGTTTACATTATTCCTATTGGATATATTAAGTTTATGTCATAGACATTGCAAAAACTTTGATTGATTGACCTGGTAGATACCTTGAGCTTAACTCGAGAATGTTTTGGAGTACCTTGAACATCTCAAATTCAAGAGAATTGAGTTTGCATGGTGCGCACATGCTTATTGAACCATGTTGGGTTCGTATCGATGTTGAGGACATTGCATGAAGCCTTGGTTGTCCGGTAGATACTTTGGGTTGAACTTGGGAACGTTTTGGAATACCTTGACTATCATTGAGAAAACTGGATTTAAATGATGCGCATGTGCCTATTGGATTGGATTGGGTATATGACGATGATGATGACTTTGCATAAGCCTTGGTTGATTTGGTAGATACCGTGGGCTGAATTCGAAAACTTTTTGGAGAACCTTGAGCATCTCGTATTCCAGAAAACTGATCACTGTCTCAACGATCAAGATGACTAAACTTGATTGAGTGTTCAGATTTATTAAACAATGTGGTATAGGATCCAAATATTTCAGATTCATCTGCAAGCTGTCAGAAGCAAAATCTTCCCAAGGTTTTGGATATCTAGGTCGTCAGGGTATAGTCAAACTTGAACTCCAATATTTTTCCTGGGTTTTCATTTTTGCTGAAGAAACTGGGGACCTAGCTCTCTTCGGTAGTTTTTCACAGCCAAAGGTTTAAGGACGTCAAATATTTTCAAATTCATTGTTATGTTATCAACGGATGCCACCTTATCTTAGGAAACGTTCTTAAATTACGTCACGCGGAGGAGAAGGAGGGAGAGGGTTTCTAAAAGTGTGACTACTCATATCAATTTATATGAAATTTCATACAAAAAGTGGGACAATGAATGGAGGAGGGATTGACAATGGTTTTTATTTTTTCGTAACATCATTTATGGACGTTCCCTTGATGCACTCCTTACTTGTCAGAAACCTCAACCAGTCACCATTAATGATAAATATATATTTCCTATGTCTTTTCACTAACCCTTGCCACCCACTAGCATGTTCACGTGGTTTATGGACATTCCTTCAGCATTTAAAAATGTTGGAACCTGAAAATCTCACATTTTACCAGCAATAAATCATTTATACTAATATTTTAGCTGAAAAAAATCGTCTAAGAAAATTATTCCGATTTTGTCACTGTTCCAATTTTATCAACTGAAACTAACAGACCGTGTTGATAAAAACGGAACATACCTGTATTCACAAAAGGGAATATTGATGTTCAATCTGCGTTATTTTTTTATTGCTAATCGCGCGTGCACACTACTGAAACATTTACAGAAATGAGAAACAAAGCAATTTGTGCTCTATTTTTTTGTTTTTATTAGTTGATATGGGTATATGTTATTAATTCGAGAAGCAGTAACCCTATCTTTTAATTCATACAACTTATGTCTGATGTCCCTAATAAATAGTTATAGCTGCAGATCTTTTTTATAGGTAGTCCTAAATTCACTGCAAAAGATTATTGAACATTAAATTTAACCCAATAAGAACATAACGCGGTTTTTACCATTCCACGATATCAAAACGGAATTACAGCACAATAAATTGCTCGGCACTATCATATCCTCAAAACGGGACCCACCCATTGCGGACAGCACAGGCTTTCTCAAACCAAGGCGTGGCCAATCGACGATAGAAAGACCCCACGCGGTTTGTACGATGAGCAAAAAAAACTAATTTGATCGCTCGATGACATAAAATAAACTTCCCCTTCCCTGGAAACTTGCTGCACCATCGTTTAGCTTTTCCCGCATTTCAAACAACCGGTCTGTCCTGTTCTCTTTATCCACATCCTTCGTTTCATCCGCCCGACTATAGTGGCTTAATTGGCTACACCTTATCCTGCTGTGAAAGAAAAATGCCATCCGATTTCTTCCCACATCCTTCCCACCCGGCTCCCAACCCAATATAATTAAATTAAGTCCATTGAATATGATAGGAAAACTAACAAACGATAAGAAACGGAAGACTAATTTTCCTGTCCGGAGTACTATTGGGATAAGGAATTAATTTGGCTAATCGCTGGTCGTCGAAAGTTTTCGATCTTCTAATACACTTTGCCTAATATTAATTCTAGTTCAATTGTTCTATTCACAGGGCAATGCGGGCCTCGAATACATCGTCAAGCTCGGTTATACATTGGTAATCGTGACGGTTGGGCTAATGATCTGGGCATCTCTGGCGAAAGCCCGTGAAGTCGATAATACCTCCGCCTATTCACCATGCAATTTCAACGTACTCTGCCGCTGCTCCAAGCCGGGACCCGATCTAGGAATAGTGGACTGCCGTAACGTGCACTTTCCAGCCATACCGAAAATCATCAACAGCTCCAAACTGTTCAAACTCTACATGGACGATACGGGACTACAAGATTTGGAACCGTACTTTTTCCAGGCCACTGGACTCTACAAACTAGACGTTTCCAATAACCCTATTACGGAGATCCCCGACGAAGCGTTCTTCGGCTTGGAGCGATCGCTGTGGGAGTTGGTGCTGGAAAATAACGAACTCATCGAAGTTCCCTCAAGAGCCATTCGAGAGTTGAAGAAATTGCGTTTGCTGAACTTGAGAGGAAACGACATTTCCAGCATCGATGCCGGTGCTTTCCGGGGACTGGAGAAGTCTTTGCAAACATTAATACTATCTGACAACTCTATTTCACAGCTTAGTGGCGGAGATGTCACCGGCCTGCCCAACCTAGACAGCATTGATCTCAGTGGGAACAATTTGGCCGAAATTGACCCAGCCGCGTTCAAGGATGGTCTTGATAAACTATCCAAGGTCTATTTGGGCAACAATCTACTGACACACATCCCGTACGAAGCGCTCCAACCATTAGGACTGTTACGGGTCCTCGATCTATCGTACAATCTTATCCGAACGCTCGGCCCCGATGACGATGGACCGAAAGTTAATTACAAGCTGACGCTGGACGTTCTGCAACTGCAGTACAACTCGCTCAAAGAAATACCGTCGGAATCCTTTGGCTTCTTCGATACCATCAACTCCACATACCTGGATGGGAACCCTATCAACAACATCGAAGACAATGCATTCCGGCAGGCGAAGATTCGGGATTTGTACATCCGTCACTGTGGCTTGGATTTCATCTCAACGGGTGCTTTCGCGGGTTTGGAAAGCTCGCTGCAACTGTTGGATTTGTCTGGGAATAATTTGACCCAGCTGGCGGACGATTTGTTCAAGGGATTCAATTATTTGAGGTGAGTTCGATGTGCATGCTCCATCAATTGTACTATCCCATTTAATTCCACCACTTGATTGAAAATATATGTACGTATTTCGACTTCAACAGTGACGTATGTACCAAATTACATTATTATACAGGTTTTAAGAGCATCATTACTAGGCGCGAGTATCACCCTCGCAGCGCTGGAATTAGTTTAGTCACATTTTTTGCTGCCGCCGGAGAGTCGCGTCGATCTTCTCCTGAATCCGGGCTAGGATAACTTTGCATAGAACTTTGAGAACGGTACACAGCAACATAATGCCTCGTCAGTTATCGCATACAGTCAGGTCACCCTTTTTGGGCACCTTCACTAAGATACATTGAATCGAATCGACCGGGAAAGTTGCGATGTCCCAGATATTACGAAATAAACGATGCAGTAGTTAGAAGCACCGCAACCGCTGCACTAGGCACGGTGGCTCCGGATCAGAGAAACGACTGGTATGACGGCGAATGTGAGCAGTTAGTTGAGGAGAAGAATGCAGCATGGGCGAGATTGCTGCAACACCGCACGAGGGCGAACGAGGCACGATACAAACGGGCGCGGAACAGACAAAACTCGATTTTCCGGAGGAAAAAGCGCCAGCAGGAAGATCGAGACCGTGAAGAGACGGAGGAACTGTACCGCGCTAATAACGCACGAAAGTTCTATGAGAAGTTGAACCGTTCACGTAAGGGCCATGTGCCACAGCCCGATATGTGTAAGGACATAAACGGGAACCTTCTTACGAACGAGCGTGAGGTGATCCAAAGGTGGCGGCAGCACTACGAAGAGCACCTGAATGGCGATATGACAGACAACGGTGGCGGTATGGTAATGAACCTAGGAGCACGCGCGCAGGACATGCGACTTCCGGCTCCGAATCTCCAGGAAATCCAGGAGGAGATCGGCCGGCTGAAAAACAACAAAGCCCCTGGAGTTGACCAACTACCAGGAGAGCTGTTTAAAACGGTGGTGAAGCACTGGCTAGAGCGCTGCACTGGGTGATTACCAAGGTTTGGGAGGATGAGGTTCTGCCACAGGAGTGGATGGAAGGTGTCGTGTGTCCCATCTACAAAAAGGGCGATAAGCTGGATTGTAGCAACTACCGCGCAATCACATTGCTGAACGCTGCCTACAAGGTACTCTCCCAAATTTTATGCCGTCGACTAACACCAATTGCGAGAGAGTTCGTGGGGCAGTACCAGGCGGGATTTATGGGTGAACGCTCTACCACAGACCAGGTGTTCGCCATACGTCAGGTATTGCAGAAATGCCGCGAATACAACGTGCCCACACATCATCTATTTATCGACTTCAAAGCCGCATATGGTACTATCGATCGGGACCAGCTATGGCAGCTAATGCACGAAAACGGATTTCCGGATAAACTGATACGGTTGATCAAGGCGACGATGGATCGGGTGATGTGCGTAGTTCGAGTTTCAGGGGCATTCTCGAGTCCCTTCGAAACCCGTAGAGGGTTACGGCAAGGTGATGGTCTTTCGTGTCTGCTATTCAACATCGCTTTGGAGGGAGTAATACGAAGGGCAGGGATTGACACGAGTGGTACGATTTTCACGAAGTCCGTCCAGTTATTTGGTTTCGCCGACGACATTGATATCATGGCACGTAACTTTGAGAGGATGGAGGAAGCCTACATCAGACTGAAAAGCGAAGCTAAACGGATTGGACTAGTCATCAACACGTCGAAGACGAAGTACATGATAGGAAGAGGTTCAAGAGAGGTCAATGTGAGCCACCCACCACGAGTTTCTATCGGTTGTGACGAAATCGAGGTGGTTGAAGAATTCGTGTACTTGGGCTCACTGGTAACCGCCGATAACGATACCAGCAGAGAAATTCGGAGACGCATAGTGGCTGGAAATCGTACGTACTTTGGACTCCGCAGGACGCTCCGATCGAATAGAGTTCGCCGCCGTACCAAACTGACTATCTACAAAACGCTTATAAGACCGGTAGTTCTCTACGGACACGAGACCTGGACGATGCTCGTGGAGGACCAACGCGCACTGGGAGTTTTCGAAAGGAAAGTGTTGCGTACCATCTATGGTGGGTTGCAGATGGCGGACGGTACGTGGAGGAGGCGAATGAACCATGAGTTGCATCAGCTGTTGGGAGAACCATCCATCGTTCACACCGCGAAAATCGGAAGACTGCGGTGGGCCGGGCACGTAGCCAGAATGTCGGACAGTAATCCGGTGAAAATGGTTCTCGACAACGATCCGACGGGAACAAGAAGGCGAGGTGCACAGCGGGCAAGGTGGATCGATCAGGTGGAGGACGACTTGCGGACCCTCCGCAGACTGCGTGGTTGGCGAAGTGCAGCCATGAACCGAGCTGAATGGAGAAGTCTTTTATGTGCAGCACAGGCCACTTCGGCCTTAGTCTGATGATAAATAAATAAAGTAGTTGAGCGAATGTCATGGGGTCAGCTTTGAGCATCTCGGCTGATATGCGATCGACCCCTGGGGCGTTATTCGATGCTTTGAATGGCTGTTTGAATCTCTAGCAGTGATGGAGCTTCGGTATTGACGCGTGTTATACGTCGGATCCTAAGCAGATCATGCCGAGGCGGTGGTGGCTGGCACTTGAAAAAGTTGTTTGAAGTGCTCGAACCAACGTTTCAGTTTGTCAGTTGGGTCGGTCAATAACTGATCATTCACGTCTTTTACAGGCATCATTGCATTCATCTTCGCCATCCTTAAGCGTCGTGAGATATCGTAGAGGAGGCAAATACGCTAAAAATGAACTACTCAAAATTGAGTCGAATCCGTCTCATTTTCATTAAAAACGGGACAACTCAAAATTTGAGTAAAAGATACTACTTCAATAAAATGATGATTGCACTTAAACTAGGAGTCTGTTTGTCGTAAAATGCACTTAGATAGATAGATAAACTTGATTCGCATCTGTCGTATTAAAAATTGATGGAAGGCCAAGCTTAACTTTCGCGAAATCATCATTTTATTGAAGTAGTATCTTTTACTCAAATTTTGAGTTGTCCCGTTTTTAATGAAAATGAGTCGGATTCGACTCAATTTTGAGTAGTTCATTTTTAGCGTGAATGTCCCCGATTGCTGCGGCTCTCTCTTCTTCGTCAGCCAGAGAGTCCACCCACGCTCGCTTGCCCGGTCGACAAGAGCGTTTCACTTTCATGAGGCGGTGATGATCAGACGCGATATCGGCACTACAGAATAAAGTACATCAAGAAGGCTCAGTTTCCATTTTCGGCTGATGCAGATGTGGTCGATTTGATTTTCTGAAAAGCTGAACCGGTCGATGAAGGAAAAGCGATTCTCCGATCACCATGTCGTTATTACCACAGAATTCTGCGAACAGCTCTCTGTTTACTCTCTGTTTTCGCTCATTTCTCCGAAACCATGGCGTCCCACAATGCGCTCATGGTTCGAGTTATCGGATCCGATCTTCGCATTGAAGTCGTCCAAAAAGATCTTGAATTCTATCTTCGACGACGTTGAGTTGGCTGTAGAAGTTCTCTTTGTCATTCAAATCGGCAGCATCGATTGGCGCATAACATTGGATTATAGTAAAGTTTCGGAACCGTGTTTTAAATCTGCCAACCATTATCCTTTCACTAATAGGTTCCCACTTCATAAGCGCAGAGTGTGCCTGGGCGCTTAGTATAGGAAGCAAACTCCGCGATGCCGGGGAGCGTGTTCACCTCGTAAACCGTAAAGTATAGCAGAACAACACGATTGCTTTGGTAGGGCCTGCTTGCGTACAGAAGTTCAACAAAGCCCACTGTTAAACCCCACCACATCCTAGGCAGACCCCACAGGACGCACCCTCTCACTCTAGTTGATGTCAGAAGGACAACAGTGCCCCTGCTACACTACTAGCTAAGTACGCAACCCTTAGCTGGCGGTCAATTGTCATCGAAAGACCCGTGGAAGCGTGAGTATTGAAACTTGTGAGGACCAAAGCTATGTTAGGCGCTCCTTCCCGGATGTCAACTCACCATTTCGTAGCCCGGACCTTGTCTTGGATGTCGTAATTACTTGATACTTGATGGGCTACAGCACTTCGATGAACCTACGCCGAATGGAGCATTCTTCTCCACTGGACTCGATCCTGGGCCAATCGCTTCCAGTCGCCCTGAACATTGAGCGCCCTCAGGTCCTCTTCAACTGCAAAAAGCCATCGTGTACGCGGCCTTCCACGAAGCCTGCGGCTTCTTAAGGGTTCTCTACTAAATATTATCTTCGCTTGACGTTCTTCCGGCATACGAACAACGTGACCAACCAACAATAGTCTGCCGTGTTGAATAAGCTTAATAATATCCAGCCCTTTATACACCTGGCAAACCTCGTGATTCATTCGCCATACCGTTATCCTGTTTACCGCCGAGTATTGTCCGCAGCACCTGACGCTCAAACACTTCGAAAGCTCTCCGATCAGCCTCCTTTGACGTTCATGTTTCATGGCCGTATAAAGCCACCAGAAGAATCAGAGTAGTATACAGCGCAAATATTATTCTCGTTTGCAGACTACGGGACTTAAGCTGGTTACGAAGTCCGTAATAAGCTCTATTTGCAGCTGCAATACGCTTTTTCACTTCGCGGGTCACATCATTATCGCACGTCACTAATGTTCCAAGATACACAAATTCTTCTACCACTTCAAATTTTTAACCATCCAGCACCATTTCGTTACCACCACCACTAATGAACCCACGCTGATTACCAGCGACCATGTACATAATTTTGCTGGTCTAATCCTCGCTGTCTCCTTCTTAAAAGGCACAAAAGCCTCTTCCACGGCACGGCGATCAATCCCGATAATATCGATATCGTCCGCAAATCCCAGGAGTATATGCGATCTTGTGATAATGGTACCGCTTCTTTGCACACCAGCTCTACTAATCGCTCCCTCGAGCGCTATATTGAACAGTAGATTCGAGAGTGCATCACCCTGCTTTAAGGTCACTCCTGACGGAATCCAAGTTCCAAAGTGCTCGTGTTTTCGGGGGCACACCACTCGATTCAGAGGCGGCGCACAACTGTCATTTTTGTTGATATAGCTTTGCTGCGTCGCAGCATGCGTGAAATAATAAAAATGACAGTTGTACGTTGCTTCCGTATCGAGTGGTGTGCCCCCGAAAACGCGAGCAGTTTGAAACTTGGATTCCGTCAGGAGTGACCTTAATCCATCTAAGGTAACAAATGACGTCGATATTTCATCCGCAACCCTTACACTTGATTTCGATCCGTCCAACGTTATACGTATCAGCCGTATCAGTTTCGCCGGAAAACCATGTTCAAGCATAATTTGTCATAATTCATTCCGTTTCACTGAATCGTACGCCGCCTTCAAATCAATAAACAGATGATGTGTCTGCAAGCTGTACTCCCGGAATTTATCAAGGGTCTGTCTCAGGGTAAACATCTGATCCGTCGTTAATCGGCCCTCACGAAAACCTGCTTGGTATTCGTCGACGAAGGACTCTTCAAGCGGTCTCAATCTGTTGAACAGAATACGGGACATAATTTTGTACGCCGAATTAAGGAGGGTTATTCCTCGGTAATTGGCGCACTCCAGTCTGTGCCCTTTCTTAAAGAGAGGGCAAATGAGGCCGTCCAACATGCAAGCAGGCATTTTCGCGTCTTCCCATAATTTCGACATAATATGGTACAGAACTTCGTAAAGCTGCTCACTGCCACATTTGAGAAGTTCAGCCGGGAGCTGGTTCTTCCCCGCAGCTTTATTGTTTTTCAGCTCTTTAATAGCTTTTCTAACTGCATCTAGTGTAGGCGCCTCCGCAGCTTGTACATCGTCGCTAATATTTATTCTATTCACCGATGCACCGTCAGTTGCACTATTCAACAAAATCTCGAAGTGTTGCTTTCATCTTCGGCAGCCACTTCGGTTTTATCTGTCAGCAAATTTCCTTCTTGGTCGTTGCACATGACGGGAGATGGCGCTGTCTTTATCCGCACGCCATTGACAGACTCATAAAACCTCCGCATATCGTTCTGCTCCATTTTTTCCTGCGCTTCGCTTATCACTTGTTCTTCACGTTCTTCCTTCTTTCTGCGGTGGGTTCGTTTTTCGGCTGCTCTTGCTTCCTTGTACCGATCTCTATTCGGTCGGGTACCCGACACCAACATCCGGCTTCTGGCAACGTCCTTCTCGTCTGTCACTCTCTGACACTCCACATCAAACCTGGGTCCTGGGTCACCTCTGTGCAGTGCCTACCACTCCTCGTGCTGTTCATGTCCATGGATCGACTCCCATAGATGGTTGATATTGTCGCTAACGTTGATTGCACTTATCCGTTCGTCGAGCTTCTGGCGGTACTTAGCCGATACTCCTTCTGCCGACAACCGCTGGATATTGTAACGCATCGTTCGCTGTCTTTCGTTCGATACAGTGGACAACCGTGATCGAATTTTACTGACAACGAGGTAATGATCAGAGTCAATGTTCGGACCTCTGAATGTCCACACATCGATAACATCAAGTTTCACCATTTGAGTGTCTTCAGGTGTGCTTTCGAATATTCTTTCGTGCAAAGTGGGTGCTACTGATGGCCATCCCTCTGGCAGCAGCGATTAGGCTGTAATTGAAGTATTTGCCCCATATCCTTAACCCAGAGATTCGTCCGCTAATGGGTTTCCACCTTATCACTCGCTTCATCTGATTGCCCATCATTACGAAACCAAATCCATCCTCTGCTTTTCCGCCGCCGCTGTGGTAGCTGTTATACTTGAATGCAGTGTTGATCGTGGGGTCCACGGCTCGGAATTCACGTCCTCCGGATCTAGGCCATCAGACTTCTTGAGTAGCGGCCACGTTCACTCCAACCTTCTGTAGTTGACGAACCAGAAGGCTCACTCGTCCAGGTTCATTCAGGGTCCTGACATTCCAGGTACCGATTTTCCAATCATAGTCCTTATTTCGTTGCCGGGTCGGTTGCCAAAAATAACGTTCTCTTTTTCTTCTATCTCCATTTTTCGTGGTATTTGAGAAGCTGATTAAGCGGAAAACGTACTCTTAGAGCAACTTTCGCTTACTTGGGTGACGCGATACAGCATTTCGTTGATCAGCCGCTGGGTACCAGGCAGACGCTGTTTGAGCCGCACCTCCTGGTGAACAGACGCTCGAGGCGTACCTTCTCACTTTAGCCGATGTCAGAAGTACAACAGTGCCCAGGCTACACTACCCGCTAAGTACACAACCCTTAGCTGGCGGTCTTTTGTCATCGGACGACCCGTGGAACTGTGAGATAGAAACTTGTGGGGACCAGAGCTCCGTTGGGCGCTCCTTCCTTGATGTCAACCCACCATTTTGCAGCCATTGGATATCGTAGAAGTGTGAAAACGAGGGCTGGCAGTCTGACATTCTACTCTCTTAGTAGAGCCGGGTGACACTGATTTGAAACGGCGAGTGGGCTATTGGCTAGGCTGTCTTCCGTCCCCTAAAACCATCTCGGACTTTGAAGCACGCTGTACCATTAATTGGGTCCCAAGGGGGACCCAATTAATATGAATGAAGCAAAAATAATTCTTTCGACGATGCGTTAAGCGTGGAGAAGGAAAACCCCTTTGTCAAGGAGGGTTTGGCGAGGTCTCCTCCCAGGAAGGCGGAGAGCGGAATGGTGGAGGCTGCAACTAGCAGCACTATAGTCTCTCCACAAGTGATGGGGTATAGCCCTATCAGTATGCTCGGCTGGCCACTACCCGGGATGCGGATGGTCGCCTAGCAACTCACCAGGCTGTTTGAGTCGCATGACTAGAACAGGATGCGTTCATCAGGCGGGTGGTGAAAAGAGAGAAGGTCAACAAAGGTGCCCAAACCGACGCCTTCTCCTTCCTTGGAGGAGCTCTCATGCCCCTAAACGTCGTCTGGACGGAGCAACTCGGGGTGCAGAGGAGTCCGAAGGGCGTCGACCCGAGATGACGGCTTCTCGACCCAAAAAGGCAAAAGGCACCAACCAAATGCAAGTCGCCGGGCCGCAAGAGGGTACCAGCCGACCGGTGCCACCGGCACAAGGGACTAAAAATCCCTGACAGCTGGTCAGTAGGGCAAAGCGGACGTCGAACGCATCTCAATCCGCAAAGAAAGCTAAGAACAGAGGCAATGCCTTGTTGGTGAAAACTGGTAAGGATACATACTTCGTTTTTATTTCTGCATCTCGGCAAAAAACCCCACACCCGTGCGCCAACAAAATGAAAAACTGATATTCCGGCAAAAATGACAATTTTGACAAATGAAAATTTTGACAGAAATCTCATCAATAAACATGTTTGCTGGGGCACGGATGTGCGAATCTTGGTAAAATTTCAACATTTCCCGGTAATGAGATCCCGGTAAAATAAATTAAGTTTGTAGGTACGCCGAAGTCATTAAATCGATGCGGGCGGCCGAAAAGCTTTTGACACTGGGTCAGGACGTGCGAAGCGTCAGACGTACCAAGAACGGTGAGATGATCTTGGTTCTGAAACGCGGAGCGCAAACTAGTGGGACGCGGACGACGTCGTCTCTGCCGTCAGAGACCAGTGCGGTACAGAGCTCGAGAAGACTTCTGTACGCCTAAGAGACGGTCCCTTTGGCACGCAGGTAGCCTACCTTAAGGTACCGGTTGCGGAAGCCAAAAAGGTAATGGAGCGAGGGAAGTTGAAGATCGGCTGGTCAGTATACTCAGTAAGCAAACTTCAGCCGCCTTCAGCGGACAGGTGCTATCGGTGCTTAGGGTCGCACAAGTCCGACGACTGTAGCAACCTGTGTCGTCGTTGTGGTGAGGAAGGGCACAAGGCACAGGAATGCGATAAGGCACCAAAGTGCCTCATCTGGCAATCTTTCGACAACCTATGCGAAGGTACCAACGCGAATACGTGTGGTGATGCCTACAGGCTAGTGATGGCCAAAACCAAAGGGGACTCTTCACCCTCCGAACGGTCCCCGGATAGGTTGGCGAGGATTATCGCGGTACTCTTCCCGTCCCGAGCCACAAGTCCCAGGTCTCTTGCACCGGGTGCGGCCGAAACGGTGGGTCCGGTTTCGAACGAAGAGTTGCTCGCGGTGGCCAAATCCCTGTTAACGGACAGGACTTGATGGAGTTTCGAACAGCGCTTTCGTTGCAGCAAACATAGTGAACCAGAACATGTTCAGGCTTGCTATGCAAAGATGCCTAGATGAGTGAAGATTCCTCGAAAGATGGAAAAGGCAGAAATTGTGTGTTGTTGCCGAAGGCCGGGAAGCCGCCGGGCGACCCATCGGCGTATAGACCAATCTGTCTTATAGACACGACGGGCAAGTTGCTAGAGAGGATCATCCTCAACAGGCTGACCCCGTACGCAGAGGGTACGGACGGCCTGTCAAGCAATCAGTTTGGTTTTTGTAAGGGTAAGTCCACGTGTTAAGATTATCGCCGATGACGTAACCTTGAAGGTCTACGGGGAGTCAATTCCCGAGGTAGAACTGACCGCAGCACACGCGATCAGCACGGTGGCGGATTTGATGAGCGCTAGAGGCCTGGAGCTCGCTCAACATAAGACGGAGGTGGTTATCGTCAACAACCGCAAGTCGGTTCAACATGCACTGATTCATGTGGGTGAAGTCGCGATCGCATCAAAGCAGAGTTTGAAGCTTCTTAGGGTCGTAATAGACGACAAGCTGACAAGAATTTGGCATGACTAACTAGTGATTGGTTAGTAAGAGAAAACAGGCTGGGCGCGGGGAAGTCAATGAGAGGTTTGCACATATGTTGAGGTAAGAGAGTCTCAGCGGGTGGCAACCGCAGTCGCCACCTCGAGGCATGGCATAAGAGTGAGCACATAGGTGTTAGTATGGACTGCACATGCTGAGGTAAGAGGATCGTAGCGTAGAACTATTGGCACCTACCGCTATCGACATCTCGAGGCAGTGTTGTCCTACACCCAGTGAAAAAAAATTCTGCTCTTTGATTTTACTCTATCTTAACGATTTTATAGTCTTAACTAAGCAAGTGCAACTAATAGAGGGATATTTCAATTTTCTAAATGTCATGTCAAACTTATGGAAAAAAATGCACACCAGAGCCACAGAAGCGCGCGCACTGAAAATACACTCCAGTGAAAACACTTCAGTGTATTTCCAGCGCGCGTGCACCAGTGTCTCTGGTGTGCATTTTTTTTTTAATAGTTGGACATGACGTTTAGAAAGTTCAAATATCCCTTTATTAGTTGCCATTACTTAGTCAAGACTATAAAATCGTTTAGATAGAGTAAAGTCGAAGAGCAGATTTTTTTGCACTGAGTGTAGGACAACACTGTCTCGAGGCATGACAGAGGAGAGTACAGTGAGCTACCAAGTCAGTCTCACATAGTATGTAAGAGGCTAGCACCCAAGTTAGCCTCGTATGGCATGTCAGAAGTTAGAACCTAAGTAAGTCCTACATGATGTGTCAGAGTGTGTGTCAGGAGGAGTGGCAGGGTGTGCTTGAGTGAGCACTAGGGTGGCTCAAATTAGTATAGGAAAAACTTTTTTCAATTTTTTTGATGGGCCACCCTCTTATTTGGTTCTATTTGATACCCTGATGCTCTGGACAAAATTTCAGCCAAATCGGTCAACGTTTAGGCGCTGCTAAACTCGTTGGAAGTTTATATGAAAAAATGTATGCAGAAACATCCAAAAACATTGAATTGCAGTCGGACGGCACAACTTACGATAAAGAACTATAATACTCATTCAGATCTTGAAGAATTTAATACACAATGTTATGCAGAAAACCGCGAGAAGATTAGAGTTTGCCCGGCAAAGTTATTAGCATTTCTCCGAAGTGGGGTTTGAGGAAATTTCGTTTCTTTTACCTTTGAATAGAAATAAATTCACCCCTACAACACTCCAGTAAAATGCTAATATCTTTGCCAAATAAACTCTAATATTAAACTTCTCGCGGTTTCAGCATAACATTCTGTATTTAATTCTACAAGAACTGAATGAGGATCATTGTTCTTGATCGTAAATTGTGCGGTCCAACTGCAAATCACTGTTTTTCGATGTTTCTGTATACATTTTCCCATATAAACTTCCAACGAGCACAGCCCAAACGCTGACTGATTTGGGTGAAATTTTGTCCAGAGCATCAGGTCATCAAATAGAATCGAATAAGAGGGCGGCCTATCAAAAAATTGATAAAATGTTTTTTGAGCCACCCTAGTGAGCACCTAAATAAGTCTCTAATTAGTGTGCTAGAGTGTGAACCAGATGGCAGGGTGAGCTGAGCATCCAAGTTAGACTCACATGGTATGTTAGTGGTAAGCATCTAAGTAAATAAGACTCATATGATGCGTCAGAGTGTGTGTTAGAGAGAGCACCCAAGAAGCCTCATACGGGACGAGTGCCTGTGTGAGCGTGAATGAGCGAGTACAGTACGTACTGCCTATCCCCCAGAAGTAATGCTGGGAGGCAGTTCCTGGGGAGGTCTCAGGGTATTAGCAGAGAGGGTAACTCGTAATTTTTCGCTACTTGAGTGGGTTTAGTGGGCCGGCCTTCTGTCAACTCCACTCCCTGAGTTATAATTTCAGGTGTCTGTTTGCAGATTTGCCTCCATCCCACTACAAAAAATAAAGAAGCATCAAAAAGTAGTAGAATGCTTTTGTTACCTGTTGATGGTATTGGTCTGCGTGGAATTACTTTTGGATTTGTCCGATTGACGTTTGAATTTTTGCCTGCAGAAGCAGTTGGGTCGTTTTGGGAAATTGGTTGTTTGTCCTAATGAAATTTTAAAACGATCTTTCTGAGCTTCTTTTGTTTGGAGGATATTGGGAATATGATTTAAACGCTATTAATGGAAAACTGAAAATTTGAAAAACTACTGCGACACAAGATCTAACTACTGCACACGATGTTCAATTGACCACCATAGTCTTGTCCATTGTCGGTCTATGTCCTAGTAGGGAGAACAAAGGGACGGGGTCAGTCTTGACAAACTAAACTGCCAGGTCCAATTGAACAAAAAAATAATATTGATAAATTAGAAATATAAACAACAGTATTAGTAAACTCCAAAATATCAATCGTCTTCTTCAACAGCTTTCTAAACCTCAAGGACAACATCATCAAACAGTTCGACAAACCTGAAAAGTCTCCATTCTCCAGCCTCAATCTCTTCAAACTGGACACCACCGGAAACAATAACCAACCGTTCAGCCTCAAAGAACTATCCACCATGAAAAATCTACGCTCACTGGCCACTTCGCATCTTTCCTCGTTGACCCTAAATGCCGAGGACTTCGCAGATTTTGGCCTTGAACTGGAAGAGCTTCGCATCACCCGCAGTGGGTTGAAGTCCATCAAAAACCGCGCATTTGCCAATCTGCGTGGCCTCAAGCGGCTAGATCTCAGCGAAAACCGTATCGACAGTGTCGAAGCAAACGCTTTCAACGAAATCGGCCACACACTCCTGTCGCTTCGAATCTCACACGGTTTTGGAGGACAGCTGTTTCAAATCCCTCACGAATCGTTCCGACAGCTGACAACGCTGGAGGCCCTGGACCTGAGCAATAACAAACTGAAAACCGTGAATGAAAACAGCTTCCATTTTATGGAGAACCTCGTCAGTCTGGAACTGCACGACAACCAGATTGATACCCTGCCGAAAGGGACCTTCCAAGGTGATATTCACTGCAAGCTAAAGATGATCTCGCTCAGATATAACAATCTCAAGCAACTATCGACGCACTCGTTTGCCGACTTGGGGCAACTGAATGCTCTGTACCTGGATGACAACCGAATTGAGACCATAGAGAAGCGCGCCTTCGTGAACATGAACAACCTGAAGGTGCTGAACCTGAGAGGCAACAAGCTGAGCAAAATTTCTGATGAATCGTTCCAGGTAGGTTCTCTGATACCAATCGAATTTCATTTGATTTTTATTTTACGTTTAAAATAATATGATTAAAGTTCTTAATGAGACCTACATTTTCTTCGATGAAGACCACCAAATAAAGTTCCATTATGCACCCTCCCAATAGTTTTCACAAAAGATCTTTCTAAATTCCGATGAGTAAAACTTAGAGTGTCTATGAATAAAATCCTGAAAACGGTAATTTCGGACACATTGTTTCGGGGTTTTAAAAAAAAATCATTCAAATCGCAATTAAACTTACTGAACAAATATATATATTTAGGCAAATTAATGAATAGTTTCTCTCACTTACCCCTGTTCTTTGTTTGCGCCCGTCTGCTCTTACCCAACCGTTTCTTACCACCGGCACCTCCACCACCAGCACCGCCCTTCCTCTTCGGACCGTCACCCATGGAGGACTTTTTGTCGTTCCGTTTCGATCCTTTCTTCTTGCCACCGTACCCAAATTTGGCGTTCTTGGCCGCTCTCTTCGAATTAACCTGCTTCTTTCCGCCCGCACCTCGCACGGTTCCCTTCTTCTTTTTCTTGCCGCCGCCTTCCTCGTCGTCATCCAAAAAGTCCAGATTCGATAGCTTGCCCTTGCGGAACTTCTTGATGTCGTCCAACATCTTCCTTCGCTCCTCGTCACGTTTCTCGGTGGTCTGCCGTTGAATCAACTTGCCAATGCGGCGCTGTTCTCGAAGTTGTCGAGTGCGCTCGGACTTTGCGATACCTTCCTGCTTGGCCAGCAGCACTTTCCGGATGCGCTGCATATGCTCATCTGTTTTGGCCATCTCGGCAAAATAATCGTCCGGACGTTTAGTTTGAACTCCCATATCGTGCAGTCGCTTGATGCCTTCCACAACAGCTGCTTGCGCTTGCCGGTGGAAAAGAATTTCCCGCTTGAAATCATTCAACACCGGATCCTGTTCAGGGGCGACGTAGGGTATTTTCTTGTTGCCTTTGAACTGGTTTTCGCGTTTCTGTTCGTGCTTTTCCATCTGGATGGCTAGCTCCGGTGTGATTGGGGCTAATTCATTCACCAGGTCCAGTCTTTCCACCCATGGGGCCTTGAGGATAATGGATTCCAACGCAGCTTTCAGTTTGATTGGATTGTTAACCGGGTCCACACGTTTCTTCGCTATTACGTTGAGGCCGGGCTTTAGGACACCCTTTGCCAAGGCTTCTCGTAACTGAAAATTCAAGACTGATAGGAAACCCATCCGAACTAGGATATAATGAAACTCTTACCTCGTCATCCTCGTCGTAGGAAACATAACTTGAATCAGAGTCTTCACTTCGGGCGTCAAAATCCGTCATTGTGGGTGTTTATTTCGATAGGTAAAACGTGGGAAAAGTTAAATTAATTAGAACGAAAAACACAGCAGAAACACGAGAACACCACTGTTTGGCAGAGTCGGTAAACACATGTGCTTCGGAGCTCGTTTGTTTTGAAAATGAAATTAGCCGCCGCCGGCCGACCGATCGATCAAATCCGAAAACGGCTGTCACACGAACACAACGAGGGGTCAGCAGATGGGGTGTCATTTTTACACGCTTAATTCGTTACAATAACTCAAATATTCATAACTGAAAATCTACCCAAAATATCCACGAATAAACTCAAAATCGGGCTCAAAATAATTGGCAAAAATCTAAAGAAATTTACAAATAACTTTTATGTGTGCGTTAATAATAATAATGACACACTGGTGATATAAGTACCATGAATAGAAGTAATAAACTACATATAGAGGAAGATTGTCACTGTCGTCACTGGCGAAACATCTTTTGCTGGCGAAGATAGGGCACTAAATGTCAACGAAGAAAAAATCAGTACGTTTTGACAGATAGGTACCCAACATGTTTGGAAACGGAAACAAGCGATAATCGTCCTCTATAGTTTATTAACTCTATTGTACCATGGTACAAGAATCTTGAAATGAGTACCATACAAATTCAAGCTCTATCTGGAATAAGGGCGAATGTCGCAAGAGAGAATTCTCTTCGCCGACTTCCCCTCTTTTAAATTAAAGTGACAAGCAGATGATTTCTTTGCGGTTTCTCCTCTCAGAACGAAAGAAAACAATGAAAACTTGCTTTCTGAGCTGATAAGCCGCCATGAAATCCCCTGCTTGTCACTTTTATTTAAAAGAGGGGAAGTCGACGAAGAGAATCCTCTCTTGCCCTTTTACCAGATAGAGCTTGAATTATTGTATTAATTAAAGATAGTCTTGGAATAATTTTCATGTGTGTCCTTAGTATAACCACCCGCTATTTGAGATTCAACATATTTACAATTTATTAGTCAAATAAGAGTATATGTGTGTTTTCACATATATGCTATGCGAATTCAAATGTCCATTTTAGGGAAATGCTATTGTGGATTAACTTGACCAAATGGATTCGAAGGTCGGTTCACTTGCCTATTTCAAACGTTAAATTAATAATTAAACGGAATTCCCTTTTGCAGCAAGGTTTGTCAAACTCAATAAATGTTAGGTAGATTACCTTGTTTTTTGCTCCTTGTCTTTCAAAACAGATGTCAAAACATCCTAAAAAGAAAAAGAATAATTTCAAGGGAAACAGCAAAAAGTACGTGGCAAACTTGTCAGTTTTCACAGATTTTACTATGAAAACGGGAGTGAAGGTGAAACGGCGATTTTAACGGCTGTTCAAGGATCAACTATTTCGAACGGTCGAGTCTAATAGGGAAATCCACGTGATATATCCACTGAGTGAAAGCTGTTGAGTATTCCTTTTAGCTATGTAGGTTTTCTTTTAACATGCGCTTGATGGGGAAGCGTCATTAACAGTATAATGAAAACATAAATTTCCCCATACTAATTTGCATGCAAACTTGAAACGGCTTGTGCTAAATCAGTTTTAATCCAAATGAGCTCAAATTTTCAGAGGACACTCGGAACATGGTGAAGAATCAGATGAGCACTGTGGAGCAAAATCGATTTTTTGAACCACCCTAGTGAATATTGTGTCAGTAAAGAACATCAGTCAGCGAAGAAAGTACGTGAAAATCCATATCAATTATGTTCCCGTTCGGTTGCAGTTTGATTCAGCGTCGGACATATCAATCATCTCCGATAAATTGTGGCGACAAATCGGACAACCTCAAGGAATTCTACCGTCATGCAACGCCAAATCTGCTTCAGGAGTATCACTTGATCTCGCACGGGAATTTTTGTATAATGTAAACATCAGTGACAAAACGAAGAGATGTTTGTGTCGTGTTGCTTCACCCAATCTGGAGTTAAACATTCTTGGCTCTGACTGGATTGAGCTTTTCGGATTATGGGATGTGCCTATCAGTTCGTTCTGTAACAAGGTCAGATACAGTTCTGTAACAAAGTCAGTTATTCAAACTTTGCAAACTTTGGGGCTTTGCACGAAAACAAAAGTGCGATTGACCCTAAAAGGAGAACCAAAACCAATTCACCGTCCAAAACGTCCTGTTTCATACAGTGTACAAGGTGCGGTAGAAGATAAACTTCATCGATTGCAGAATTTGGGAATCCTCGAACCAATCAATCATTCAGATTGGGCAGCACCGATCGTCGTAGTGCGGAAACCAAACAGTACGGTTCGCATTTGTACTGATTTTTCAACGGGTCTCAACAATGTTTTGGAGTCGAATCAGTGTCCGTTTCCTTTGCCAGAAGACATTTTCACCAAGTTGGCCAGATGCAAGTTTTTCAGTCACATCGACCTGTCAGACGCCTATCTACAAGTGAATCCCCGTGATCAGCATCTGCTAACAGTCAACACCCACAAGGGACTTTTCCGCTACACTCGCCTCACAACTGTTATAACGGTAATTACTATTCGATTGTTGTCGACACGCATTCAGTAAGTGGCCAGAAGTCATCTCTATCAAACGTATTACAACGTCCGCTACAGTGGCCATGTTCCGTGAGATCTTTTCCAGAAATGGAATGCCGGAAACTTTGGTTACAGACAACGGTACACAGTTCACCAGTGAAGATTTTGAAGCCTTTTTCAGTAACAGTGACGTCCTACATTTGAAGACGCCGCCGTATCATCAACAGTCAAACGGACTCGCCGAGAGATTCGTCGACACATTCAAGCGAGGACTTCGTAAAATCACATCGGGGGAAGAAACACTCCGCGATGCTATTGACACTTTTCTTCTGTGCTACCGCTTCACTCCTTGTCGTAGCACACCTGATGGTGACTTCCCACCATCAGAACTGTTACTGGGTAGAAAACTAAGGACATCATTAGATCTACTGAAACCATCAGCTCGTTCTACAAGCAAGCCGAATCAAAGCAAGAAAGCCAGTTCAACCGTAAGCATGGCACAAAAGCAAGAAACTACGATGCAGAAGAGCTGGTTTGGACGAAAGTACATCGAAACAATACCTGGTCATGGGAACCCGGTCAAGTACTAGAACGGATTGGTCGAGTCATCTACAACGTGTGGCTACCAGAAAAGCGGAACCTTATTAGGTCACACTGCAATTAAATGAAGAAACGGTATGAATCAGAACAACTAGCATCAACAGCGCAAAACAAGTGTACTCAAATCCCGCTCAGTAGACTTTTGGATTCATGCGGTCTCTGACCCTGAAACGCACCATCTATTTGACGGTGGGCTCATCGTCTGACACAATCTGTCAGAGCGACTGACATCTAACGAGCGAGCAACAGTTACAGTCATTCATTGAGTGCATTCACTACCACCGCGACAGTAACCACGCCGCGTTTTTCAACTACCTGTCTAATAAGCCTTTTGTAGATAGTCAGTTTGGTACGGCGGGAAACTCTTCGATCGACAAAAATAGTGACTATGGAAAGCTTTCTATCGATCATCTCGAGCCATTTTTTTGAAAACACTGCAATCCCCAACCGTAAGCATTAGTTTTAGGGTTTTAAATAGCATTAAAGGTGCTTCAAATCTTTATAACATGCAAATGCATTGAAGTTCTCATCTAGCATTACATCTGCATCATTAATGCTGCAAGATCAAATGTTTATTAACAATAAATTATTATTTAATAAATTACAGTATCCCCCCGCTCATTCGGACCTCGCTAGTCCGATGACTCGTTAGTCCGGATCTCGCTAATTCGGAATTTTCCGGATTAAAAAGTATCAACACCCATTTAAACACATTATGCTGTCAGTTTTCAAATTTGTGCTGTGATTTTGTTTTGGTTCATTTGTATGGATTTGACAGTCGGATTAACGGGAGAAACCTCGATAGTCCGGCCATACATTTGTCGGATCAGCGGGGGGATACTGTATATATTTTGGAAGACCGTTTTATTTGAATCCCTGATGCTCTGGACAAGTTTTCAGCCAAATCGGTCAACGTTTGAGCGGACTAAACTTATACGAAGAAAAGTTTATATGGAAAACTGTATAGAGAAACATCAAAAAACAGTAATCTGTAGCTATAGATAGCACCATTTACGATGAAAAACTATGATACTAATTCAATTCCTGCAGAATTAATTACAAAATGCTATGCTCAAAACCGCAAGAAGATAAGAGTTTTCCATGTGAAGTTATTAGCATTTTGCTTAGCATAAATTGAATCTGTATTATCTATGAAAAATTCCCACTAACCTATTACTTTTATTTTCACAGAACCTTCCTGAGCTGGAAAAAGTTGATCTCGCCTACAATGCCTTAACATCCTTCGACTTTGACTATTTCGATCAGGTAACTTTTAATTTTTCATTTCCATTTAAATTTTCCGTGAAATGTTTTATCTCGTTTTATTGTCGAGTCGATTCTTTGATTTATCTAAGGGCAATTAGGTTTTCCAAGCAATCCATATGTTTTGAAACCGCCAATAAATTTAAAAACTAATAAAAAATTAAGAAAAAAAAATAATAGATTAATAAAAAGAAAACATTAAAAAATTCCTGCAATTTAAAATTGGAATGATATTCTTGCTCCTTAAAACAAAATCATACCAAATCAATCATAGTTCATTAGTCAAGAAATATTGATTTCGTGGAAAAAAATGTCGTTAAATAAGTCAAGAATAAAATGAGATCAAATCGACGACGGGAGAAGTCAATGGATAACCATCTTATGCTGACGTACGCATATTCTACTGAAACATTCCAGGTCGGTTCACTGACTTCGTTGGAAGTAGACGTCAGCCATAATCGCATTATGGCGCTCGGTGAAATAATCGTCCCGACTTCGAACGAATCCTCCCTAGTGCAGCTGGCGCATGCCTCCACCGCTCGAGAGCACGTGGCTTCCCTTAGCAACATAAAGAAGTTGGACATGTCCAGCAATAATATAAGCAGTATCGATGTTGGCTATTTCAAACCGCTGGAACTATCACTGGTGAAACTTTCACTGGCCGTTAATCAAATCAGCAACATCAGTCGGGAAGTGTTTGGTCATCTACCGCTACTACAGTGGCTAAATTTGGAGAATAACGTTATCAGTGTTGTCGATTTCGATACATTTTACAACACCAAGAATCTGCAGGTTTTGAAGCTGTCCAATAATATGCTCACGGACATACCAGCTGAACTATTCCGAAATGTTCGAGGACTCCGCATATTAGAAATGGCTCACAACAACTTAAAGTACTTGCCCGACAATCTATTACTGCAGGATGGTTTGGAACGACTGGATTTGTCTCATAACCAGTTCACAAAAATTCCAGCAACATCGCTGTCTAATTTGGCCGCATTGGCTCTATGTGATCTGGATCTAAGCCATAACCACATCGGAGCAATTCACAGTGTTGATTTGTCAAACAAATTCAGGGTAAATTTTCACAATACATTCTATTGTTTCGATAAAAACTATTTTCTTGTTATAGTCACTATCAGTTCTGGACTTGTCCGATAATCGATTGGTTCGGCTGGAAGATGCTGCCTTTGCCACCCTTCCTCGTCTGTCGCTGCTTGATCTATCGCACAATTATGAACTGGAGCTAATGGGCAAAGCATTCGTGGGGTTGGAGAATAGTCTCATTGAGTTGCGGCTAGAAAATATATCACTGACTGCAGTTCCGGAAATTTCCAACCCGTCACTACGTGTTCTGAAGCTATCGCACAATCGTCTACCATTCATACCACCAGAGTTGGCAAACAATATGTCATCCTTACGGGTATTAGATCTTTCCGAAAACGACCTGATGCATGTTCCTTTAATAACACATTCATTGCATAATCTGAAGTATGAGCGTAAATTTTAATGGAAAACCACGATTTCATTACAAAATATTTCAATTGTAGATCTCTATCTTTAGCGGGTAATCCTATTACAACCATGACAAACACGAGTCTTCTGGGGACCGCTGATACATTAGAACATCTTGATATTGCTAATCTGGACCTAAATAGCTTTGAGGTATTCAAGAATTACTTTTCCTGTAAATATCATTAACTCTCACAATTGTAAATCCTTCATAGAATGGTGTTCTCAGTAAGTTAAACTTCCTAAGAACTCTAAAGATATCAACTTATCCAAATATTCAACAATTCAACATCCCTCGTGTTCTGGAGAACACCCACAGTCTTCGAGAGCTCTGGATCGAAGCTCCTAAACCACCATCTCGGTTCGAATCATCGGGATCAGCACCAAAAATACCCAAGCCCGTATCTGTTACAAGTAGCGATATGCGACGAGAAATGGAAGGAAACTTGCCTCGAAAACTGAAAAGTATAACATTCAGTGGTTCTGGTTTCAATCGGCTCGGCGAGACCGTGCTCAGAGGGATCCAATCCGTCAGTTTACATGTTTCGTTGTACAACACGTCCATCGCGGATCTGCCCAATGACTTCTTCAAGAACATCGGTAAAAGTGTAAGAAACATTTCTTTGGATTTGGAGTACAGCAATGATCAACTGAAAGCACTGCCTAATCCGAACTCGGCTCATTACTTGCACCTGCCTGAACACTTATTTCTTACCAGCCTTCACATTTCCGGCAATTCCCTGTCATGTGACTGTGAAATTGGGTAAGTTTAGCTCATTGGTTAGTAATTTCAAATACGCACTATTCGAACAAATCTTTTCAGCTGGATTGAATTTTGGCAACGAAAACGCCGTCAGTACATGTGTCCCGCTCAACCGTGGACCGAAAATAGCAGTTTCAACAGCTACCACAGGCACCAGGTGAGCTCACAGGTATCGCACACCAGCGATGACTGCGAAGACTCCGCCAACAACCTGCGAGAGGCCACGTGCAGCAACAAAAAAGACGAAAGCCTGCTGGAAGTTCTGAAGCGGGATCTGGAATGTGGATGGGGCAGCGCAGCACCCAAGCTAGGCATCGTGCCTGCGATAGCTTTCGTATCGGTGTTTGTGGTTCTGCTAATCTGACTCATTCGGTATCTGTTCAAAATGTACAGCGAGTTCTACGACTACTTGGAGCAACTATACAGTGACCGGGGAGTGATGAACGGTTCGGCCGCAGCCGTGTCCTATGTGGACGACACGTGTGACTATGGAAGCGAGTATGATCTGGAGTTGGATGAACTGTAAGCCAATTCCGGTGTTTAGGTTTTGCAAGTTTATATTTTTTTTATTTATTCAAATTCATAACATATGATGCATTTTTAAGTTATTTGTAGCTTATACGATATTTTGATGAAATATTTTTAGTTTTATATTACAGAGAGATTCTAGGAGTGAATTCAGTGTGCCAAGATTCTTGATGTTTATAGATAAATTAAAGAAATAGTAAGTCGAATAAAATTATACTAATCTTCATTATTTCTATCCGAACGATGGTAAATCTTCATAACGCTGATGCTTTGTTGGTAGGAATGTAATTTAATAAATTTGATGGTAGGTTTATAAGGCCTTCTAGAACAAAAAGTCGAATCCCTAAAGCTTGATACCGGAGGGACCATTGAAATAGGGAGATATCGAAGAATGGAAGAAGCATTGAAATGGATACTAGATCGAAAAATGCTCGTTACTATGAAAAACGACAACTAAACAAATGCCATTCTTGTTTTTTAAACTTTACCGCGAGTTTTTCTGACATTTCTCTAGTCTTGCACATATAGGGGAAGGTGGTCGGTTGTCGGCACCCTTTTGTTTTTGGTCCATAACTTTCGTCCAATTACACAATGTGGTGACCTTTGCATACCAAGGGAAGCATATAGGCATTTGCTTTATTTCATCTATTGGCAAAATTTTATTTCCAATTTTGTTGAGCGTTGATTTTATGCCGTTTCGAAAAAGGTGGTCGGTTGTCGGCAGCCTAAAAATCCAAAAATTAAAAACTATGAAGTGGAGGCGTTATGGCTGGAAAGATAAAAATTTATTGTTTCATTAGCAATGAAATTATTACATTTAAGTAAATTATACACATTTTATAAAGATTTCAAAAATTGTTAGTGACAGGGATTAACGACAGATATTGAGATGTACAACAAGAGGAAGACATTCTTAAGGGATTACGACAGCAAAGGGATAGATGGACGACGATTATAATCTAACATCTAACATCAGCAACTTTCAAAAATTGGTGGACAAGGGACATGTATTCGAGATCAAGACCAGCCAACACTTCCCTAATAGGCTTTGGCTGCTTTCCTCGGACCCGAAGATGTTCAGTTAGCGTAGATCTGGGGAATATCCTACAACAAATGTAAATATGAAATGAGTTCCGTTTTCCATTTACGAACAAAATATCGTAAGTTAATCAAAAAGGCGCTTGGTGTGTTTGGCAGAACTCCGAACACACACAGAATAATCTGCACGTAATACATATATGTGCACACTAATAGATTGTGAATAGCCCTATCAGCTAACTTCGAATTTGTGATAAAAATCGTTTTGTGCTGACGAAATATATTGCGAGAACAGAGAAAACTGCTAATTTTGCGGAGCAAAGAAGAAGAAGACTGAGTGTCGAAACTTCAAATGACATGCACTGTGCGAAAAGTGTTGATATTCCTTGATATCAAGAATATTCGAGGAATCTAAAATGTTTCAAAATCGCATAAATACGTAACGAAATGCCTTAAAAGAACCATAAAACTTATTTAAAATATATACCGGCATGTAACACTTGTTTAAAGTTACATATTTTCTTTGATTTCAATAATCAACATTCACACCGAATAAATCAACAAACATTATTTTCCGTGCATCAAGTGATTTGACGTCTGCGGAACAACTTTCCGACGGTCGACCGTCGGACCCTCGTTCGAATTTTTCTATCTTCTCACAATATGTGCGGCTGCTCATGATACATATTATTATACTTCACTGGACATCATTTTCGATGTTCAAGTCGAAATACACGTGTTCAAATGGCTGTCAGTTGACCCAACTAAAACCCGCATTCGTTGGGTCGAGGTTGTGGCCCAAACAGCGAATCGCGACTGTACACTAATTTGTTTTGAGTGCGTCCTGGGGTAGTGGATAGTTATGGGCGTACATATAAATCGTAAAATTAAAATTAATGGATTTTCGCCGATAAATATGTGCGGATTATTGACGAGTTTGCGTTGACGATGTTGAACTCGCCCGGATAAAAATGTACCATTGGATCAATAGTATCCAACTTTTTATTCCTGATCTGCTATGATATCGGAAGCACCCAAGGGTTGGGATCACTGGCTCAAGTGAACCACGCCGGTTCATCCGGATTCATGAAGCCTGCCGCCAAGGCTTCTGCTTCCGAGTTTGCCCCATTCAATGCGCCCGGAAGCAATTTTGGAAGACATGATGTATTCCACTTCCAGCGAAACGGCATTTTCTCTCTTTGTAGTGGCATTGTGTATAGGTAAATATCTGCATACAAAGGCGAAATAATCCGAGAAAAAATTCGGAGTTGTGAGTCGTTCCTGATTCCATTTTTATTCGCTTAATATGCAGATGGAATTTTAGCAACAACTTCCCGCACAATGAAAAACAATAGAGGTATTATCGCGCTCTTCTCAAATACTCAGCTCTTCGCGATGGCAGCATCTCAAGACAGCGTTGCCGAAGGGGGGGTAAGCTCGATGGGGCCCCTCTTGAGAACTGCTGGAATACAGTCAAAGCAGCTATTAACGACGCAGCGGAGAACAACGTCGGGTATATGGAACGAAGTCGACGGAACGATTGGTTCGACGAAGAGTGCAGACAGATTCTGGAGGAGAAGGACGCAGCGCGGGCGGTCGCGCTGCAGCAAGGTACCCGGCAGAACGTGGAACGTTACAAACGGAAGCGGAGACGGCAGACCCGCCTTTTTCAGGAGAAGAAACGCCGCCTGGAAGAAGCGGAGTGCGTGGAGATGAAACAACTGTGCCGTTCTAAAGAAACACGCAAGTTCTATCAGAAGCTCAACGCATCCCGCAAATGCTTCGTGCCGCGAGCCGAAATGTCCAAGGATAAGGATGAGAGCATCTTGACGGACGATCGTGTGGTAATCGAAAGGTGGAAGCAGCACTACGAGGAACATTTGAATGGCACTAACAGTACAAGCAGTGAAAGTCAAGGCAGCGGAGGAGATGACTACCTCTGTTCAACGGGCGATGGAAGCCAATCAGCCCCCACCTTAAGGAAAGTTAATGATGCCATCCAACAGCTAAAGACCAATAAAGCAGCTGGTAAGGATGGTATCGGAGCAGAGCTCATCAAGATGGGCCCGGAAAAGCTGGCCACTTCCCTGCATAAACTGATAGTCAGAATCTGGGAAACTGAACAGCTACCGGAGGAGTGGAAGGAAGGGATTATATGCCCCATCTACTAGAAAGGCGACAAGCTGGAGTGTGAGAACTTTCGAGCGATCACCATCCTTAATGCCGCCTACAAAGTGATATCCCAGATAATCTTCCGACGTCTGTCACCACTAGTGAATGAGTTCGTGGGAAGTTATCAAGCCGGCTTCGTTGGCGGCCGCTCGACAACGGACCAGATGTTTACTGTACGGCAAATCCTTCAAAAATGCCGTGAATATCAGGTCCCAATGCATCATCTGTTCATTGTTTTCAAGGCGGCATACGGCAGTATATAGACCGCGTAGAGCTATGGAAAATTATGGACGAGAACAGCTTCCCTGGGTAGCTTACCAGACTGATCAAAGCTACGGTGGATGGTGTGCAAAGCTATGTAAAGATTTCGGGCAAACACTCCAGTTTGATCGAATCGTACCGGGGACTAAGACAAAATGATGGACTTTCGTGCCTGTTGTTCAACATTGCGCTAGAAGGTGTCATGCGGATAGCCGGGTGTAACAGCCGGGGTACGATTTTCAACAGATCCAGTCAATTTATTTGTTTCGCGGATGTCATTGACATAATGATAACGGTACTGGACAATAATCGGTTTGTAGTCTGAAAACGCTTTGCCCATAGTGGCTACCTGTGTGCTGCGGATAGAGCCACTTCTCTGCTCTCAAGCCAGTAGAGGAATATGTTAAAATTACTCCCATGAGCAAAATTATTTTGCACTTATTACTTATTACATTTTACATAACATTTTTTTATTACACTCATTACATTTTTTGTTCCTCGAATGTCTCTTTCCATGATCCACAAGGGCGCACGAACGTACGAGACATGACTTTACGATGGTTTACACTCGGGTTTACATATTCCGTGTATAGTAGAAAATCGAAAATTTGTTTTCAATAAAATGAAATATCTGCAGTTATCAGACGTCGCAACTCATTTCTGATTAGTGCGCATGATAGTACATCCATTCGTGCATGATGCGCGCTACTAATGAAATATTTCAAATTGTCGCGACTCGCGTCGCAGCGCGAGTGCTCAATCGCGCGGTCCGGTTTGGTGGACCGACAATACATTCCTGCACCAATCAGCCGTTGAATCTCGTGAAATTTCGTAACGAGTGCTTATTACAGTATACCCCCGCTGATCCGACAAATGTATGGCCGGACTATCGAGGTGTCTCTCGTTAATCCGACTGTCAAATCCATACAAATGAACCAAAACAAAATCACAGCACAAATTTGAAAACTGACAGCATAATGTGTTTAAATGGGTGTTGATACTTTTTAATCCGGAAAATTCCGAATTAAGGTAGCCTCACACCTCGGGAATTTGGTTCGCGGAATTTTTCCCCATGCATTTTTACATATGCGATGTTTTCGGGATTTGAGCACGGAAAATCAAAATCCCGGCCCCATTTAAAATGCACGAGGTCCCAAATCCGGCGGAAAATTTTCCCGAGGTGTAAGGCAGCCTTTAGCGAAATCCGGACTAACGAGTCGTCGGACTAGCGAGGTCCGGATAAGCGGGGGGATACTGTAATTGCATTTCTACTAGTTTTCCTCACGAAATATTTCGCTGTTCACACTAAGGGTCTGTCTCAATTGGATAATTAAACTGAAATTAAACTTAAAAGTGACATTTCAATAATTATCAAATAACCCTGCTCGCAGAGCAAGATTACTTTTGACAGATATCGAATCATTTTCCATCGATGTCCTATTGGAATTGCTGGGTAGCACCAACCATTCTTATGACTGGGTTATTTGCTAATTTTCGAACTGTCACTTTTAAGTTTAATTCTCCAAATGAGACAGAGCCTAAATCGAACTGCACAGTTTGAAAGTGGGACGGATGAGAAGTGTGATCAAAACTGTCACACATGCAATTCGACAAAAGAATTGTCAAAACTCAAGTTGTTGTTTGATTGTCTGAAGTATAGTAATTTGCTCTAATTCATTAATATTTTTTATCAAAAACTATTTCCGAAAAAGTATTTATACTGCTGAAAGAGAAATTTCAAATTGGCCTTTCCCGTCAAAAATTGTATCTCGTTTTATTGTCTCAGGCTCTGTCTCATTTGGAGAATTAAACTTAAAAGTGACAGTTCGAAAATTAGCAAATAACCCAGTCATAAAAATGGCTGGTGCTACCCAGCAATTCCGATAAGACATCGATGCAAAATGATTCGATATCTGTCAAAAGTAATCTTGCTCTGCGAGCAGGGTTATTTGATAATTATTGAAATGTCACTTTTAAGTTTAATTTCAGTTTAATTCTCCAAATGAGACAGACCCTCAGTCGATTCTTTGGCTTATTTAAGGTCAACTTTCCTAAATTTCAACTTGCTTTGCTTTCTCTTTCTTTCGACTTTGATATACGGGAATACCATTCATCGATTGTTAATATGTATACACAAAAAGCCTACATACTTTGGAATTTGCAATTTGTTCTATGATGTATATCTGTTTCGTGCAAGTACTTCACCATGATGAATGCCGAGACATCTTCTACCGACGTTTTCAGACTAAGATAAGTGGCTCCAGAATCTGCAGAATTTTGCACGCTGAAGGTTTGACTTGGAAAGTTTTGGAATGCAAATAAGCTATATTCAAATAAAAGAACAGGAAATACTCCGATTCTGCTCGGAATTGATGTCATTTGAGTGGGATCAATAATCTTGTATTTGATGATGAAGTGAAGTGTCGCTTAAAATCAAAGGTATACACAGCAAAAAATGTTGTTGAATATTACATCGAAACAGCTGCAACCAACTGAATCCATCGGTTGTTGAATATTACATCGCACGATGTACTCGAGAACATTCTGCGTAATGAATGATAACGATGTAATTTTATTTCGACGCACTAATTTAACCGATGTAACTAAAGCGATGTAAAATGAAGTGATGTAATATGTATTCATTGTACCTGGCATTGTACATGCGATATGAACGAGTTAGTTTGTTTTTTTTTTCTTGCAACAAATATTTATTTCTTTATATTATTTATTTTTCATTATTTTAAAATCAATTATAAGTTAAAATCAATCGATTGAAGTAAAAGAAGTCATTTGCATTTTACTTTCAATTTGCCTTATTGTCGTTCTTTTTTGGGCTGGAGTGCGATGCTCTTCCGTTGATGCCGCCAGCCATCCGATGGTGGGTGCTGCCAACGCTGAACCACCGACACCGGGGCTGCGAAAAGATGTTCCCATCCCATCGAAACGAAATTGTTCGACCACCGTGCCATCGGGTGATGACTGTTTACTTGGCGGTACTGAGGAATTGCCGGATATGTATATCAGGAGATGCAGTATAGACAGGAGATGCAGCAACCCTAAAAAAGAAAACAAATGAAGTAATATTATCTATTGCAACTATCAAATAGAATAAGAAAATATTTGATGTCCTACAAATTTAATTGTAAATCCCTGTTCGATACAGGTACATTCTGTCCTATTTACATACTATCCAACAATAATATCGAATGAAACGATCTCAAAAGGAACTTGTTCGACGCATAAACAGAAACATAATCAACATTCTGGTCTGATCACTGAAGGCATCCCAATACTATTCGGTGTTCGCAGGAAGAATCATTTCGGAATCGCAGAGAGATTGCTTTCCGTTTTGAGTAGCAGCAAGATTTCGTTTGGAACGTTTCCCAGAACGGTTCCGTTCAGATTAGCAGAAGGATTCGGTTCTGAATCTAATTAGGATACTATACGACATCTCAGAAACATTCTGTCAGAAATAGTCCTGTTCGACGATTTCATCGGCGGCGGCAAGATAGATCATCTTCAACCAACGGGAGCGGCGTCACGCCATGGCAATCGGCGGCGGTTTGGGTCCGTTAGGAATTCCTACAGAAGTTCCTCTAGCAATGCCTCCAGAGGCTCTTTCAGGAATAACTACGGAGGCTCCTTCAGGAATTACTCCGGAAGCTCCTTCAGGAATTACTCCGAAAGCTCCTTAAGGAGTTACACAGCAAAATCCTCTAGAAATTCCTCCGGTAGTTGTGCCAGAAACTCCTCCGGCAGTTGCGCCAGAAATTTCTCCGGCAATTGCGCCAGAAATTCCTCCGGAAGTTCATCCAGAAGGTCCTCCGGAAGTTCATCCAGAAGGTCCTCCGGAAGTTCATCCAGAAGGTCCTCCGGAAGTTCATCCAGAAGGTCCTCCGGAAGTTCATCCAGAAGGTCCTCCGAAAATTCCTCCAGGAATTCTTCCGGAAGTTCCTCTAGAAATTCCTCCGGAAGTTCCTCTAGAAATTCCTCCGGAAGTTCCTCTAGAAATTCCTCCGGAAGTTCCTCTAGAAATTCCTCCGGAAGTTCCTCTAGAAATTCCTCCGGAAGTTCCTCTAGAAATTCCTCCGGAAGTTCCTCCATGAATTCCTCCGGAAGTTCCTCCAGGAATTCCTCCGGAAGTTCCTCCAGGAATTCCTCCGGAAGTTCCTCCAGGAATTCCTCCGGAAGTTCCTCCGGAAGTTCCTCCAGGAATTCCTCCGAAAGTTCCTCCAGGAATTCCTCCGAAAGTTCCTCCAGGAATTCCTCTGAAAGTTCCTCCAGGAATTCCTCCGAAAGTTCCTCCAGGAATTCCTCCGGAAGTTCCTCCAGGAACTCCTCCGGAAGTTCCTCCAGGAATTCCTCCGGAAGTTCCTCCAGGAATTCCTCCGGAAGTTCCTCCAGGAATTCCTCCGGAAGTTCCTCCAGGAATTCCTCCGGAAGTTCCTCCAGGAATTCCTCCGGAAGTTCCTCCAGGAATTCCTCCGGAAGTTCCTCCAGGAATTCCTCCGGAAGTTCCTCCAGGAATTCCTCCGGAAGTTCCTCCAGGAATTCCTCCGGAAGTTCCTCCAGGAATTCCTCCGGAAGTTCCTCCAGGAATTCCTCCGGAAGTTCCTCCGGAAGTTCCTCCAGGAATTCCTCCGGAAGTTCCTCCATGAATTCCTCCGGAAGTTCCTCCAGGAATTCCTCCGGAAGTTCCTCCAGGAATTCCTCCGGAAGTTCCTCCAGGAATTCCTCCGGAAGTTCCTCCAGGAATTCCTCCGGAAGTTCCTCCAGGAATTCCTCCGGAAGTTCCTCCAGGAATTCCTCCGGAAGTTCCTCCAGGAATTCCTCCGGAAGTTCCTCCAGGAATTCCTCCGGAAGTTCCTCCAGGAATTCCTCCGGAAGTTCCTCCAGGAATTCCTCCGGAAGTTCCTCCAGGAATTCCTCCGGAAGTTCCTCCAGGAATTCCTCCGGAAGTTCCTCCAGGAATTCCTCCGGAAGTTCCTCCAGGAATTCCTCCGGAAGTTCCTCCAGGAATTCCTCCGGAAGTTCCTCCAGGAATTCCTCCGGAAGTTCCTCCAGGAATTCCTCCGGAAGTTCCTCCAGGAATTCCTCCGGAAGTTCCTCCAGGAATTCCTCCGGAAGTTCCTCCAGGAATTCCTCCGGAAGTTCCTCCAGGAATTCCTCCGGAAGTTCCTCCAGGAATTCCTCCGGAAGTTCCTCCAGGAATTCCTCCGGAAGTTCCTCCAGGAATTCCTCCGGAAGTTCCTCCAGGAATTCCTCCGGAAGTTCCTCCAGGAATTCTTCCGGAAGTTCCTCCAGGAATTCCTCCGGAAGTTCCTCCAGGAATTCCTCCGGAAGTTCCTCCAGGAATTCCTCCGGAAGTTCCTCCAGGAATTCCTCCGGAAGTTCCTCCAGGAATTCCTCCGGAAGTTCCTCCAGGAATTCCTCCGGAAGTTCCTCCAGGAATTCCTCCGGCTCCAGGCATTCCTCCGGAAGCTCCTCCAAGAAATCCTCCGGAAGTTCCTCCAAGAATTCCTCCGGAAGTTTCTCCAGAAATTTCCCCGGAAGTTCTTCCAAAAATTTCCCCTTCCTTCAGGAATTCCTCCGGAAGTTCCTCCAGGAATTCCTCCGGAAGTTCCTCCAGGAATTCCCTCGGAAGTTCCTCCAGGAATTCCTCCGGAAGTTCCTCCAGGAATTCCTCCGGAAGTTCCTCCAGGAATTCCTCCGGAAGTTCCTCCAGGAATTCCTCCGGAAGTTCCTCCAGGAATTCCTCCGGAAGTTCCTCCAGGAATTCCTCCGGAAGTTCCTCCAGGAATTCCCCGGAAGTTCCTCCAGGAATTCCCCGGAAGTTCCTCCAGGAATTCCTCCGGAAGTTCCTCCAGGAATTCCTCCGGAAGTTCCTCCAGGAATTCCTCCGGAAGTTCCTCCAGGAATTCCTCCGGAAGTTCCTCCAGGAATTCCTCCGGAAGTTCCTCCAGGAATTCCTCCGGAAGTTCCTCCAGGAATTCCTCCGGAAGTTCCTCCAGGAATTCCTCCGGAAGTTCCTCCAGGAATTCCTCCGGAAGTTCCTCCAGGAATTCCTCCGGAAGTTCCTCCAGGAATTCCTCCGGAAGTTCCTCCAGGAATTCCTCCGTAAGTTCCTCCAGGAATTCCTCCGTAAGTTCCTCCAGGAATTCCTCCGGAAGTTCCTCCAGGAATTCTTCCGGAAGTTCCTCCAGGAATTCCTCCGGAAGTTCCTCCAGGAATTCCTCCGGAAGATCCTCCAGGAATTCCCCCGGAAGTTCCTCCAGGAATTCCCCCGGAAGTTCCTCCAGGAATTCCTCCGGAAGTTCCTCCAGGAATTCCTCCGGAAGTTCCTCCAGGAATTCCTCCGGAAGTTCCTCCAGGAATTCCTCCGGAAGTTCCTCCAGGAATTCCTCCGGAAGTTCCTCCAGGAATTTTTCAGGAAGTTCCTCCGGAAGAATTATTTCCGTCAAAATCATGATAAGATTCTCTTCGAAATCCCGAAAGGGTTCTCGTTCAAATCCCGAAAGGATTTGCGTCAGAATCCCGAAAAATTCTTGTCGGAATCCCGAAAGGATTCACGTCGGAATCCTGAAATGATTCGTGTCGGAATCTCGAAAAGATTCCTGTCAAAGTCATGAAAGAATTCTCGTCAGAATTCCGAAATAATTCCCGTTGGAATCCCCAAAGGATTCCCGTTGAAATCGTAGAAGGATTCTCATATGAGTCCCGAAACGATTCTCGTCGGAGTCCCGAAAGAATTATCGTCGGAATCCCGAAAGGATTCTCGTCGATATCCCGAAAGGATCCTCGTCGATATCCCGAAAAAATTCTCGTCGGAATCTCGAAAGAAATCCCTCTCGAGAGCATGAAAGTATTCCCGTCGAAATCATGAAAGGATTCTCGTCGGAATCTCGAAAAGATTCCCGTCGATATCCCGAAGAATTCCCGTTGATGTCCCGAAAAATTCCCGTCAGAATCCCGCAAGGATTCCCGTTGGAATACCGCTAGGATTCCCGTCGGAGTCCCGCCAAGATTCCCGTCAGAATCCCGAAAGGATTCCCCTCGGAATCCAGAAAGAATTCCCGTCGGAATCCCGAACGGATACTCGTCGGAATCCCGGAAGGATTCCCGTCGGAATCCCGAAAGGATTCCCGTCGGAATCCCAAAAGGATTCCCGTCTGAATCCCGGAAGGATTCCCGTCGGAATTCCGGAAGGATTCCCGTCGGAATCCCGAAAGATTCCCGTCAGAATCCCGAAAGGATTCCCGTCGGAATCCCAAAAGGATTCCCGTCGGAATCCCAAAAGGATTCCCGTCGGAATCCCAAAAGGATTCCCGTCAGAATCCCAAAAGGATTCCCGTCGGAATCCCAAAAGGATTCCCGTCGGAATCCCAAAAGGATTCCCGTCGGAATCCCAAAAGGATTCCCGTCGGAATCCCAAAAGGATTCCCGTCGGAATCCCAAAAGGATTCCCGTCGGAATCCCAAAAGGATTCCCGTCGGAATCCCAAAAGGATTCCCGTCGGAATCCCAAAAGGATTCCCATTGGAATCCCATTAGAATCCCGAAAGGACTCCCGTCGGAACCTCGTCGAAACCCCCAAAAAGATTTTTGTCTGAATTTTCCCGCGTCGGAATCCCGAAAGGATTCCCGTCGGAATCCCAAAAGGATTCCCGTCAGAATCCCAAAAAGATTCCCGTAGGAATCCCAAAGGGATTCCCATCGGAATCCCATTAGAATCCCGAAAGGACTCCCGTCGGAACCTCGTCGCAACCCCGATATCGCGTCGCAATTTCAAAAATGAAATGATTCCCGTCGGAATCCCGAAAGGATTCCCGTCGGAATCCCGAAAGGATACTCGTCGGAATCCTGAAAGGATTCCCGTCCGACGGGGTCCCAGTCGGAAATCCAAAAGGATTCTGTTCGGAATCTCGAAAGTATCCATGTCGGAATCTCAAACGAATTCCCATCGGAAAATCGAAATGAATCCCATTTAATTCATGGAATGATTTTTGTTGGAGACGTGTCAAATTTTGGAAAAGACTCCTGTCGTTATTCCGCAAGGATTCCCGTCGACATCTCGAAAGGATTGCCATGGGAATATAAAAAAGAATCTCGTCGTAAACTCAAATTGGAATTGGAATTCCATTGTTGCATTGGAATCCCGTTAAAGTTCTGGAAGGATTCCCGTCGGAATATCGTGTCGCAATTTCAAAAATGAAATGATTCCCCTCGGAATCCAGAAAGAATTCCCGCGGAATCCCGAAAGGATTCCCGTCGGAATCCCGAAAGGATACTCGTCGGAATCCCGAAAGGATTCCCGTCGGAATCCCGGAAGGATTCCCGTCGGAATCCCGAAAGGATTCCTGTCGGTATCCCGAAAGGATTCTCGTCGGAATCCCGAAAGGATTCCCGTCGGAATCCCGAAAGGATTTCCGTCGGAATCCCGAAAGGATTCCCGTCGGAATCCCAAAAGGATTCCCGTCAGAATCCCAAAAGGATTCCCGTCGGAATCCAGAAAGAATTCCCGTCGGAATCCCGAAAGGATTCCCGTCGGAATCCCGAAAGGATTCCCGTCGGAATTCCGGAATGATTCCCGTCGGAATCCCGAAAGGATTCCCGTCGGAATCCCGGAAGGATTCCCGTCAGAATCCCGGAAGGATTCCCGTCGGAATTCCGGAAGGATTCCCGTCGGAATCCCGAAAGATTCCCGTCGGAATCCCAAAAGGATTCCCGTCGGAATCCCAAAAGGATTCCCGTCGGAATCCCAAAAGGATTCCCGTCGGAATCCCAAAAGGATTCCCGTCAGAATCCCAAAAGGATTCCCGTCGGAATCCCAAAAGGATTCCCGTCGGAATCCCAAAAGGATTCCCATTGGAATCCCGAAAGGACTCCCGTCGGAACCTCGTCGAAACCCTCAAAAAGATTTTTGTCTGAATTTTCCCGCGTCGGAATCCCAAAAGGATTCCCGTCAGAATCCCAAATAGATTCCCGTCGGAATCCCGAAAGGATTCCCGTCGGAGTCCCGAAAGGATTCCCGTCGGAATCCCGAAAGGATTCCCGTCGGAATCCCGAAAGGATTCCCGTCGGAATCCCAAAAGGATTCCCGTCAGAATCCCAAAAAGATTCCCGTCGGAATCCCAAAGGGATTCCCATCGGAATCCCATTAGAATCCCGAAAGGACTCCCGTCGGAACCTCGTCGAAACCCCGATATCGCGTCGCAATTTCAAAAATGAAATGATTCCCGTCGGAATCCCGAAAGGATTCCCGTCGGAATCCCGAAAGGATACTCGTCGGAATCCCGAAAGGATTCCCGTCGGACGGGGTCCCAGTCGGAAATCCAAAAGGATTCTGTTCGGAATCTCGAAAGTATCCATGTCGGAATCTCAAACGAATTCCCGTCGGAAAATCGAAATGAATTTAATCCATTTAATTCCTGGAATGATTTTTGTTGGAGACGCGTCGAATTTTTGAAAAGACTCCTGTCGTTATTCCGCAAGGATTCCCGTCGACAGCTCGAAAGGATTGCCATGGGAATATAAAAAAGAATCTCGTCGTAAACTCAAATTGGAATTGGAATTCCATTGTTGCATTGGAATCCCGTTAAAGTTCTGGAAGGATTCCCGTCGGAACATCGTGTCGCAATTTCAAAAATGAAATGATTCCCCTCGGAATCCAGAAAGAATTCCCGCGGAATCCCGAAAGGATTCCCGTCGGAATCCCGAAAGGATACTCGTCGGAATCCCGAAAGGATTCCCGTCGGAATCCCGAAAGGATTCCCGTCGGAATCCCGAAAGGATTCCCGTCGGAATCCCGAAAGGATTCCCGTCGGAATCCCGGAAGGATTCCCGTCGGAATCCCGGAAGGATTCCCGTCGGAATCCCGAAAGGATTCCTGTCGGTATCCCGAAAGGATTCTCGTCGAAATCCCGAAAGGATTCCCGTCGGAATCCCGAAAGGATTCCCGTCGGAATCCCGAAAGGATTCCCGTCGGAATCCCAAAAGGATTCCCATCCGAATCCCATTAGAATCCCGAAAGGACTCCCGTCGGAACCTCGTCGAAACCGCGAAAAGATTTTTGTCTGAATTTTGAAAGGATTTCCGCCGGGACGGGGTCCCAGTCGGAAATCCAAAAGGATGCTGTTCGGAATCTCGAAAGTATACATGTCGGAATCTCAAACGAATTCCCGTCGGAAAATCGAAATGAATCCCATTTATTTCCTGGAATGATTTTTGTTGGAGACGCGTCAAATTTTGGAAAAGACTCCTGTCGTTATTCCGCAAGGATTCCCATCGACATCTCGAAAGGATTGCCATGGGGATATCAAAAAGAATCTCGTCGTAAACTCAAAAGAATTTGCATTGGAATCCCGTTAAAGTTCTGGAAGGATTCCCGTCGGAATATCGCGTCGCAATTTCAAAAATGTTCCCTTTGAAGACCCGGAAGGATTTTTAATAAAATCCCGTCGGAATTTTGTAGGAATTCCTTTGTAATCCCGAAATGATTCCCCTCGGAATTGCGAAAGGTTTCTTTTGGGATCCCGAAAAAATCCCGGATGGATTCTCATCGGTATTCTAAAAAGATTCCTTAAAAGAATTTCTGTCGAAAACCTGATACGACTCCCACCGGAAACCAGAAAGGATTCTCGTCAGAATCCCGAAACGATTCCCTTCCCAATCCATTTCACTTACCTTTGCATTTGTACCAGCATGTTTCTAATAAATATTTTCCGTTCTGCTTCTGTGTCTAGTTGTTTTATATCTCTTCAGTTTCAAATGGCCAGATAAGTTCTATTCTTGATTCCGCAATAACGTTGCATATCCAGACCACATAAGCAGTTGTATTGAATCTGGATAAGATTGGCGGCCGTGTATAACACTGACGCCGATTCCTCTTCGGGATGGCCCAATTAATCTTCAGAAGGAATACCACCATACCACCGGACGCCCAGTAGTCGATGCTCGATGCTTTATTAGGGTCCACTATACGGTCTACCCAGCCAGCTAGCGCGGATCGGGTACGCATTTTTTCCGAAAGGGAAATCTTGAGGAGTCATATGTGCGGCAATCATCCGGCTGGAAGCAACAGAAATAAAATTGATTGTCATTCTATCACATATGGAATATTGTGTTCAGGAAGGTACAGATAAAATTATCACTTACCCGTTTAAAGTAGGCATAGTTATAAATATAATAATTTCTAAAAACAAATTCATCAAATTTAACTTTTGTTCAAATTCACCTCGACTCGAAACAGAACAGCAAAAACAAACATGGCGATCGTTCGAAACCGATTCTGGACAGTGTTGCCAATATTTAATATTGCAACTGAAATAAATGTGAAATTGCATTCAAACTGTGTAATTTCACACATCTGACCATCATTGACTGGTTGCATCTGTTTTGATGTAATATTCACTACTTTTTCATTCGAAAATTACATCAAATCAACGTGCTAGGATATGGAAAATCTAAACCTGTGTAATTTCAAAGCGATGTAAGATTAAATAGGAATACATACAAATATGCATCTGAAAATCGTTTCTACATCGGATTTTGAGTACGTTTGTTCGATTACGTCGATGCATATTACAATCTTTTTTGCTGTGTACATATATTGAAATCGAATAAAGCCCCGACTCTCCGGCGGCAGCAGGCCGGATTCCATGCCGAAAGATTCTGTGTGGACCATATAGACGAATCCAAGTAAAAATAAGAAGACACACGACGGTGTTAACTTTGACAGATCCTACAGCTCAGCATAGGGAGATCATTTTAAAATGCTTATAATAAATTCTAGACAAAATGTAATTAAAATCTGATTGATGTGCGGTACGGAAAAAGTTCTGAATTACATATCTCAAAGCTTATCTCAATTTTTTGAATATTTTCCAAAAATGTATCTATCATACAGTTCGGAACTTTTTCCGTATCATACATCAATCAGATTTTAATTACATTTTGTCTAGAATTTATTATAAGCATTTTAAAATGATCTCCCTATGCTGAGCTGTAGGATCTGTCAAAGTTAACACCGTCGTGTGTCTTCTTCTTATTTTAGGCTTATTTAGCAGGTCAACGAATTCCAAGAGTAATTGGACACGTGCAGATTTTTTTTATTGTGAATTTTGGTTAAATTAATAATAATTTGAGCATTTTTTTCTTACCGTGCGGAGATGGATTCTGCTGATATGTACCCAAACTGGGTATAAATCCGGGGGACTGGGTATAAACTAAAACTGTCAAACGACTTCCATCAAAACGGCCAGCAGCAGCAACCATCATCATCAGTAAATCGCAGTCGGTAGCAGCGGAGCAGTGAAATTTGGTTAAAATAAAACCGCAGAAAATCGAAACTTCATTCAATTGTTTCGTTTTGGACTGGCGAGTTTACTGCGGAACACCGACGACCATCATCTCAAACAGAAGCCCATCCGCACGGAAGCTGTAGTTGGCGTTGTCCTTCGGTAAAAACAGTGCAACGGCATCATCTGTAAGTGCCCAATATTGGAACATACCCAAACAAGATGGATGCGATGAGCCTGAGCCTTGATGACATTATCAAAAAGAAAGCCATCGGAAAGCGGCCGAAACCAACTGGTGGTGCAGTCGGTGGAAAGAAAACTCCAACCAAAGTGGGTCGTAATGGTGCCGTCAGTGGACGAATCGGTAAAAAGCCCCTGGCCAGTCCGAACGGGCGTCGTAAGCCGGCAGTAGCAGGAAAACCCCGATCCGGAGGAATCGCAAAACCCGCAAGAGTTCCGGTGGTTGTTGATGCGCGGATGAAAATCATTCAAAAGAAGCGAGCGCAAATCCGCGACGCCCGAGATAAATTGGTGGAGATTGCGAGAAATAGTGGCGATGCCCGGTTGCGGTTGCTCAAACGCAAGGGAAAGGTTCCGCCGGGGAATGGCATTCTGAAGAAGAGAACCAGCAGCGAGCATTCCAGGGGTGAGTTTCTGTAGTAGTTGATATTCATTTATAATTTTAACCGAAAATGTTTGAATTGTTTTAGGAAAAGAGTATGATGATGAAATGGAAGTGGATTACGAAATGGATATGCGTCGCCCTATGAGACCACTGAAGCGAACCGTTCGAAATGAAATGTTTACAGTACCCAGTACGATGCCACCATTGCCAACATTCAGCCGTAATGTTCGCAATTCGCCGCCTCCGACATCATCCTCATCGTGGAACAGCGATCCGTTCGATTGCTACGAAGTGCACACAAGCCGTCCGACCTTGTCGTCGAAAGCGCCGCCCCCTCCGGCCCCTGTTCCACGGTACGATGACATTCCGCCAAGACGTGGAACAACGCGGGTTCGGTCTCCGCCTCCGCACCCGATGTATGCCGAGGACCGACCCCATCTTTCGTCTACAATGCGGGCCCGGCTGGAACGGGCACCAAATCCCAACGAATCGATGGGAATCTTCGCCAAAATGCCACCGGAGGATCACCATATGAGCAGCAGCAGCAGCCGGAGTCATCACCATCATCACCACCACCACCATTCGCAGCCGCTGTCACCGTCCCCGTCGCCACCGATCACCGGGTACAGGATTGTGGTCAGCAATTTACACGGCAGTGTGACGCAAAATGACATCAAGGTAGGTTTACGGTGATTCTACGTAGTTGAGTAGTTTTATCTTCATGCAAACGGAACGTATAGATTGCACAATTATTCTACTCTATGACATTACTATTTATAAAATTCAGAACACATTACATTTTGTGATGATTCCGTGTTGACTTCGAACTTGAAATTGAAAATGGGCAACGCTTTTCGAAGATCGAAGATAAAATTTCCACTTAATATAAAAATTCGAACTCACGACGGGTTGATTGTGATATGTTTTACCACTAAGTTTTGGGTAGATGTCTTCACATCTATTGAATGCTCCTATCTCGCTTTTGGTTGGTTAGGTAGGACCACTATTAGCTTTATATGAAGAAATTAATCCGAACGCAGGACGGTTCGTTCAACTACTCTGCCATTCTCTCGGACAAAAATTACCCAGAATGTTTTTAGAATTTCAACTGTTTTGTCTTCCATACTTGTAACAAACAAGTATAAATTACCAGATGTGAATCGGAATTATATTGTTCAGTTTGAAAAGATGGTTGATGATCCTTTCATAGCTTAAAGAGTACATACACGCAGCAGACATTTATATGCATGATTTTATACAGAAGTAGACTTATAAACAAGCTCATTATCGATTACGCCTTAAATTCCAGTTAGGAACAGTTTGAGTGACGAAACTACTGAACCGATTGGCGTAAAAATTTGTATGTAGAGGTTTTTGGGGCCGGGGAAGGTTCTTAAGATGGTTCGAGACCCCTCCCCTCTTTGGAAAAGGGGCTTCCATACTAATGAAACATAAATTTCTCCATAACTCGAGAACTAACCAGAGAATAAATCAATATTAGGCGAAACGAAGTTCGTCGGGTCTACTAGTTTCTAATAAGAATTAAAAATAGTTAGCATTAGAAAACTTTCAGCTCTACAATCTTCAACTTTATTTCCAGGAACTGTTTGAAGATATCGGAGATCTGCTGGAGTCGCGTCTGGTCCGCCCGGGAGTCGCCGAAGTAATCTACCGTACCCTCAAAGACGCCGAGGAAGCCGTCGATACTTATCACAACCGCCAGCTGGACGGTCAACCGATGAAGTGCTTGCTGGTTAAACCGCGAGCCTCTAACAAGCCAACCGCCCCAGCCATCAGCTACTCGAGGTGAATGCACAACTCGATGTCTAACTAAACTATATCTCATCCCGATGTCCTGATTCCGATCGAAGGCGAATAAAATGACACCCATGTTCGATTTTTCTCTTTCTCTCTACTCTCAACAGCTCATCAAGATCCCTCAAGTCCTCCTCACTCTCGTCGTCCTCGTCCGGAGCCAAGAAATCGCACGTCGAAATAGACATCGACGCACTGCATACGGTTCTGTTCAGAAGAGATCACTAGACGGTTCCCTTTCATGCCCTCTCTTCCCCAGACATAACCGCACTGATCTACATTTACCAACACACTCATTTTGCATACACACGCACAGACACAGATTTTTTCAATGATTTTCGTTGGTTACAATCAAAGCCACCATAGACAAACAGACGTATCTACTAGAATATTGTATAAGTGAAGAGCCAACCACTGGATGTGTTATCCGTTACTGAATAGATTGACAAGTGTCGTTCGTTACGCCTGTTTGTCTGTCACAACGCTATACGTTTTAATTTGAGCTGTTTTATTTTTGTTATTCAAATACACAAGCTAGAAAAAATACCGTTCAATGACTGAGAATTTCACATACGTTTTAGTTGGAAGGTTTCGGTTCTTTCAAGCCCTCTCTCTCTCTCCCGAATTAGACGAAGAATCCTCCGCTCAATGGCACATGCGTGACAGTACATTTAAATAAATTGTAACGGTCTTCTAATATGGGTAAGGCAAAAATGATGTGTATCGTTTGAAAGAGACTTCAGTACGCTATTAATGATAAGACCCTAACAGTATCGGTAAACGATGGAAACAAATACCTAATAACTAATACTATGCAAAAACAACAACAATGAATAAAATTATTTGAATTTGAAAAAGTGTAATATGAATCGCGTGTTTCATTTGGCAATAGTTAAATAATAGGTCACAGCCTGTCTCTGTCAGATTGATTATTTTATGCTTGTTCAGATGGTGTGCTTAATCACATGTTATCATAAAGGAATATAAGTCTTCAATATCTTGATAGCATATAGCCACGGATGGGCAAACCAAGACCGTAAACCGTAAACCAAGCCACGGATGGGGAAACCAAATTCAATTGCGCACCGGCGGCGGCGGCAAGACCAAAACGACGGAAAACTTCCCTCATCGCCTCGATCTACCACGGTGACGTTACTATCACGATGGTGTCGTAGGCATAGGTTAGCCACCCAATTCTCCCCCAACCCACTGGCTCGAGCCGGCATACCAGCGGATGGAGATATAAGACGAAGAGGTGCATGTGCATGGTGTTGTACGTTGATCCATGTCACGTGCAACAAAGCAACCTACAGTAGCCGTTCGATAACTGCAAAATGTTTACTTTTCAGTTAACGAATGCCATTTTATAACTGCAACGCATTCTAGACGTCAAACGGTTGTCAATCGACGTCAGATGCAATAAAAATCAAGGGCCTCATACGCCTGTCACGTCACTGGCGAACAAAGCTCGTGTACTCTGCATCGAAGCTTAGAACCGGTGTTAGGGCGCAATCGTTAATGTGAACATTTTTATATTCGGTTAGTTACTGCAAATAAATTCTTTTTCGAGTCCCTATAATCAAGCAGGTATCTCAAGCATAGGGTAGAATACGGCATTGGCAGGGTGCGACAGTTGTTGGCACCCTCAATATTTGCATTTTCCAGCAAACATACACTATTTTTGAACATAATTTTATTTCAATCACACAACTTCAGGTCTAAGCTTTCATTTGAATAAGTTGTTTGTGTAAAAGTATCAAGATTTGATTTGTTAATCACCGGAACAAATTTGCACCTATGAAATCCTTGCCATTATTGCATTGCCAAAGAAAGCAGCACACGAAAAGCAAACTGTTACTTACTTTTTTGGATCACCTGTTTCTCCTCTTTATTGAGTATGACACGACAAATTAAGTACGTAAACTACTTTTTACACTTTATAACCACTAGATTATCACCACAAAGAGCAAATTTATGCAATATGTGCTGTATGTTTCACTAAATAAAATCGGGACTGTTCGTTTTCTTTGACAGTAGCACACTTCGGAATAGAGCGAGAGAATGTGTTTGTAAGCATATCAAACACACGCTTAAAAGATACCTCGCACAATTCTATGTGATTCGATTTTAGCAAAAATACGAACAAAATATCCGGCGATGGCATTTATTAAAAAAAGTGTTCAAATACAAATGCTTCTATTCAAATTTTTACGCAGACCATGAATTATATCAAAAATGATAGCAACACCGTAGTATTTTAACCCTTATGTGGCTGACAGGACCGTTTTCCTTTTGCAACTTCAATACTTTCCAAGCTCATCAAAAAAATCATAACCATTTCCGTTCCTACATAGCGCATTTCAACCATAAATAATTGCCTACTTTTAGGGTATCATTCAACTGTGAAACGTAGTGTAAGAATGGGTTGGCTCCAGCGGCTGGATAGGACAGTGCTGTCCCTTATTCAACATATGAAGACTCACGAGGTGGAATATATTCAGGGTGTCTACTACCTGGAAAATACCTGGAATTATCAGGGAATTCCTGACATAATCAGGGAAATTTCAATACCCGGTGATCATGAATGAAATTCTTTCAAAAGATGAAGAAATCATTGAAAATGTTTGAATAAATATACCAATCAAATGTAGTGAACGATAATGGATCGTTGTTCCACATACAACGTTTTGCCATCTTCGAGCTTCGTTTCACCTAAAATTGATTAATTATATATTTTTTACATTATTTAAAAGAGGTTAAGTATTCGAAATTTGCAATTTTTTTTAGATTAATTTTCGATTAAAGCAGAAATTTGTACTTCATTTGTATGGGAGTCCCCCTTCCAGAATAGGAGCGGTCTAATACCATCATAAAAATCTTCACCTCTACATACAAATGTTTATTCCCAGGGCCGTATTTAGGGGGGGGGCGTGGCCCGGGTCCCCACAAATCTTATGTACCAAATCCAACCTTTTTTATACATTTTGGGCCCCCCACAACCTGTTGGCCCCGGGGCCCCCGTCCGGCTAAATCCGGCCCTGTTTATTCCGTTTTCTAGTCTATAAGGGCAGACAAACAAAAATTCATTCTTATGTGTATAGATTTGGTTTTACGTAGTTTACGTCGAGCGGTCGTATCTTGTACACAATCACCATGATTTTGTTTTTAATGAAACAGACATATGTGGACTTATCATGTAAGGACCGCAAAGAGCAAGTTGTATATTTGAAACTGGTTGATAGACTATTGCTTACGAATCTAAAGCATTATAAAACACAAAAGACGTGGCCAAAGTGGCCAACATTATTCAAATAGGTTGAAAATGGTAAAAGTTATGAAAATGTCAATATCTGGGTACACGGGTACCCTATCTGGTATTCACGTCTGTTTCTTGTTGGCCGCATAAGGGTTAAATTTGTTTCACAATATGTTTAAATGCTTTTGCCTATCTTTCTACATGACATAAAATTGATGCCAAGGCTAAAAATTCATGTTTTGTTTTAAGCCAGTTTTGATAGACAATAAAATTTGTTCCAAAATTGAGTGAAGCGAGATGAGCGTGCGGCCGATTAATATGAATGAATTTTACTACTGGAGGATATAAACAACCAGCATTTGCCACCAATACATTACCAGTTTTCTACTTCAATGTCTAGTTGCTAAAGGGAGCAAACTCATTGCATATAATAGAAATTGCTATGCCAATAGAAGAAACGTTGATCTGTTACTTTATATTAAATTTACTGAGTTTGTGGTAATAGTTGTTATATTTAGTGAACACCAATCATCAAAGAAATAGCATACAAATGTATACCAGTTAAACTGTACCTGTGTTTTAGTGTAATTATTCATTATTTTTATCATTCAATTTCGCGAATGTCTTAGACTGCCAAGAATAGGTATTTTCCCCTATAACATCGTTATATTGCTGCATGATTGAGTGTTTAATTTTGATAAAATATCGAAAACAAAAGTGTGCATAAAAATTTCCTCGCCATAACAAAAAGGTGGTAGAGAATTAACACTGTTGTTTACAGTTTAGAACCAAATCCAGATGTCGCACATGTTGGGGTAGGGATTCAGTGCTCCGCCTTCACCCCCTGATAAAAATGCATCTAAATGTGCAGCGCAATGCAGCTATCACTGAGTTTGACACCAGTTTGAAGTTTAGCGGTCCGATAACTGCAAAACTGTTGCAACTATCGAATCGCAGTTAAAAAGCATTGCAGTTAAATGACTTGCAGTTATCGAACGTCTACTGTATAATATTATATAATGTTCATTGAAGCGGGATCAGTACAAAAGGCCGAATCACAAAAGGCCGAACCACAGAAGGCCGAATCACAAAAGGCCGAAAATGTTCTAGCATACCACAAAAGGCCGAAAACCCAGAAGGCCGAACCACGAAAGGCCGAAGGATACAAAAGGCCGAATCTCAAAAGGCCGAATCATTACAAAAGTTTCAATCTTTCAATTAAGAGAACTTGGAATATTCACAAATTTACGTTTCCTTTAATTATGCTGCCCCATTAAGAAAAACTTGTCCACGTGTTTTGCAACTAATAGCAGCGATCTAATCAATCTTATTCAGTTGAGGTATTTAACATCAGTTCAACGTCGAAGCTCAATCTTTCAATTGAAAGAAGTTGTATGACGGTGTTTACAGAATCAATTTGATTCCTTATATATTGCATAATAGATCAATCTTCATTGCAGTAATGAAAGCATGAACATACGTATAAATATTATCACTTTAAAGTAACGGAGTAATCCAAGAGCTCTCTTTTTTCTTCCTTTGCTGACGTAGTAATCATTATCAGTAGTATTGGGAAAAGTTAAATTCCCAAATCAAATGCAAGAGCCCGAGTTAAATTCTACTAGATTCATGGCTCACAGAATCGAATTGCCGATTTGCATCAATGTAGGAGTTGTGCGCTTCATGATGCATGGTTGTGCATTGTGCTAATGATGCGCACTACTCATGATCTAATTGCGACATCAGAAGCTAAACAAAATAGACTTTTTCAATTATTATGCTTTTGACCAAAATGCATGTTCCTTAATGCATATCATTTTCTCCCAATTTAAGAGAAACTTACTTCACAAGCCTTCACTGAGAAATCACAAAATAATTCGAATATTCTAAATTATATTAAGTATTTGAATTAAAAAAGTCTGAATAAAATCGGCAGACCAACAAAGTGGACCGGAGCGCGCGCGCTCCGGTCCACTTTGTTGGTCTGCCGATTTTATTCGGCCTTTTGTGATTCGGCCTTTTGTGGTTTCGGCCTTTTGTGATTCGGCCTTATGTGATTTCGGCCTTTTGTGGTTTCAGCCTTTTGTGCATTCGGCCTTTTTTGCTTTCGGCCTTTTGTAATTCGGCCATTCGTGATTCGGCCTTTTGTGATTCGGCCTTTCGTAGTAGACCCGTACCGGCACCTATTTGTGCCTTAACCAGTACTGGAATTTCTCATTTTCAATGAGAGATGTCACGCGATGTTTACATATCTGCCCCTTTCAATATCTATAGAAATGCGAAGGATGAATGGCATGCTACAAAAATCTCAAAAAATATTTGTCCCGTGACAGAGCATGAAAGTGTGCAATATCTGCTTTATTTTTGTGTTTATTACCACTTTCAGCTTGGTGAACTAAAGGAATATGATTAATTTATCGACTAGTCACTATTCTTTGCATATATGCATAAATAAATTAGAAATTTTAATTTTAAAATAAAGCACAACATCCTTTCATGACTGCCTTTCATGCGAAATTGATCAAAGAACCCACGATTCTTTCATTTGGTCGCCTGAAATAGAAAAAAGCGCTTTGCTCTATGTCTTATGACGATCATGACTTATTCCAGTACTGGCCTTAACAACTCATTCTCACAAACATACATGGCTACAAATTATATTCATATGGTCTCGAACGCATTTTTCTAAACTTTCCAAGGCATCAATTCCCGTAGTTCCAGAGATAAAAGATGCTCTCTATGTCCTACTTCAAGAGCTGTCATGAATAGTTCACCAATTTACTCCAAAGAGCATGCGTTTACGGTCAAGAAACCATGCATTTATCTTTTGATGTACGTTTTTGTTCAAATCCAGTTATGAAAGATCTAAAACAAAAAATCTTATGTGAGCCGCGAATACAAGATTTAAATAAATATTTGATCACTTTGAACAACTGGAAACATCAAATGGTGGCGTGTTTCATCTCATATAAATTGCTAATAAAAACAGAAAACCACGCACTAAATTCACAATAAAACATCATTATTTTTATACAATGAAACATTTTATCTCTTACAAAAGATATTTCGAATTTCTTTGAAAGCCAGACAAACTTTATGGACGCAGAAAATTTAAGAACACAATCTGACAGATACAAGTAACGCTAGTCGCAAACTTGAATTACGGTCATGTTTTGGGTTATTATGGCTCATGATTTTAGTCGATTCGTTCATGAAATCGTGAGTCATAATCATGATTTCATAAAATAAGATGGTTCATGAATTCATGATTTCAAAATCATGAAAGCAGTAATCGATTTGTTTCCGTGCGGTAAGTGGGTGGCAGCGGGTGGTACCCGCACACCCCCAAGTGGTGCAAGTGCAAGGGAGATGAGGGTATTACTTTCAAGGAGAATGGGGGTAATATCCTCACGGAGTGAGTTCTCGAATGTAAGGGTGAGCACACAAGTAAGTCTCACACGGTAAGGATGGTTGATCGAGTGGCTGCTTAGGCAGTAGGGTGGCAGTGGGTGGTACCCACACACCCGCAGTGAGGGTCCCTGCTTAACAGGGAAGTGAGCGGACTGCTTCGGCAGTAGAATGAGTGGTCTACCCACGCCGGGGGGATTGTTGTCATGGTAAGGTGCTAAGCAACCAGGGTACCAGCCATGTACACATCCTCTCTGGATGGGTGGACAAGTAGGGTTCTCTAGTGCAGGACTAGAGAACCACTACATTGAGTGAGGTCATCCTGGACAGCGAGGCACCGGACTGGGGTATCTCCTGTAAGATAACTTTACCTCCTGACTGGAGCCGAGGTATCGCTGCCTGGGTTGATGGGTGATTGGTCTGCCTCGTAGCCGAGGTAAGACTGGCATAGGATTCACTGCCCTAGGGTCGCCTCCGGTTTGGCAGACAGGTGGTACCACCCTGTTGCAGGACGGAGTGGATACCACCCTGAATGAGGACTGTCTGTGCTGTGGGCCATCATCAAGAGGTGCCTCCTGGAAGGTATCTGCAATTTCCTTGCTGTTATTCCCGTAGCACAGGCAGGTGAGTGTTGGGGCACATTTGGTGCCAGTGTGTCGTTGTGCATGGGACGTTAAGGAGAGTTGAGGCGTCAAGGAGAGAGCGCAATGCTCAAATAGTCGCACCCCTGATGTATTGCTTAATTGCGGGCCGGGGTGTGACTGGAGAAGAAGGAGTTGGTTTTAGTGGGTCGGAAGTAGTGATCCCAACCCCACACTACCTGGGTTCGCCTCCCCAGGTGTCTGATAGCAGATTTCCGTTACCTTCTATATATATATATAAAAAAAAAGCACATCATTGCTCGGCAGAAAGGTATCGAGGCCAACCAACCGGGACTGGACCGAGGCAAAGCGGGTACCTCAAATCGACAAAGGACTTGTGCCTCCATCTGGGATCCGGAAACGAAGATCTGGAATGTTTTGTCGACGCAGATTGGGCCGGAGATGAAAGGGACCGAAAATCCAACTTCGTATTTCTGATCAAGTTCGGCAGTTGGTTGATAAGTTGGGGCACTCGCAGGCAAACCACACCCAACCAGCGGATAGCAGATTTTAATACAGTTCTGCATAAGAAGCTTACAGAAACTATATAATAATTGGGCATATACAATTTCGGAAGATTTTAATACAATTGTTGTATTGAATTTGTATAAAAAGCTTACAGAATTGTATATGCCCAGATTTTATACAATAATTGTCAGATTTGTTTTTTGGGTGTAGCGTTGCGCTATCTTCCACAAAGGCCAAGTTTGTGGTCCAGGCCGAGGGATGCAAGGAACTGCTGTGGATGCGCAAGCTTCTGGGAGAACTTGACGAACAAATCAGCATCAAGATGGTCGGATCCGAACGCTTGCAGAAGAGGTCCAAGCACATCGACACCAAACCCAAGTAACCAAAAGTTTCTTTAAGAGTACGTTTTTCGCTTAAGCAGCTCAGTGAAGCTGATT